>NC_087202.1:132941929-132996929 GCF_015104395.2 Macrobrachium nipponense | reverse complement strand
AGTTCCCTGCAGTCCGTGCGGACTGCTTCTGTAGAAATACCCAAGGCTGCCATCGAAGACAAAGAGTGCTGAGATTTCGTGAAGTGACGAAGTGAAAAATCCTGAGTCCATTATGAAATGACCAGACCCCTATAGATAAAGACTAAGTGAAAATCCTCAGTCCCGGTTTGTGGACTTAGTGAAATGAAAGTGTGCCCATCTAAGATAATGACTCAGTTACAGCTACCCATAGTTGAGTTGCCATTGGGATAACAGGGAAATTTTTAATAGTACAAAGTTGCATTGCATATCAATGATTTTTGGGTGTTCCTATACTCAACTCAATGGGATATCATTCTGACATCTTTGGGGAACCATAGAAAATGTAGACATCCAAAATGCCGGCCATGGACACGGTCAGGAATAGAATATCGACCAAAAGCTTTGAATGAATTGTTAAAAAACTGTGATCTTGGTGTCTGTACTTTTGTTGTTGTCAACAAAGGCATCCAATTTTATATATTTAAGATCATCAGATGCATATAACAGGACTTTTGGCGTTTTAACCATTTCGTTGGGTATATTTCTTCAGTTTTCTTGTTTTTCTCGAAAACATTGCATCTTACGGGTAAGAGGTACCTATAGATACTAAAATATAGGAAATTAAATTCTACACAAGTTTGTCTCAATAAGATTTTGCTCCAAAATTAAAACTTTTTTTACAAACAATCCCGAATTTGGAATAGGTACAGCTTTTGGGAAAAAGTACAAAAACCGAACTTCGTCTCACAACATTTCTTTCAATATCTCATAAACTTTTAACTTCACAGCAAAACGTTATGTAATTATTGGCCTTTTAGAATGAGGTTTTACTTCATTTTGGCATATTTGATTTTCTTTACATGCTAATATTTTGCAAGAGACACTAAAAAGAAAATATAGCCAATTTCAAGTCCTTGCAAAGCTGATGAAAATAGTGGGTTCTGTCAAACAAATTGTTATAGTTTGTTCTATTGCGTGAATACTGCGGGAATGTGATATTAAGATCTTTATGAACACTTTAGTTAGAAAAAAAAAAATTATAACTACCATCTTGAATTTGCGTAATTCCATATTCAAAACGACGGAATTTTCCATTGTTTCAGCTGGAATGTATTGATTGCATATTAATAGGAACATATTTAAAGTGATTTCGTTTCAGGCACGGATTCTGATCCTTAACACCTGGATCAAATGACACTGTAGTTAATATATAAAAAAAATTATCTTGGAAATTGATTGAGGGATTACATTGGTTGTAATCTATACAAGATAATCTAAAATGGCTAACAACAACTGAATTATCAGCTCCCTGAGCTGATAGAAAGAAATATAGCAAAAAAGTAAAAGCTACAATCATTCTAGCTCAAAGTAGATGAATGAACTAAATTAGTCGTGTTCAGTGTCCTCATCCATTAATATGTTAACACAAGTGCTAGCTCGACACTCCTCACAAAAGTCTGTCCAGTATAGTCCACGCCTTTTACGTGAACAGTACTGACTGTCACAAAAGCCTTTGCATTTGCATCTGATTACTTTCAGTAAGGCATCAGGAGCAGGGCTGTTATCCATTGTGCAAGGAATCAAGTTTTTATTTATTTATTTTTTTTAATTTCTCTTCCAACCCCAATCATCAGGTTCTATATCACTATTTCCTAGCCGGATCAGGTATTTGGTAACAAACACAAAATGAGTGGTGTTTAGCTGCGTCTCTAGTAGGCGGCAGGTCTTTAACATTAACACTTCTCAAGTTCTTGATGACTTTGCCTGAAACTTGTTCTTTCTCAGCTCTTCAAGAGACTCACAATCTGTGCTAGAACTGAAGACCGGAATGATTCCTCTTTCTCCCTCCCGCCATTTTAATTTCTTCATGAATAGATTTGTCAGACGGGTATAGCACTGCACACTTGAAGAGGAGACTTTGTTTAATTTCAATACAACTCCCTTTCCTATGGTATTCAATCTTGACATGGTATCACATCCACACACAGCATGTCTGCAGGTTAAGTGAGCAGAACCATTATGCTGTAGATCCTGTTGTAATGATTGTTGATGGCCAACAATTACTTTATCAGGTCATCTGGCCATGCGAGGGCTTTGTCAAAAATCTTGCCACGAATATGAAGACCCGCCTCAGTTCCTACCATTATGAGGTTTTGTGGTATTTGATCGGTATGTAGAAATTTCAGCCAAAGATCATGAGAGAATGCGTCGTGCAGGTGAAGGTCAGGTTGAATATTGTGTGAATTAAATCGTAGTTATAATATAACAGTGATAGGAAGAAATGAGGCTGCCTTCACTCATGGTGAAGCAGACGTGACAGTGACCAGCAATTACTTATTTACTACAAGCAGTTGAGAAAGAAAGAATGAAAAAAAGCTAATCCAAGTGCTTAATGATGATACTGATGCTTCCATACTGCTTGTATGCTGGTGTTGGGAAAAGCAGCTGCATGCTTGTGAGCAGTTAGAGCGTTGGGATGGACTGGCTTTGAATATTAATCCCACTCTAGACAGACTGGGACCCAAGATGCCTTCACATTTTAGGAATACATAATATACTATCAGGATGTGATACAGTGTTTGTTTGTGTGGTGTTTTTATGTTGCATGGAACCAGTGGTTATTCAGCAACGGAACCAACGGCTTTACGTGACTTCCGAACCACGTCGAGAGTGAACTTCTATCACCAGAAATACATATCTCTAAACCCTCAGTGGAATGCTCGAGAATCGAACTTGCGGCCATCGAGGTGGTAGGCCAAGACCATACCGATCACGCCACTGAGGTGCTGACAGTGTCCTTTCCT
Organism: Macrobrachium nipponense; assembly: GCF_015104395.2. Taxonomy (NCBI): domain Eukaryota; kingdom Metazoa; phylum Arthropoda; class Malacostraca; order Decapoda; family Palaemonidae; genus Macrobrachium; species Macrobrachium nipponense. Next base: position 132,994,104 of record NC_087202.1, on the reverse strand, counting down.
TTTGGCCATGTAAAAATTAGAGCCCTATGTTCGGGAGCCCGGAAACCCCCAGGAGCCCGGGGTCCCAAAATTTCTACTCCCCCCCCTCAGTAGGGTGAGAAGAGATTCCGTGAAACAGAGCTGGTTCTGCCCGTGAAACGGGGCTGGCTGTGCCCGTAGACTTAGTTACGTTTACAAATTTCTGTATACATAAGTCTTATCATTTGGAAAAGAATACTATAGGGTAAACATCAATGACATCAAAGAGGGTGGTTTTAGAAGGGGGTTGACAGAGAGAGAGAAAATGAGAGGGAGAGAAAATGAGAGAAAGTAAACCGGGTGTTAGGGAGAAGAAATAGGAAAAATGACAGACACTCAGAGAGTTGGTATTATTGAGAAGAAAGAGGGTAAGAGACAGTGATTGTTGGAGAGAGAAAGAGAGAGTAAGAGAAAGGAACGAGAGGGAGAGGAAAAGAGAGACAGAGAGAGAAAGAGATTATTATATATTATATACTATAATTATATATTATATTCATATTATATACATATATGTATATATGTATATATATCTGTGTTTCTCAACCTTTTTACCTCGGGGCGCATCTATGGATGAACAGAAACTTTGGGGCGCACCTTTGATTTTAATATGGACAAAATACTTATGAAATTTGAATTTATTGTGAAGTTTCAGAAACTCTGGATTGCTGGTACGGTCATTCTTTCTTCCTGAGACGATATTTTACTTTTTTGTGCATAGAGTTCAAGCATATTTTAAAATATGTGTTTTTTATATGCTGCATATTTTTATTTTATAATAATAATAATAATAATAATAAATAATAATAATAATAATAATTTAAAATAATAAATAATAATAATAATAAAATAATAATTAATTAATTAATAAATAATCTATTATTATTATATTATTATTAGAGTAGTTGTAGTAGCAGTTATAGGAAAATAATAGATATTTATTCAAAAATGACCACATATTTTTTAGATATTACATTTTGCATTTAAGTATCCTAATGTGAAACCTGTGCTTGATGAGAATTGGCAATTTTGTGAATATTAGGACTTATATGTGATAAACAAACTCTCAACTCTTCATCAATAGATTTGATATTTGATCTACTTTTACATTTAATGTTAGTTAGTACAGAAAATCCTTGTTCACAAAGATAAGATGTGGAAAACTGCAATAAAACCGTTAATGCCTTGTTAGCTATTGAAGGATATTCTTCTTTAACTGAAATCCAGGACTGGTCGATGGTCATCTCTTTATGCTTTATCTTTAATCCCCGATCAGTAGATATATCTCTTCTGTTAACGAAAAGCCAACGTCCTCGGTAGAAATATCAATGAAAGGGTTGCGAATCCAGTCGTACTGCTCGGTGTTTATTGAGGGAAAGTAATAATTCAGATTACCTTCCTGAGTCGATAAATGATCCACTATTAAAGGAATTAAATCGTCTGAATAGCCTTTTCTCATCAAAGGAAACATTTTCAAACAGCCTGAACTTGCTTTTCTTTTCCAAATCACTATTTTTTTCTGGAATGCTTTGATTCTGTCGGTTAATGAGGGAAGATTTTCATTTTTACTTTGCATAGAAATGTTCAGATTATTCAAGTATTGAAACATATCAGTCAGATATTCCAATTTTAATGTCCAAAACTCACATTCCAAAAGTCCACAAAATTTACTTTTATTTATTTATTTTTTAAACCAATAGTTCTTCGCAAAATTCAAGCACACGACAGAGTACCTTTCCTCTTGACAACCATCTCACTTCTGTGTGCAATAGCAAGCGATTGTGTTGTGAATCCATGTTTTCACAAAGTTGTTCAAATATACGAACCTTTACTGGTCTAGTCTTGATGAAATTTACCATTTGGACATCTTGATCAAAAACTTCTTTCAATTTAACACCCAGTGATTTTGCCATCAGGACCTCTCTATGCAAGAAACAGTGAGTTGTTATTATCTTGGGATTCTTTTGCTTTACAAATGATGCAAGACCTTCACTGGAACCCATCATTGATGGAGCTTCATCAGTACAAATTCCAACACACGACTCCCTGGATAAATAAAATTTCTCAAAATAACTATTCAAAATAAGGAAAATATCTTCACCCTTAGTAGTGGTAAACAATTCCTTGCAACAAAGATACTGATTTACTATTCTATTCCCATCAATAAAGCGAATAAAGGACAGTAGTTGCGCTTTGTTACTTATGTCTGTTGATTCATCAACTTGTAGCGCAAAGTATGCATCCTGAAATTTATTACGACAAACATTTTCCTCAATATCGGTAGACATTTCCAGAATACGCCTATGAACAGTATCATTTGATAGGAATTTTACTTAATTGTTTCTCTGCATCATCTACTAACATAGCCTTCACCATCTTTCTGCAAGCGGGCAAAATAACAGATTCACCAAGAGTATGTGACTTTATCTTTACGGAGTAAAGATAAAGTCACATACTCTTGGAGTATCATTTCCGATACTCCATTGAAATTATTTACGTCTTTTCCTTGAAGACTGCAATGCGATGTTTGAAAATGTTTACTTAATTTACTAGGAAGCATTGACTCATTTGACATTTTGCAACCACAAACAAACAGAGGCTGATTTTCATCTCCAGTCCACGTGAAGCCAAAACTTAAATAACTTCTGTCGTATTTCCGGTTAGGTCTAATCTTAATTTTCTTAGCTGGACACTTCACTTCACTCGAAATGAAAAGGAAAGATTAAGGAATGTACCTCCCAGTTTAAAATGTCAAATATCGAAGACTTGACTCAGACATAGAAACACATACTCGGTGTCTCCAAAATTTCTGAAAATAATTACAGATATTTTAAACATTACATTAGAATATAATTTTCCTATTCCTTGGGACGCACCTGTGTACTGGTTGAGAAACACTGATATATATATATATTATATATATAATATATATATATATATAATCTATAATAATACTAGTATTACTACTATATATATATATTGTAAATAAATATATATAATATACTCTATATATAATATATTATTTACATATATTTTAGAGTAACTATAATAATATATATACTATATATAGAATATAAATAGATATATATCTATTATTATATATCTAAATAAATATAATATATATATATATAAATCTATAATATAATATATAATAATAATATATCTATTTATATAAATCATGTAAACTACTATAGTATATAACTAATTAATATATATTACATTATAATATGTCCCTATATATATATATGTAAATAATATATACTAATCTAATCTCTATTATCTATATATATAATGTAAATATTATATTAACTATATATATATATTATTATAATTATACTATATTCATAAGATTTATATATAATTATATTAGATATATTATTATTATAAATATCTATTAATATATATATAATAAACTATAATATACCTATTATATATCTCTAATATGTAAAGATAAATAATTATACTATCTATATATATATACTATATAGATCTTTTTTTATATATATATATATGTAAATACTATATATATATATATATATTTATATTATAGATATTATATATATAAATTCAGCCTGTTTCTCAACCAGTACACAGGTGCGTCCCAAGGAATAGGAAAATTATATTCTAATGTAATGTTTAAAACATCTGTAATTATTTTCAGAAATTTTGGAGAAACCTAAATAGAACACCCACTCTCTCTCCTCTCTGATACCTGGTTCGTGCTCTAGGATATCTTTTAGAGTTGCACAATGTAATGGTAAATCAAGGCCAATTAAGCAGAGTTCAAACTGACAAACAGCAGCTGCATACATTGTGTGTCACAACCACAACTTAATTATCGTCAACCATTGAAAGCAGAGTAAGACAAACCTGTGATGAAGCTGGTCATGCAACCACGCTGCTTATTACTGCATCGGTACACTAGCTAGAGCAACACAGCCAAAAATGTGCCTACCTTGATTGAAGGAGCTCGCATTACCTGCGTTCAAAAGGGAAAAGGTTGAATTCACCAAATTCAAGGAACTGTTCAAAGTGCATGTGCATCAATGCACAGACCTAGATGACGTGACCAAGTTTGCAAATTTGAAGTGTTAGACTTTCTTATAAGATACCTGGAGGATGATGCGTTGAAAAAAGGGCAAGATCTATCACGGCCCTCATGACTGAAAGGGCTAGAAACTGGCACCTCTCGAGAAACATCGTGCCCATTTTGTGATGGGGATCATTCCCCATTTTGCGATGGGGATCATTCCCCATTTAATTGTTCTAAACACATAAAGCTGCAGTGAAAAAACGCCAACTTGCATTGGCTCGTAAGTGCTTTAATAACTTACTGTTATGTTACTCGGTGGAAGGACACAATTCAATGAACACTGATACAATTGACTAATGAATGCACATGGTGGTGAATGATCTAGCCTGTGACCAGGGAGAGAGACAAATTGTAAGCTGCCTACCTCGATGATGTTCAGTGGAGGAAGGACACTCACCTTCACTTTTGGTGCATTGTGCATGACCTATTAGGCATTATCTTAATGGCCCTGATTCAATCCCTGGTCACAGTAGGATAGTCCAATAACAATTTATGTGATGAAAAGAAACACAGATGTACTTCCCACGATCCAGAAGAACAAACCCCCCAATTACAGATAAATGCACATGAATGTACAGAGAATCATTGCCCACAGTAAGCTCCATATGAAAGTTCTTCAGTTCAGTATGATTGCACTTTGGAATGAAAATATTAGCTAATTGCTGATGCAGTAGGACCAGCATCTGATGCTGATTTCCATAATATTTATCTAGCAAATCAAGAGCTAATTTATAATTGGCAGCAGTTATGCTCAGGGCTTGCACCACTTTGAGAGGCTCCCCAACTAAAGATCCCAATAGATACGGTAATCTAGTCACATCATCTAGATCAGAGTGCTGATGTGCTAGCACATTAAATAGCTCCTTAAAATGAATGAATTCGCTCTTTTCCCCAAAAAAAATGTGAGTAGCGGGAGTTCAAGGTAGGCGCCTTGTAAGCAGCATTGTGCTAAGCAGTGTACCAATTCGGTTACTAAGTAGCATGATCGCATGACCCGCTTCATCAGGAGTTTTATTTTACTTTCTTTTCAACGGTTGATTCCAACTTAGTGGCGCTCGTGATAAACAAGGTTCGCAGCTGCTATTAATCAGCTTGACTTCTTTCTAATAGACCTTTATACACAGTTACATGGTGTGATTCTAAGAGGTTGCTTTTGAGTGCAATCCAAGGTGCTGGAGAGGGGAATGAGAAGAGAGTCAATTTGGGTTTCAATGGCAGCTGCCATTTTGAACAGTATGAGGGTGATCAATTAACTACGTTATTACTAAGCCATAAAGGAAGGTGGGGTATGTAAGTCAAACAATCTAAGGGAGTTGCAACGAAAATGACGCTGCTGTTACAGTTACATGAAAGGGAACTTAAGCTTAGTTCTCTCTGACCTGGTGCCCACTCGCCTCAAATCATTCACATAATGTGGTTGTTGTAATTGACCTTACTTTCTCGATAAAGGCCCTCAGCCAATCCCAGAATTCTTTGGCTGTGTTCTCAGCTAGATCATTCCCCCTTAACTAAATGATTGTGAGATTGCATCTACAATTCCACAACAGCAGTTTGGTTGCCTCAAGACAACTCTAAAAAACTTATCCACTTCTTGACATTCAAAATCCAATTGTTTAGGCCAAACAGGTTCGAAGGAGCAGCGAATTTCATGAAATCCCTCATGATGGGGGATTACTGGTAGCCTGATGACAGTCGCTATATGATCTACCGTAAGGAACAGCTATCAGTCTGTCACAAAGAACAAGTGAATAAGGCAGGATGGAATTTTACAAGCTTTTATTACAAAAAATAATTATTCATCCCCATAACTACACTTACAATGATCCAAAGTAATACCCTTTTAGAGGAACGATCTGTTTGTTCCATTTGACAATGTCTTCTTGGGTTGCATAAGAGAGAGAGAGAGAGAGAGAGAGAGAGAGAGAGAGAGAGAGAGAGAGAGAGAGCTGGCTGTTGTGGTTGTTGGCTCATTAGGTTGGTTGTGTTCGTGTGAATAGATAGTTAGCAAGCGAATTGCTTGTTCGGTGAGGGGTTGTTGTGTCTGTTGGGTCAGTCACAAGTCTGGTCTGTGTTTTGAGTCAGTCTGTGATCAGAGCCTGCGGTGGAGAGTCAGTTTTTTGGAGCAGTCTGGAATATTATTGATTGTCAGTTAAATTGTGTGTTATTGATTTGTTGTTTGAATTTGTTGTCAAGCTTTATATTGTTTGCTTTAGAGTTGTTGTGCCTGTGAGTTTCTGTTGAGTTATATATGAGTTGTTATGGTTGTGAATTGTTGAAGGTTTATTGTTGATGAGCTGTTGTGTTTTCTTGATGTTGTTAGTGGGTGTGTATTAGCTCGTCATATTGTTGTTTTTTGTTTTGTTAGTGATTATTTTGCAGTGGTCTTTTGTTGTATTGTTATTGAACTACTGCGTGGTTGTTGTCCTTGTTTGGTTCTTTGTGTATTGTGTTACGACGGCCATATGCAGCAGACAGTGCAGCTCCTCGCCCTGAGTGTGTCAAGTATATGGTAGGTAAGTACATGAGTTTTGAAAGTTTTTGTTTTTTTAGTTTGTGATCCTGCCACACATATTACAAATCACTGACTAGCTTAGGGGACAGCCACATGGCCCCTAAGTGATTCACAGATCAACTCTACTAAAGAAAAAATCCACAAAATCATTGATTAATAGTTGACGCACGTCGGGGAATATAACATATCTACTTACAGTTACATTACTTAGTGGAAGGACACAATTCAATGAACACTGATACAATTGACTAATGAAGGCACATGGTGGCTAATTATCTAGCCAGTGACCAGGGAGAGAGAGAAATTATAAACTGCCTACCTTGATGATGTTCAGTGGACGAAGGACGCTCATCTTCACTCTTGGCGTGTTGTGTGTGACCAATGAGGCATTATTCTAATGCCCATGATTCGATCTCTGGTCTCAGTAGGATAGTTCAACAACAATTTATGTGATGGAAAGAAACATAGATGTACTTCCCATGAACCAGATGAATCCAAATACAGATAAATATACACAAATGTCGCCAGCTATGTATTCCATTACTTCTGATTTGGGAGCGCATTAGATGCAAGTCAAGGAAAGACTGTACACTCATGTTTTCACGAAAATTCCAGTGATTCCTTTACCCACTAATCATGATCTTGTATCTCATCTAGATTGTAAACACCCGTGTCAAGAGCTTCTTTACCCACTAATGACAATCTTGTATCTCATCTAAATTGTAAAGACCTGTGTTAAGCCTTCTTTACCCTCTAATCACAATCTTGTATCTCATGTAGATTGTAAAGACCTGTGTCAAAACCTTCTTTACCACTAATCACTATCTTGTATCTCATCTAGATTGTAAAGACCTGTGTCATGACCTTCTTTACCCACTAATCCCAATCTTGTATCTCATCTAAATTGTAAAGACCTGTGTCATGACCTTCTTTACCCACTAATCCCAATCTTGTATCTCATCTAAATTGTAAAGACCTGTGTCAAGCCTTCTTTACCCTCTAATCACAATCTTGTATCTCATGTAGATTTAAAGACCTGTGTCAAAACCTTCTTTACCCACTAATCACACTCTTGTATCTCATCTTGCTAAGTAGCAAGAATCACATATATGTTTGTATATAAGATTTCCTGGCTTTTCCACCAATATATAATTCAACAATGTATGTCTATTATGTCTTTTGTTATTGTCATTTCATTAACTGCTAAGAAACTCAAATTCTTCTCTTTCAGTGTGCAGGTCGCGAGACTCAGGGGTTGGGCACTCCGCTTCCATCCACACACTGTTATGTATACCTCGTGCCCAGATAATAAACTAGTTAGTACTCAGTTCTGTCTCATTGCGACCTCACACCTACACATCTATATCTGTGGGGACTTTAATCTGTAGATGGATGATCCAGAGAGCCATAACACAGTTGTTTTTAATGGGATATTGGAATCACATGGATTGGTGAATTATGATGAGTGTGTAAACCTCAACTGAACACACATTAGATCTTGTTTTAAGTGACTCAAAAAATAGCAGTGTAGCGGATATTAGTGTGGAAGCAAAGTGCACCACATCCTTTAGTACTCACATATGCTCACATCTTTGAGAGTGCCAATACTGAAATACAAGGTGGCAAAGAAAATAAGTTTTAGAAATTGATCAAACTTTTCTCTGCCTACCTTATTGCATGATTTCGAACATTGCCTGTTTTTGTTGATGTGTGGCCTTGTTTGCAGCGCTATGACTCGAGTCTAGATCACGACAACAACACACATCTCACCAGAGTGATCACTCAATTTGTTAACACAATACAAAACACTTAAACTCCACAAACAAGGAAACAAGGCCACACATCAACAAAAACAGTCAATGCTCAAAATCATGCAATAAGGTACATATCAGCAACTGATATATGCAATGACCAAATTGTGCAATAGGATAACACAGCAATTGAAAATACGCAACTTCGCCAACCAAAGTGCAATACTCTAATCATGTAATAAAGCAGTATCATCAATCAACATACAACACTCAAAATCATGAACCAAGGCATCATCAATAAAATATACAGTAGCATAAATCATGAAAGAATTAGCATGTTATGGATCAGATATGCAATGTTCCCCTCTGGAATCATAAATGAAAAAATGACTCTCTACTATGAGCATCATATAAGGCACAGGATTGCAATAAAGCGGAAAATGGCAGTATTCATCAGAACGAGGAAAGGTTATTTCACTAGGAAACCAAGTTCCATCAACAGGCGAGACAATCCAATCATAGCAATAGCGAGAGATTTTCTGTGCAAAAAATAGTGTGTGAAATCGCCAATGTTCATATAGACACCTGCATTGCATAATGTCACCTCAAATAGACAACATAACGCTTGGTTTGGAGATGTGAGGGATAATGTCTTATCCCGAGCAGATCATGAATTACACAATTATACATCAGAAAATCACAAAAACACATCAGTATACATGTTCACAGTTCCAATATTGTGCCTTGTTGAACACGAGGCACAAGACTTATAAACTAGCCCTAAAACCTTCAGGTCTCTTTTCAGCTCCCATTCTGAAACAATAACACAACATATTGTAATATGTTCTTTATACGCTCTGACATTTTCAGTCTCTGCCCACTTGCAGCTTTTCCCTTTGGTCTCGCGTTTTCACTGTCCACCACTTCACTCACACTATCTTGAACACTTTCTGGCTCTGTCTCATTCATCTTGAGTCTTTCACTTTCCACACTATCTTCTAGCCTGTTCTGTTCGATCCCCTCTGAGTTGCTCTTGTCCTTGATTCCTTCTTCATTTGTCTCTTCTTCATCGTTGTTGGCACTAAGTGCTCAACTGCTCTCATGTACTCTTTGCCTTTGAAGAGAACTTTGACAGATCATACAACCCCTCAATCGTCAGGGTAGATAGCAACAATTATGCCCAGGGGCGACTGTCCATGCTTCCGCCTCTACTAGTACGATGTCTCCTATGTGCAGTGTATTTGTACCACTCACCCTGAAGCAACCTCAGAATTGCCAGTATCACTTGAAGCTTCCACGTTTCAGTGAGGCAGAAGTACTGATAACTCAATTGCTTGGTGATCAGGGTCTGGTATATCTTCTTGTGTGGAACTACTGGTGGCAGGAGATTTACAAGATCGCCGCAGACTGTACAGGACGGTAGTGCACAGCTTACGAATCTGATGTCAATTGCTTAAACTAAGGTTACAAACTTACAAACACATCAATAGCCTAACCGGCACTTCCTCTGGGAACGGTGGCTCCACTAACTAGTGATAGCATAACCCAACACAATTATAGGTTAACCATGCAATCCTGCGCATAGCCTACTTGCCCCAGTATTTATGCATGTGTGTAGGAATGTTGAAAAGTGATGATGCAACTATAAACACCCATAACATATACAGTTACTCAGGTTTGCCATGGACATATTCCTCAGCCATTAGCCAACACCTCCGTCCAAATATCCCCTCATTCCCATGCGGAAATCTCCCACTATCGTACTTACCCACAAAAGTATCAGACTTCCTACAAGTCTATTTATATATCTGCACATCTTTCCCCCTTCAAAACAAAATAAATATGTCCCCTCCCTTTAAGCAGAAAAATTATAAAAATAAAGCAAAACAAATACAAAATAAACTCGTTGCAAATCAAGCCATGAAGGTAACTTACTATGCGTTCCCAACCTAGTAATAACATACTTGGGATCCCCATTATTCTCCTCCTCCTGCCTGGTCCCTTCCTTCATACTAAGGGACCCCTCTCCTTAACAGGCATAGGACAGGGTGCCTGCTCTGGCATACCCCCAGGTGTAGCAAGAGTACTAAACCTATCAGAGCCAGAAACAAAACCCAAAGGTAAAGATTTTATGTGCCTTTGGTTTCTTACCAAGTTAGATCTAATCCCAACCAGAGTAGACTGTCTTTCCCACTTGTTTACGCCATCAAATTTGATAAGAATGGGGGCTTCCGCCCCTACAGGAGGGAATACCCTGAATCTATGATGCTTTTCATAACTATGGGCTGATGCAGCCTTCATTCTAGCATCATTTTCAGCCACCTTCTGCAAATCCGTCCATTGGGGAACCAACTTGGATTTGATCACAGGCAGCCTTGTCCTAATCTGCCTGCCCATCAATAATTGAGCTGGAGAACATCCTGTATTATCCAATGGAAAAGCCCTGTATGTCATCAATGCCAAAAACACATCATTTTGGGATAAAATTCTCTGGGCAGTCTGTACTGCCCTCTCGGCACACCTATTTTCCTGGGGAAAATGAGGGTTTGAAGTACAATGTTGGAAACCATAATTTAATGCAAACTGCAGGAAAGCTGTGGACCCAAACTGCTGTCCATTGTCCGATACCAGCACTTCTGGGAGACCAAACTTGGCAAACATATTCTTCAGCTTCCCGGTAACAAATGAGAAGTAGTTTCACTAAGATATACTATGTCAATCTATCTGTTGTTATAGTCCACTATTATTAAATACTCTTTCCCTTCGTAAGAACACAAATCCATTCCTATTTCAACCACGGCCTTTTTGGCAGCACCGTTGGCCTTAGAGGTTCTGCCCTTTGCTCCAACTATTTCGTAAACAAAATGAGCCATCCACCATTTCAAATCCTCACCAAGATTAGGCCACCATACTGAATCCTGTGCTCTTTTCCTATATCTATTCAGACACAAATGTCCCTCTGAGTGAATCCTCTGCAAAAAATATTTTATCCAGAGAACTTGGAATGACTATCCTATTATTATACAACAACAAACCTCCCTCCACCACGCTTAGATAACTCCTGGCAGCCCAGTATTTGCACAAATCTGCATCATTACTGGTCATCTCCGGCCAACCCTCCAATACAAAACTGATTACTAAACCTAAGTCCTTGCCTTTAGCTTGCTCTTCGCTAATCCTCTAACTAATTGCTATTGGTGACTGGCAAATTTCCTACTAAGTCACCTACAAAACCATCTACTTCTGCCTGTAATGAAACTTCCATTTGATCCTTATTCATACCCAGTGCCCAGGATAAGGCATCTGCTACTGTCATGAATTTCCCCGACATAAACTCTGCCACCAATGAAAATCTCAAATTTCATTAGCATCCGTTGGCATCAAACTGCTGCCAAATGTAACTCCTTGGAATTGAATAGTGGTATCAAAGGTTTATGTCTGTCTCCAAAGTAAAAGAGACTCCAATCAAAAACTGCTGAACCCTTTCACATGCCCACATGACTGCAAGACACTCCTCAATTTGCACCCACATTTGTTTTGCTTCAGACAGCAATCTTGAACAAAGTGCTGCAGGCTTCCATGTCTTACCAGACCTCTGCCTTAGCACTCCTCCCAATCCATATGACCTAGAATCTGCAGAAACCTTAGTAGATTTATTGGGATCAAAATAACACAAAACTGGAGCCGAAGTTAAAATTTTCTTCAAGGACTGAAATACCTTCTCTTGATCTTGATCCCAAACCATGCATTCTTTGTTGACAGCAGGAGGGTAAGTGGTTGAATTACATCTTGTAACCTTGGTAGGGACCTCACCAGAAAATTGACCATACCCAACAGTCTTCTTAACTCATGTACATATGAAGGTTTATCTATGTTCAAAATAGCCTTGACCTTTTCTGGATTTATTCAGACTCCCTCATAGTCTGGGTGCCTAAGCCCGAACCTTGTTGCAAGGTTTGCCCAATGTTTTTTTACTGATTTCCCCCTATTTAGAGGATGTTGATTTCAGATCTGAATGATGCCATACTGGCACCCTTGAGGGTTTTGAGATATTCAAGATGGGCGCCAATATTGATGCCACAATATGTAAATATTAGTCTTATGATCATTACTTTGATAAATTATCATTACTAGAGGTATATTCTATTAGGATTCACAAAGAAACGAATAAAATGTGCCAGAATGTTTATATTTAATAGGAAATATCTCATTTTATCATTATGATTGATTCAAAATGACCAATAATAGATTTTCCACATGTTATTAGTTAACTTTTAGCGATAAATATCTAAAAGACTATTCATTTCAGGCAAAATTCAAGTAATACTTAAACCCAGAAAGATGAAAAATAATTACCAGATATTTGAGCATGGAATCAAAATACAAAGGAATGAAAACAAAAACAAAAAATTATTATTATTCAACTACGTCATTACTATACTATCTTCAATTAATGATACAAAATATGCTTTGAAATGCTACATAATCTTTTGCTTTGAAAAAGTTTAATATGTGCAATATGCAGGAGGATATACAAATCTTCAGTTTCCTCTATATTCTCTTCATTGACATCACTGTCTTCGTCTTCACTCATGTCATGCCTTGTCCAAATATTATAGCAGTTCCCACATGCACTGTAAGCACAAATGATTGTACAAGATAGCTCATGCAACCACACCTTTGAGATTTGCATGACTCATTACCAGAGCATCTACAATAAACTTGCGGGCTTCAGTGGCAATAGGACTAAAGTCACTTTGTTCATCTCCTAATTTTTTTCAGAATAAACCGGTTCTCAGGATCTTGATAGCTGTAGTCTTTCCATTGCCCCACATGTAAGCTGTTGTGTCGCATCCAGTGAGTGCATGGGCTGCTAACAAATCTTCAATTATGTCTGGATGTTTGGACACTGTGTCAGAAATGCTGCAGACTGATCTCTTAGCACTTTTCCCTTCCATCCCAACAGGAACCTTACTGTTGTTATGATGGTAATGGTGTGCAAGAAGGAGGATCACTTCAGTGTCATCACAAATAACTTTGATTGAACACCCTCCTTCTCTTGCAAGATGAATCATCTGTTGTACAATGATAACATCTGCCTCTTCATGTGCAGTTTTGAGGTCATATCTTGACAAGGAAGCTCAATGTTCAACCTGAACTGGAACTGGGTTACCTCCTGTAAGGACTAGCTTGTGTGTGTAAGCTTCATGAAATGATGGTAAAGATGATATCCTTGATGGCAATTGCTGGCAAATAAGTTCAATCAGTTGCTTCGTGTTATATGTAACATTGAGGATAACACTGTTTTGGTAGGGGCATATCTAGCCTCAGTTGGTACTGTCTGGTAACGCCTGCACATCCACTCCATGTTCCATCTTTAATACTGTAATTGTTGTACTGGTCAAAAACTAAATAGACATCACTCTCACTGAGCTTGTGCATGATTTAGTCAACAAAGCTATCATGCAGTCATGGATGGCCCCTTTTGATGGTCAATGAACTACCCACAGTATTGCACATCCATCAATGATTAGCTCTTCTTGAATTAGTTGATCCTTGTAGTTTGACCGAAAAGATTGCTCAACCTGTAGATTCCTCTTTGATACTGTTATCAAACATTGATGTTGGCACTAGAGCAAGTTCATGGTCAAATACATGCTTCAAATCAATATCTCTTGTTACCAAAATACCCATTACTCTGGAGTTACATCAGAGCAGTGTCAAATGTAGATCATGGACCAATAGTAACACTCTTCTTAGAGTCAGACAGTGTTTTAACTCTGGTTCGAATCGGATTATGGAACCCTGCCGGCCACGGTTCATGAATTCTACCGTCTGTTCATTTCCGATGGCAACTACTTCATCAGCATTCACTTGGCTATATTTAACAACCTCAGAAGCTATTTTGACAAGGCCATCTTGATGTTCATCTGACTCAAAGGATCAATGGAAGATGACAGTTTCTCACGGATTTTCTTTCTGTCAGTTTCATCAGCATGTGTGCGAGTATTTGACTCCTCCTTGTGTGAAATAACTTGCACCTAATTAAAGTTTTCTTTCATTTCAACAAGATTTTTAACAAGCTGGCTGCAATGGTGTAAATTAATTGCCTATCTCTTCATGGGTGCTGGTTTAAGAGTAATGCCCACCAGTCCTCCAGGACCATGGCCATGGCCACATCTCATAAATGTGGTCTCTATGAACATATCAGACCAAATCCTCTTCCAGATGCATGCTTGATGCCGCATTACATGTTCTCCTTTCATGAAAGAATTAAGGACCTCCAAGTATTATAAGCCAAACCTGACATAATTAAAGTGACCAGCATCAAAGAAATATAGCAACATCATCTTCACTGCCATCAGATGAAGGGGCTATTCTGCCTCACTCTCTGCTCTTATAAAGAACATCATTATAAGCATTGGTTTGATTAAGCAATCAACCCATAATTTTGTTGTCCTGCTCTCATTTGCTCTTGTGTCCAGTATCTGTAACATGTTTTCATAGCTCTGACACTGTTGGCTCATAGAGTGAAGAAGTTCTGCAACCAGCCGAAGAGTTCTTAACATTTTGTGGGAATTTCTTTCCAGATAACCTTTTGAATACCCCTCCAAAAGCTGCCTCCATAAGTTCTTTCAGTTCAGTGTCACCCATAAGATTTCCAGCGGACCACCAAGTCTTGTAACAAATGATTTAAACAACTTTGGGAATGCCAATGTTACAAGAACAATCAAACGATATGTAATATAATTTTGTGCTTATTCAAATCTTTGCCATATTCAAATTCAAATTCCTTGCATTTAGGTCCAAATTGAACTTCATAAAAAGATTAAAAATAGATTTTATAGATATAGATATATATCATATGATTAGTATTTCTTATTTTATTCTAAACAAACAAAATATAAAATTTCATGTACATAATTGAGTATAATTATGATAACCAGTTATTATCTGCTCATCAGAGCATGAAAACTAGTCCTTGTAACATGAACCTACCAAGTTTTACCTTTTAAAATGACAGTTTAGCCAGAATATTGTCCATAAAAGAAAAATTACAAAATATGGTGGCCATCTTGAATATCTCAAAACCCTCAAGGGTGCCAGAGTAGCATCATTCAGATTTGAATTCAGCACCATCAAAATAGGGGAAATCAGTAAAAAAACAGGCAGACCACAAAACAAGGTCATGCAAAAAAATCTTAGTTTGGCACTTGGACTATTAGTGCTGATGATATCCCCAGAAATTATATTTGTTTTTGCTTAAACACACACTTCTCTTCATTCAGGTTTAATCTTGACTTCTTAATTACCTCTAGAACATTTCTTAGGTTTTTTGTTATGCTCCTCTTCTGACCCTCCAGATACCACTATGTCATCCAAAAGGCATTCTACCCCTGTTATTCTGTTTAACAATTCTGTCATTTTCCGTCTGAAAATCTCTGGAGCAACGCAAATATCCATCAGCAACCTCTTAAATCTGTACCTAATCATGGGGGGTTATAAATGTAGTTAAGTTCCTGGATGCCTCATCCAGCGGTACCTGGTAAAACCCAGATTTTACATCCAACTTAGAAAAATAAGCAGCCCCACTGAATTTACTAGCAACATCATCAAAAATGGGAATTTCGAAAATCTCTCTTCAAATATCTATTAAGCTGTCTGTAGTCTATACACAATCTGACCTCCAAAGGCACTGCCTTGGGTTTCACTACTGGCAACATGGGACTGACCCATTCTGTAGGGTGAGTTACATTTTTAATGACGTCTGACTTCTCAAGCTTGCTTAGATTCTCTTTAAAAGCGGACACCAATGGTATGACCACTGACCTACGACACCTAACTCTGAGTGGGATGGCCCCCTGTCTTAAACATAAACTCACTGGCTCAGTCCTCCACCTCCCAAAGCCAAAAAGTTATTTTTCTACCTCAACACTGCCCATAAACACAATGATTTGCAATTCCAAAGCTGCACTCCTACTCAGCAAATTATCTCATTTGCTCTTTGGGCTCAACGCGTAAACTCACTCTTACAACTTCCTATCTTTATAACCCACTATGGTACAAAACATCCCAATGATGTCCACTTGGCCTGCAGGAGAAGTCAATTTACTTCAGCTTTATCTAAAAGTTCAAGTACCAAACTAGCTCTTACTCTCTGATACCTACTATTATTTATAATGGTTACATAAGTGCCCATATCTACCTTAAAGTCCATTGCCTGAAACCCGAAACCTTAATGCTATTCTTAGTGGGTCTGATCCCTATCCCACATCCCCAGCCAATTCTCCCAAAAATGCCTGAGCTCCCTCTAGCCCTTCCCCTTCAGAAGTGGAATTTAATTGGTTAACCCTACCCACTGCATCAACCTTGCCATCACTCAATTTGAGCATTACTACAAAATGATTCCACATATGGCACTCATTACATGTCTTCCCATACACTGGGTATTTACGTGGTAAATGAGAACGGGCACAAAATTTACGCTTAATCTCCCCTGTCCTAGCTCCTTCATTCTTACCTCTTGAGAATTTTACCTAATCAAAGCTCTTACTTTGCTCTTCCTCTTGCTTCCTGCCCTCATGGACAGCATTATATTTTCTAGCATATGCAACAACATCATCTAAAGTCAAGACGGGGCCCAGTCATATTCCCCCTGGACATAGTCCCCCACGGACATTTTCCCCCTAACATATTACC
The DNA here is from genome assembly GCF_015104395.2 of Macrobrachium nipponense. Classification (NCBI taxonomy): domain Eukaryota; kingdom Metazoa; phylum Arthropoda; class Malacostraca; order Decapoda; family Palaemonidae; genus Macrobrachium; species Macrobrachium nipponense. Next base: position 132,977,033 of record NC_087202.1, on the reverse strand, counting down.
CTTCGGACATTTTCCCACCTAGACATTTTCCCCCCTAGTAGACAGCAAGTCACTCTGTTACCACAGTGATAATTTAAGTGGTTGGGATAATTTAAGTGGTTAGTTGAGACCAAATCTCGGTACAGCCTGCACACGACATGGAAGTAGTCAAAACAAGTAGGGATGGAGACAAGATTTGTTGTGAAGGATACATGTACATGAAAAAAGAGACCCTAAATATATGAATGTATTGAATATTTTAATCCTTAATGCAAAAAGTACACTAGTATTAATGACATTTTTCTTCTATATTTAACCCTAAATATCCCTTATGAATAGTTAAATCCTTAATTCAATTATGTTTTATCAGTTTTTATTGTTAAGTAAAAATACAATAAATCATGCATGACTGAGTAACAAACAAACTTTTGCTCTTATTGTATACAGTAGGTAAATGTCCAGATGGGAAAATGTCTGGGTGAATATGTCCTTGGGGAATATGTCAGAGGGGAAAATGTCTGGGGGGAATATGTCCTAAGGGGAATGTGTCAGAGGGGAAAATAGCTCTATCTTCTCCACTAGATCATCATTTAGGATCCCAGCAATGAACTGATCACGAATGCTTCTCTTTCTTTCAAAAAAATCATAGTACTCAGATGCTGACTATAAAGTACAAAGGTAGACTTCAGTATCCTCATGTGGTTGCTGTGTGTGCTGATAAAACACCGTACGGATCCTTAACATGTTCTCTTTTGTGGCGAAAAAAATTCCTAAATTTTTCTGCAACTTTTTTGTAGTCCTCAGTCGACAAATTAAATATTTTCATACCCTCCTCTGACTCTGGACCCATACAGTATTCAAGGCTAGCTACCTGAAATTCTCCTGGCTTATTTTCCAATTCTGTCAATAATTGGAAGGTTTCATACTGGGTAATAAATCTATCCCAATTTTGGTCAACAAAATTCAATGGCTGTGAAGACTTATATTGTGCCATAATGAAACAAAATAAGACTTATTCTAGCTTAAGGCTATACAGTCTACATCACTAGCCTATAACAACCCACACACAACCTAAAGTGGTCCAAAGACTAAGCGTAAACTAGCCTAAGCCTTACCCCATGGAGCCACCTAGAGTATTTTTGGATACTGGTAGCCAATGCAGCTTCATTTCAAGTTGACTTGCAAAGAAATTAGAAATACCAGTTATTAAATGCATTTCGCTGAATATTGCACAGTTTGGCTTGCAGATTGTACACAGCGAGTGCGACGTAGTTTCTTGTAGAATACACATAGGTGCTAGAGTAATCCGCACTAAACTCATTGTTCACGATGATGTAAATACCCCATAAATAATGTTGGCCTTTCTAACATAAAAGTGCATTTGCAGCTAAAAGGTTGCACTATGGCCAATGATAAAGTTAATGGCAATCTTTTTACTGGTTGGGGCAGATTACTTTAGCTTCTTCGTTCTCGGTATGGACAAGGTTGATAGAGTAAGTTTGTTTGTGACGCACAACGGCGTAACGCCATATGGTCTCATACCACAGTGATCCATGGAAGGGATAAACGCACCCCAAAGCAACGTTGATATGTGGTGGAGATTGGATACCATTGGAATCGCTCCCCATGAACAGTTCACCACCTCAGAGCACACTGCTATGAATAAAGTCCAGAGTAGCATTGTGAGTATTGAACGAGGGTACCAAGTAAGTTTACCATTCCCCCTCCAGAATGTCCAGATACAAATTATTGTAATGTATTTGCTCAATTGAATGCATTAGAAACGCAGTTTCTGAAAGACCCTGAGCACCGAAGAAACTATGAGAACATCCTTCAGACGTATCTCAACGCTGAATTCATTTATGAAGTCACTAATTCAAAGATTGAGGGATATTACTTGCCCCACTTTGAGGTTAAGGAGCAGAGTCTCACGACTCCTTTACGTATTGTGCTCAGCGCATCCTCTAAAGTCAAGGGAGAACTGTTGTTGAATGATTGCCTTTATCCAGGTCCCAACTTAGTTGAAATGTTATATAATTTGCTCCTCAAGTTTCGATGCGATCCCTCTTGGCTAATATCAGATATATCGAAAGCTTTCCACAGAGTATTGCTACATCTTGATGATTCTAAATATGCACGTTTTTTTGGCGATGAGAGCCGACACGACCGACCACGTATGCCTTTAACGTTGAGGTTTTTGGCATAACCAGTCGCTCCTATCTCTTACAACAAGTGCTTCAAACCCGTCTCTGTGAACGGGGATGGGAAGACATCTTTAAATCCTTCTATGTCGATAGTTATCTGCAGACATTTGTAGCCAGGGAACTAATGGAAAGAGAATATTGCCAGGTCAAATCTTTGCTAAACGAGGCCCACATGCCTTTGATGGGGTGGGCGAGTAATTGTCAAGAGTTGATCAGCAGATTGGTTGCAAGGAACCCGATGAGATCAATGTTTTGGGAATGAATTGGGATAGAAGGGAGGATAAGTTGAGTCTAAAGCCTAAGAATGTCCAGAGTTATAGAAATAGTTCCCATCCTCTTACCAAACACAAGCTACTGTCCCTTTTGGTAGCCAATTTTGACCCCCTAGGGCTAGTCAGTCCTCTTTTTGTGCAGGGAAAAATTCTCCTTTAAGAATTGTGGGGAGCTGGGGTAGGCTGGGATGATGTGCTGTCAGATGATCACCAACTAGAAGCTAGCAAACTACTCGCTGAATTCAATAATGTTCACACTTGTAAGTTTCAGAGGGGAATTGTGCACCTGTTTACTGACGTGCGTCAAGCAAAGCTTACGGTGCTGTAGCCTATGTCATTAACTTCCAAAATGCAAGTCACGCCTCACAAACAAGTGAAATTAACAATTCCAAAGTTAGAACTATTAGCACTATTGTTAGGATTTAGATTGGGAAAGCACCTTTGTAAGTAATTTAGCTTTATCACTGTAACGCTCTGGACTGACAGTAGAGTAGCTATTGCCTGGGTAGGTAGCCGCACAGGAAGTTAAAACACGTTCATTTCTAATTGAGTGAGGGAGATTATTTTGATTCAACAGGAGTGTGGAATCGGGATGAAGTACATCCCCATGAAGCAGAATCCAGTGACATTTTGACCAGAGGTTCAACATTGCACGATTTGAAATTCAACCACCTATGGCATGAAGGACTGCCCTTTCTACGCAGTGAGGACATCCCTGAACCATGTGTCGAAGAGGAAGAGTCTCCAAAATGACAAAATGTGATCACGGCCGCCCTGAGGGAGCTCAGGGAGGAAGGAACTTAAACTCTGCCCACTGAATTGTGGAAATTGCAGGGGAGTAACGTAGACTTTGCACGACTTGTGAAAGTTATGTCTTTAGTACTGAAATTTGGGAACTGTCAAGCAGACCCTTTCTTAAAATTAGTTCACTTAGAACAAAGACACCACCTTACTATGGTGTGTAGTAAGTTAGAGAGTGGCGTGCCTGTACCCACACACATTAATAATTTCATCAAACACTTAACTTTAGTCACGCATAATGGCATAGTTTTCACAGGAAATAGATTGGCATAGTTTTCACAGGAAATAGATTAGTTAATGTTACTAATACAAAAAAATGAGCAAGTACTGTTGCACTCCAAGGGTACTTTAGTATCATTGTATCTCACCCATCTTCATGAAACTCACATGCATTGTGGAGTTAATGTTTTGATGACTTTTCTGGCAGGAATGTTGGAGCCCGGGATTGAGGTCTGCTGCCAAAAGAGTCGTGGGGAGATGCAGAGCATGTGTGTTAGCCTTCAGACCTCTTCTCCAACAACCACCACCCTTTTAGAAGGTAGGAGTAGGCCACACGGGCCCCATACCCATAGATGGAGGAGTGGGGCACATTCTCATCATTACCTGCTTGGCCAGCTGGGCCGTATGTCTCGATTACTGCAGCGGCCTGGACGCCCATACATTTGTTCTGCTACTACAACACTTCGCGGCCACCCATGGTGCTCCTTCGACTGTCTACATCTTCTCAAGAGGTGTGCAACGAGGATGTTACAAGAGCATTCCTGCGCTGCACGGGAATCAAGTGGGATTTTCAAACCCCCCTATCTCCCTGGAAAGGGGAATTCTTCGAAAGACTGATTGGGGTTGTAAAGAGGACGCTTGCTACAACGTTATGAAGAAATCTGTTCACTGAGGAACAGATCAGAACCCTAATGAAAGAAGCTGAAGCTGTAGTCAACAACCACCCCTTGATGTACTCTGGAGACATGCGTGAAGGCGAAGTCCTCACACCATCGCACTTCATTCATGGGGATGTTTGTCACCAATATTTCAGATTGACAGAAACCCTCAACCGCTTTAAAAAGTGCTGGAGGGAAGGACACCTGAAATCTCTGCAAGAACGTCACGACCTGCGAGACGCCTCCCCCCACCCCCCGACTGCGCTACATGTAGGCGAACTCATGCTGGTAAAAACGGACCAGTGCAAATGCAGTCAATGGCCCCTCGCCAGAATCCTTGAGTTGTATCCTGACGAAAACGGAGTCGTCATGTCCATGAAAGTCCTGTTTGAAGGCGAGGAACATCTGCATGCAACGCAACACATCGTCCCTCTTGAAATAAACCCCGACGACGACAAGCGACGAGTAGATGATGTCCAGGACGACGAAAGTGAAGGAAACGTAAGTAATGGTGAGCCAGAGATAGACGATAGCGATGGAAAGAATCGACAGACTGATGAACTAGATGAAAGTGGTCATGAAGTAAGTAAGGTTAAGAGTGAAATGAGTGAGACAGTATGTGATGCAGGTATCCGAACGAAAAGGAAGGCTGCAGAGGAACAGAGAAAAAGGATGTCAGAGTGGGTAAAAGATGATTTAATTTAGTGTAGTGTATGTTTTGTCAAGAGTAAAGAGGTGAACTCTGAAAGTGTGCGCGTTGGAAAAGTTTTGAAGGAATTAGGGCTGAGACTCCGTTCTATGTTCCATTTTCTGTAGAGTCGTTGCATGAGAGCTGACACATCGGTCCATGACGACCTCGACAGAACATCTTGTATATGTGTTGATTTATTGGCTTTGTGCATGTTGTAACTCTTGCATTTCACGGGAAAAGTTCCCACCATGTGTAACTCTTATATGAGTGTTTTTTTTTTTTTTTTTTTTTTTTTTGCATCTATATTGGAACAACGAACATTTGAATTTGTATATCGTAACGATCTTATTGTTTGAGTAATCGTCCATTACTATTCTTGCCTTAATTGGCTTGTCTCGTGACATATTTCCATCATTTATGATTACTGAATCATCTGTATATAACTGCGTCAGTATATTGATTTTTCTGTCATTGATGATGACCCCCTTATGAGTATGTTCTGGGACGAGCAATAAGTGAGTTACAAGTTTCTAGAAGAGAAATCTTGACTTTATTACATGAATTAACTTTATCATTGATCTAGCTGTGCTCAAGTATTGATACTGAGTTTATTTTTTCTATTGATGCTTTGTGTTATTTGGTTATTGCCCTTGCATGATTACAGTCATGTTGCAGACTGCATCGTTTGTCTGTTGATGCCATGATATTGTTCGAATTGCATTTTGATGTGATTTTGCTGCCATTTTCATGAGCTCCATTGCTCTGTAGTATGTTATGCTGAGTTGACATTGACTGAATTTTGCTGAACCTATTATTGCAATCACTGCCTCGAGAGTTACAATTTGTACATTGATTTTGATTCTCTTGATTGTTGCTCTTTTTGAGTGATCACTCCATGTTGCACTTGTTTGCTGTCGAAAGCTAGACCCGTGCTGTGGAGCTGCACACGAGCCTAGGCTTCGACGACCTGTTTGACCATATCCGTCTGCTCCATTCGATTGCCTCGTTGCCTGCTTCCTTTCTCGCCCCCTGCCCCCGCTTATTTATTTATTTATTTATTTATTATTTTTTTTTTTTTGAAGGTGGAGAATATTGCGAAATATTAGTGCACGAATTTTCCGAGACGTATCTTCCGCCACTTCGTATTTTGCCCTTTGTAACATATTATCAAGCATTTGGCAGATTGGCGGCTGCAGTGAAATGGTTCCCTTTTGTATATATGCATATGTTAGTTATTGCCTCTTCTCCCTCATTGCTTAATTGCAAAATTCTTGTTATTTTATGAGTTATATGGAAAACGAAGGAAAGTTTCCTTCTTGAAGGAAATTAATTTGATTTAAATGACTAACCCGATCCGCTCGGGTATAAAACTCAGCCGCACTTTGTTACGGGCTGCTCTAGGAGCAAGAGCCCGTGCCAGCACAAGGCTGGTTTAAACGTCAACAACAACAACAAGCTCTTCCTCTCTGTTAATTTAACGTGACAAAGATAACAACACGTCTGGGTCTTGAACGTGGCGTGCGGGTGTGAGGCAACAAAGGCTGATGGCGATTGATCAGAATTGTACACAGTAAGTGATCGTTCCTTTTTGTAGCCATCGTTGGGCTAATTAAATTCTTATAGAATATGTTCACAGTCTCCTAAGTAATGGATTGATATTTGTTTTGTCAAAGTGTAAATTGATTTTTTGTCATTCTTCAAGAGATTTTGAGTGGTCGCGTGGCCACATAGAATTCCCCTAAGTGTGGTGTGCTGAGCCACCTTAGTTTCATTCAATTGCTTTGTCTTGCTAAATTTAAATAAATTTATTTTTGTAGTAAAAATTGTAAAGATAAACGTCTTTACCTATCAGTTGTCCTTGTATATGGGCTGGGACCTGTGCATCATTAAGGTAGGGCTATCAGCCCGTAACATCGGGCACAAACTAGTGAAAGTCGCCATAACATTCGCGACAAACCATATGCAAGGAAAGAAAACTGTATAAAGGTATTAGAATGTAAAGATAATTGGACAGATTTTGATAACAGAGAACCTAAACAACGAAAAGGATTGACAATGAATTGTAGGACACTAAGTATTGATGCACGTTACAATGTGTTTACAGTTTTATCTTTCTAGCTTTTACAGCCGCAAATTTGGCTATCAAATCATCAAAGTTTATTTTGTTTGTGTTCTCTTGCTCTACACTTAGTAGAGTTAAAGCTTACAATCTCTCTTGTCCCATATATGTTCGCAGATACGACAAGATAAGTTTCAACTTAATGATCGCTCACAACTAGCAATTGATACTACAATGGTCAGCAGTATCTGAAGGGCAACTCTAAGTTTTGGGAAAACACTTTCATCCCCGTATCGTACAATGAAAGAAAGTAATTCCTGTGGGTTAGTATTCAGAGCAGTATCTCATGTTTTAAGTAGCATTCTGAAATCTACAATTTCGCTGAACAGTTCCAAGCCATCTAAGTCAGTGTCATAGAAACTTCCCGCATTAATGCACCTTTCTTTGTTGTATGTTTCATTGGTTGTAGATAGCAACTCCTTAATATCCAAAAGAAAGCCAAACTTTGAATCCAAGTTATGCAATCTGATGAACCCTTCGCCCATTTCATTATGCATTCTGTCAATATTACCTTTTAGCAGACGTTGCATCTCATTTTCTGCCGAGGGGCCTGCATCGTCTCCAGTTCCACCAGGCACTTTTTCTTCACTCCACATCGTCTGGCAATCCTCACATCCCAAGCATGACAGAGCTCCTTTGCTTTTTTGATAGATGTCTGGTAGATATCCTCCCGATTAGCAAGGAAACAAACTTGCAACGCCTGGATATCTTGTGCTGCCTCGTGGAATTCATTCTTGGATCCTGCAGCCGCTTCTGGACTGACATTCTTCTGGCCTGTACCGTCGGGGGGTGGGGTGATGACCGGCCCCCTCTGCAAAATTTCTGGAAGTCCATATCTTCTGTCACTATCCTTTTCATTGATCTGTAGTTACAGAGTAATAAATAACAATCTTTTTTTGGCAGGTCTTTTTTTATATTTTGTTATTAAACATTAACAGCATTCTTTAATAGTAGGAAATACAAGAGTGATGGTAGGAATATGCTATAGGCCACCATATTTGTAAGTGATTTTAAGTAAAATTCTGTTAACCAAAGTCAGGACTTTGAATAACATCTAATCGGGTAGAAGGGCATAAACCGCATACCCAATTTTTCTTCTTAATACAAGTAAATAACATTTTCAAGTATTTCATCTTGTATATACCTATATATGCAATGACATTTATAGAACAAAATGTCCAGTTTTGGGAAAAACGACCCCGCCCCCCATAAAAAAAAAACTGGGTACGGGCCTGATCTTGGTCAGTAAAATGTTCCAAAAGCTTAGTGCAGCAAAGAAATTAAATGTCAAAATTCTCCTCAATAGCTATGTTGCTTCACTTCTGGTATCTGTTGTCTCATTCAAATCCCTTCCGATGGTCTCTAAAAGTTGGACCAAATCCCCCACATTTTCATGTAGGGTCGAACTGCATCAGCTCTAGCACTCCAGCGCGTTTCAGATTCAGCTTTCACAGATATGGGAAAATTTTCTTTCATCTCTCCCATCTATAGGTCGACCTTGAAAAGAAAACACGTACACTGCCTGTACAATTCCAAGAAATGTGACCATCACCAACCACATTATGACTAGCGGAATGAACCCCAGCCAAATTTAGTGAGTGGTTGATACAGTTCACATATATTGCTTTAGAGTTCACTGTAACAAGTCTTTGTTGTACTCCTGATTTGTGTGCAGACATGACAGCAGCATTATCGTTACACTGAGAACGACTGTCTACAAAAGTCATCTTTCTCCAGCTGCAGCATTACTACATTTACCGTACTTCCTGCATCCTTTCACGCAGCTGTTTTTTCTTTATAGTTTATCTCTACATATATTATTATCTCTGACATTTGTTCCCTATGTGCAGCACCTGGACTTGAATCAAGCATTATACCATAATACTTAGCATAAGTGGTTTATGAAAATGAAGTACTTGTAGTCTGCAGTTCGTTATGCCCAAAAAAATGCTCACGGAAGAAAACGAAACACTAGAATGATGGGGGTAACTATCCAATATCTTTGCACTGACACAGTCACTGAACCACTTATTTCATAAGTACCTAATAAAATTTGATAGCATAGTAATTGACACATAATGATCACATTGATATATAATGAACATTAAAGGAAGTCAATCTTCATCGAATATAAAATATGTACTAAAACTCATAAAACTTAAATATTCTAAGTTACCGGTTTCATCACCCCAATTCCCCCAAAAGAGATGTATTCACAACCCCAGTTTGGCGCCCCCTCAATGCTGCGCCCGGGGACATATGATCCCCCCTCCCCCCGCCCTTCCCTCACGACGCCTCTGGCTGATTCTCCTCTCCTCTTTTTGACCTACTTTAGCATTGAAATCACCCAAAACAAATATAAATTGAGTCTTATGTTTTTTCAAAGATATCCCCAGATCTTCATAAAAAAAAAAAAAAATCTTTTTCTTCCTCTGTATTGGATGTTGTTGGTGCATACGTTTGAATAATCTTCAATTTTTCCTTCTCAGTTTGATAATCAATCCTTCAGTTCTATCACTAATACTATAAAATTATTCTATGTTACCTGCAAGGTTTTTATTAATAAGAAAACCCACTCCATTTTCTTTTTTCCTTTCATGTCCTCTGAAGCAAAATAGATGACCCTCTTTTAACTCTAGACAAGATTCCCCAGTTTTTCTAATGTCACTCAATCCTATTATATCCGAATTTATTTCTTTCAGCTCTTCTAGTAACACAACCAAATCTTCTTCCCTAGACAGAGTCCTGACATTGTACGTTGCAAGGTTCAGTTTCCAAAGGTGGCCTGTTCTAGTCCAGAGATTTTTAGCACCCCCTGCAGTGGGACTTATCTGGCCGCCACCTTGGGCATTTATTCCGCTGTCGCTGGGGTCTATGGGCCGAGACGGGGTTGTTGTATCAGTGTCTGGGTTTTGGCCCTATTCCATCACCACACTGGCCACTGCGGATTGGTGATGATGGGAGACTTTGGTCTGATCGCTCACAGCAAACCAACCTTAGTATGGGTGGCCCTGACTATTTTTTTTATAGTGCAACTTTGCTGATCATATATATTCTTCTTCTTCCTAGCTTAAACCCATTTTTATATGGGGTCGCCATTGCGAATGAGTCGTCTCCATCGATTTCTGTCTTGTGCCTCGTTCTCATTTATACCTTTCAATTCCATATCTTCCCTTACACAATCACGCCATCTCTTTCTTGGTCTTCCCTTCTTCCTTCTACCCTGCACTTCCATTTCCATCGTATGTCTTCCAACATGACATTCCTCCCTTCGTAATAGGTGTCCATACCATCGAAGCCTTCCTTCCTGTATTTTCTTCGATATTTCAGCTACCTTTGTCGATCCTCTTATATACTCATTTCTAATCCTATCTTCCCTTGTTACTCCCGACATCCATCTCAACATTCTCATTTCTGCTACATCCATCTTCTTCTCCTCTGTTTTCCTCATACTTGCCGTTTCTGTTCCATATAACATTGCTGGTCTGACCACCGTCCTATGGAACTTTCCTTTCAATTTCAGAGGGACCTTCTTGTCACAGAGTACCCTTGATGCAGACCTCCAGTTATTCCATCCTGCCTGAATTCGGTGTCTCACCTCTTGGTCCATGCTTCCACTATCCTCCAATACGGACCCTAAGTACTTGAACTTGCTGATCATATATATATATATATATATATATATATATATATATATATATATATATAGATATATATATAATATATATATATATATATATAATGATATATATATTATATTATATATTAATATATATTATGACTGATTCAATACAGTTTTACAGTTTTGAATATGCCTTTTCCGTGATATTCTGAAGTCCCTTATAAGTGATAGCGTCACACATCTTTCTATATCCATTCTTGATTGTCACTTATATCTAAGGAGCCAGAGTAACCAATCAGCTTCTTGCATAATGATGCCATGTGAATGGGGCATTTGAAACAGGCCGCACCAGCAATCACGGGTCATCCCAGTTCGTTAGCGAGCCCCATACAGTAAAGACTGGGTCGAAACGAGTGCCCATATTGCCCATGAGTGTCAATAACAGTCTAACCTGCCGTCCGGTTGTGCACTAGTATAGTTAACCTAATAATTACAAGTAAAGGCCACCTGTGTAGCTAAGAAAAATACACTTGTGTTAAACGTTCCCTCGATTATTATTTTTGCATGTCCTGCATCGCATGCATGTAAACATATTTCTCTCCTGTTTTTCCTTCATTCCGAACCCCAAAATGACTGAAATCAGGTCATATATATATATATACATATATATTATATATTTGGCAATGTGTGTATGTATGTTTGTATGTATGTATGTATGTTTGGTATGGGCACCCGGGCCGTCGGTCTGACGGGACTGAGATTCGGAATGGCGATGGGTTTCCACCCCGGGAAGGTCGTGAGCTATGTTTGGGAGCCCGGGGTCTCAAAATTTCTACTTTCCCCCTCTCCGAAGGGTGAGAAGGGATTCCGTGAAACAGAACTGGTTCTTCCCGTGAAATGGGGCTGGCTATGCCTGTAGACTTAGTTACTTTACAAATTTCTGGATACAGATGACTTATCATTTAGAAAAGAAAACTATAGGGTAAACATCAATGACATCAAAGAGGATGGTTTTAGAAAGGGGTTAACAGTGAGAGAAAATGAGAGAGAGTAAACCGGGTGTTAGCTAGGAGAGAGAGAGATTAATATATATATATATATATATATATATATATATATATATATATATATATATATATATATATATATATATATATAATATATATATACATATATATATAAATATATATATATATATATATATATATATATATATATATATATATATAATATATATATATATATATACATATATATATATATATATATATATATATATATATATATTATATATATATATATATATATGCTCTGGGTTACACCGGTGGCCACGGTTACACGGACCAATCTACGGGCGGGTAACCAGCTAATATATATATATATATATATATATATATATATATATAACCGCATGCTAAAAAGTGCAAAATAAATATTGAATACGATCAATAATTTAAAATTTTGTCATGAGGGCTCAGCAGCTGGCAATCCTCGAGTCTTCTTCTTCCCAGCTTCAACCCATTTTTATATGGGGTCGCCGTCATGAATGAGTCGTCTCCATCGATTTCTGTCCCGTGCATCGTTCTCGTTCTACCTTTCCATAACATATCTTCCCCTACACATTCACGGCATCTCTTTCTTGGTCTTCCCTTCTTTCTTCTACCCCGCACTTCCATTTCCATCGTATGTCTTACAACATCATGTTCCTCTCCTTGTAACAGTGTCTTCCGTCCTTTATTTTCTTTGATATTTCAACTACCTTTGTCGATCCTCCGATATACTCATTTCTAATCCTATTTTCCCTAGTTACTCCCGACATTTGTCTCAACATTCTCATTTCTGCTGCATCCATCTTCTCCTCTGTTCTCCTCATCCTTGCTGTTTCTGTTCCATTTAACATTGCTGGTCTGACTACCGTCCTATGAAACTTTCCTTTCAATTTCAGAGGGACCTTCTTGTCACAGAAGACCCTTGATGCAGAGTCAGACCTCCAGTTATTCCATCCTGCCTGCCTACGATGTCTCATTTCTTGGTCTTCCATGCTGCCACTATCCTCTAATATGAACCACAAACACTTCATGAACTTCTGTACTGTATTTCTTCCCCACCCAATCTTATGCTAGCTGGCAATCCTCGAGTCACTTTGTATAAAACAGGCAGTTAGTTCCGAAGTTGAACAACCAAACTGTCTCCACTCCTCTTTTCTTAGCTTAGTAGCTTAGGTTTATCCTGGACTTTTAACGTTTAACGTTTCTCCTTGTCACTCGTATTATTACTTTCCACTTGGATGCTTTCTCCTCCCATTTTAAACTATTTGTTTTGTTTTTGTTTTTAGCATATTATTTTTAAGTCCGAGTAGTTTATGATGTTTTTAAAGCTTTTTTTATGAGGCCAGGCCTTGAAACGTCAGGAATAAACTATGATAATGCCTGAGATGTCTTCCTCAAATTCTTTATGGCTATATATATATATATATATATATATATATATATATATATATATATATATATATATATATATATATTTAGTATATGTGTTTGTATACAAAGTTCACACAATTAGGAATAGAGGATGATATTTCATAATCTTGATTTATTTTATTCCGTGCATATTAATGTATTGGTATTCAATTATGATGACAGATGATGCAGATTTAAACCCAGTTAAAGATTTCATGTGCAGAAAAAGAACGGAAGGAAGGCACTGGAAGTAGTAGTAGTAGTAGTATTGTCCACGAAATGTACGTAGTCTTGTAAACGCTTGTGTTTTATCTGTATCGACTGGCGCAGTCTTCGCCTTTTGGAAAATGGAGAATTATGTACGTATGTGTACCTGTGTGTCATTTGCGGTGGTATGTACTGTGACAGTGGATGAAGAATACGTTGTATTATACGGGCTAAATGATTGCGCAGGGTAGCCATGTTTGTTTTGGTTATCCCGTAACTATTTACAAATGCTTCTCATTTATGGGCGGGCTGTGAAAGCTCCCCGATGAATGCCACTTTCTTCCACTAAATCTCATCATCCCTGTGGGAAATCTGCCCCTAGGACTCTGCATAAAGTAGCACTACTACCCCGGCTGATGAACTACACATTGGCTACTACCCTGAATTGGTCGAACCATTAGCTAGGCTAACTAACTAGTAGGCTAAGTTACTAGCTATACTACCCTATACCTACCCATTGACCTCAGTAGCTAAACCTCGTATCTAGGCAGTAACCAGTTGTCAAGGTTGCATTACTTTTAAGTATGATTTGTACCCAGGCATTTCTCAACGGAGACAAGATGGTAGGCTACCTAGGACTCCTGTCTAGGTATCTAGGCTAGGCAGTAGGTTTCTGCCTATGTAGGTATCAGGCTGGGTCTCGACTCGTTTCGTTCCCCGATGTAGCCTGGTAACCCCAGGTGAAGTTAGGGTAGAACTAAGTAGGTAGCCTACTACCTGCCTATGGAGTTGCTCCGCATCGGCTACTACCTATTACCTAGTACCTACCTACTAGGCTACCTAGTGACCTCAAACCGATATGTTAGGATAAACGACTGAGCGGTGACATAGGCTACCTGTCGGCCACCAATCCCGGGATGCGGCCACCTTCCCTAAAAAGCACTTGAATTCACTGCCATGAGCATCAGTCAAGAGTTGTGGCCCATCCGGACAGCACGTAGAGACAGCTACGCCTTCTCGAAGTAGTGTTTTCTCCTAGCTAAATTATGAAATAATGAGGTACTAATTCAAGCCCGTTTTGGAAAGTGGCTGCATTCCATGAGAGGTGGCCACCATGTCGCTGCTCAGTTGTTTACGCTATTGTACGCTGGCCATCCCGGAATGCTGTTGTGCATGCTTAGTTAGGTAGCCTATAGGGAAGATTTTGCCAAAAAGTGGAGATTCCTTTACTAGGTAGGGGGTTCAGTGGGGTTGATGCCTCCAGGCCAAGTAACACGGCCTACTAGGTTAGGTTAGTAGTAATAGGTATAACCTGGTAGGTAGTTCCCATTGCAATAGGTTTCCTTAGCCAATCCCCTCTTGAACACATGGCTCCCTTATGCTTTGGGTATAGTACATGGAACCATTCCAGGGTGGCCATCGTAACAACAAGATTTCCGTTCTCTCTCCCTATTTTACCCCACCCAACCCCCCCTCCCCTTTCAAAGGGTCCTTGATAAAAATGTGAGGTTAATAATAATTGACTGACAATAAGCAACACCACTTCCTTCATCAGCAACACTAAAAGTATACTAGAAAAAATCAGTATCCAAGCTACCTTAATTCCTAATCCGTGCGGAGTTTCCCGGTAGTTTTGCTGAAGTTTGTCGAACCTACGAGAGTTAGTTGTTTTGGAGACAGAACCAGTATACTGAGTGTGGGGTCATGATCTACTGAAAGGGGTCCAGGGGCTGAATTCCCTTCCCAACCAGGTTAGGGCAAGGTATCGAAGTCATGTTAGGTTCAGGTTAACTGCTTAGGTTATGATTCCTCAGAAATGCCTACAGGAAAATGACTTGTAGCAAAGCTGGAAATGGCCTCTAAACTTTCAAACAAGGTGGTTGGACAGTTAACTACCATCTGGTTGGTGGGAGTCCCGTCCCACCCTGATGTAAATTTTTTCTTACACGATATACAAACCCTCTGTCCTTTACATAAGGAATTACCTTCGGCGTAGGCTGGAATTACTGCCGTTAAATTCTTGAACGAGGTGGTTAGGCAGTAACTACCGTCTGGTAGGCGGGTAGGCCCGCCTGCCCTGATGTAAACACATCACTTTGCTTGCGGCCGTCTTCTGAAAAAGGCGTATGCTTGTGAGCACTTGCTGACTAGCCATTAATCATTTTCCTAGTGGGATCTTTGATTTTTTATTTTGAATAACTATATGTATATATACTACTGTTTGATATTAATAATTGACTTTAATAATTTATATGCAAACCCACTTTTTATGATAGCCTTGATAACCCCCTTTCTGCTTTGTGTAAAGGGTCGGCAGCAAAGGTGTGCCAACTTTATTAGTACATATTTTCGCCCTTTTAATGTTAGGACGAGATATGTATTCTTCCAAAGTTTATGCTTACGCTTTAGAAATTACCACAAGGGGAACTTCATAGGTTTGTCCATTGTTTCTTCTGGTAGTTCATCTTCTCCTTCGTCCTTTCGTTAGCTATTGGACGAAGATAGAAGAGGGGACGTGTGGTGCTGGTATTTGGGGGATCTATCATTTTGGAAGGCGGTGCCTTTGGATGCAAGAGGAGTATCCTTATTATTCTTAGTTTGTTTTTTTTTTTTTTTTTTTTTTTTTTTTTTTATAAGCTAACAATTGTGATAGTGATTACAGTAGTAGATGGTTGAAAACTTCTTTGTGTTGGTCATCTCCCTCTTTGGAATCATATTTTTCATCAGCCTCCACCCCTTCAACTTCTAAGGCTCCCTGCCGAAGAAGGAGAAGGTAGTGTCCCGCCCTAGGAAGTCTCGTCATGGGACTTCTAAGGGTCTGCCTCCTCAAACTGAGGAGGCAGCTGGGTCTTCCGCTGACTCTCCTGTTCCTTCATGAACGGGAGCCGGCACGCTGTTCCTAATGCCTAGCGTGTCAGGAGCCATTGAAACACAAACTTCGGTTAGCACTTCTGCTGCTAGTTCTAGAGGTTCTGCCCCTAAGACTAGTTCTGTGTCGGGTGCTCATTTGCGAGTTCCCCGAGTGCACATAAATATTTGGATTCGCGTGCATCCAGAGTCAGTGACGCTGAGTCTGCTCACAGTCACAACTTGGGCACAGAGTGGAAGAAAGGAACGAGTCACTCAGGTGACAAACGCCTTGCCAGTGATCGCTCTCGCGGTGATTCCCAGGGTTGACGTGACGGTCCCGTGGGACATTGCACGCAGAGACTTGTAGGGGCTACCCCATTCAGTCCTCTTGAGAGATTTCTGCCTCGAGGACTTGGACGATACCGCCTCTATCCGGTCAGGTGCATGCTCAGCTCCACCCAGATGACGGTCATGTTCGCGTGACTGACCAGTCTCGGTGGCGGCAAACGTTTCGCCTGCTGTGCGAGAGTTTTGTAACCCTAAACGGGAAAGCATTTTCTCCAGACGATAATGCTTTCCTAGACTCGCATTGTGGCCCATGACTCGGTTCTCCTGCTAGTTCCGCTACCAAGGTGAGTGAGAGCATCCAGTTTTCCTCACCTGTTCATTCTACTTCCTATATAGCTATGCCGGGAGGGGCAAGGTGAATAGGAGGGATCCTGCAGAGTGCTCTTCATAGGATTCAGTGTTAGAGGACTACGTTCCTGGAAGGACCTTATGGTCCTACCGGACGTACGTCCACTTCGTTGAAGAAGGATATTATATGTTAAAACTGGAGACTATGTCTCCATGGCATTTTCTGTCCTTTGGACGGATTTCAATTCACATTACCCTATGGGTTCTTGCGTTTAGGGATCCTCGATTGTATATTCTATTGAATTGTACTTTCATTCCAGTCTTAAATGCTTTTATTTAGGACTGGTTTTATCCCCTTTCCTCCTCGATTTCTACGGCAGTCAAGGAGGGGGGCCCTACCCCGATGATTGTTTGATGAAATTTGTGGGTTTTGCCGAGTGCGTAAAATTCTTTGGAATTTCTAACACTCTCCGAGTGTTTTGGTCTTCTGTGATCTGCAAACACTTGGGCGAGACGAGAATTCCTGATAATTGTTACTACGATACCTAGGAATCTCGCTGGATGCTCGAATTTCTGGAAATCTCAGAGTGTTATGGTTTTTCTGTAATTTCCAAACTATCAGGCATGACAGACATTTCCGGTAATTATTACAAAAATCAGGAGTCTCGTTAAACCATTAAATTCCTTGGAATTTCTAGCATTCGCAGAGTGATTTGCTTTTCTGAGATTTCCAAACACTCTGGCAACAGGCATTCCCAATTATTAATACAATAATAAGGAATCTCGCTGAGCGCCTGGATCCCTTGGGTTCGTTGGCTCTTGCTGAGTGCTCATCTTCATCATATTGCCGAGTACCAGGGCGAGACAAGGCTCGCTCGATTATTGTCATACAAGAGTCAGGTTTTTCTCGCTGAGCTTGGGAATTCTATGAATTCTAATGCTCGCCGAGCGCTTGCTATTACATGTGCTTGGATGGTGAGACGAATCTTTACCAGTCCAGATGAGTTTGCTTCTCAGTCTGTTGTGGAGTCATGTAGAGCTTGGAACTGCATGCAACACTTTCTGGGTAAATGGTCAAATACTGTCCGTGTGTATTGAACCTTAGGGTCCGAACACGTAGGACAGTAGACACCGAATCCCTCTTATTTTTCTCAGAGCTTTGGCCTGGAAGAAGAACAGTTAATTGGGAGGAAGTGATAGTTCTTCGTTACTGATTACCACTCATAATTATGTAGTGGTAATCTGCTCAGCTCGCTCGCTCGGCTCGGCTTGACCAGGCAGCTCTGCCGATCTGAGTGCTCAGCTCTAACGAATGAACTCTGCTCTTGATCGATGCAGTTCCTTGCCATGACATAGCACCCTCCCTTTTCATGTTCAGGCGAGCTTTCACGAGGTTTTCGTCTATCGTCTTTATCATCTGCCGCCTCCTACCCTCCCTCATCAAAGGGCTCCATGTCCTAAGAAGAGGAAGGTATTTTCCACCCCTTATGAAGTTTCGCTTCAAGACTTCTAAGGGTCTGCATCATTACCATGGAGAGGAAGTAATTGGCTGTCTCTTCGACTCACCTGCTCCTTCCAGAGTGGGAGTCTGGATGCTATCCACAAAATATAGTGTCTCGGGAGCCCCAGGAGTTCGAATCCAGGTTCGCTCTCCTGTCTGGTTCCATGGGCGCTGCTCATGGAACAAGGCTGTGTCGGGTATACCTGTGTATGGGTCTCCCTGACAGTGCTGCCAAGTCATCTAGAGCCAGTTTATCCCTATGCAGAATGTGAAATGTCCCTATGTTGCTAGAGATTTTCAGAAGAATCCCCACATTTTTCTTTGGCATAATCAACCAAAAACATTAGTTTGCATGTTGTTTGACTTATGAACATTAGTAGAAATAAATGAAAAAGTAATGTGTCCAGAAGTATATTCTCATACTGAAAAAAAAAAAATGGTATCTTATTTTCACTTGTGTACGTACAAAAACAAATTCACAGAAAAGAAAAAAAATTAATTTCCAGATTAGAAATGCTAAGTAAAGACACTGTAAAACTAAACATATGTATACTCTCTCATTTTGAAATGCTAGAAACTTGGTATGAAAAAATATATGCAGGCAGTCCCCGGGTTACGACGGGGGTTCCGTTCTTGAGACGCGTCGTAAGCCGGAACATTGTCAAAAATCCTAAGAAAACCTTACTTTTAATGCTTTAGGTGCATTCAAAACTATGTAAACTGCATTCTTATTGCATTTTTCATAAAAAAACTTTAAATATTGATTATTTTGCATTTTTGGTGTCATATTTCATCTGCCAGATCAGTGTTTGTAGGCGTTGTAACCCTGGAAATAATTTCTGATGAATATAATTGAAAAGCGTCGTAACCTCGGAACGACGTAAGCCGAGACCGCCATAACCCGGGGACTGCCTGTATATATATATACAGGGGGTCCTCGAGTTACGACGTTGATCCGTTCTTACGATGCATCGTAACACGAATTTCAGCGTAAGTCGGAACATTGAAAAATACCACATGATTTAATGTAAATACCTATCAATAACAACGAGAGAACAATTCCTTACCTTTATTAGTTTGATTGGCTTGCACACTGGAGAGGAAGCTGCGGTGCTGGAGAGACTGGGGGAGGTTAGTGAAGAGAAAAAGAACCTCCAGAAGTTGCTGGAGATGCTGAGGCAGATGATTCTTGAGGTGAGGCAGAACATATAGTACTGGAGATGCTGAGGCAGGTGATTCTTGAGGTGAGGCAGAACATACTAGTGGAGATGTTGGGGCAGGTGAGTCTTTAGGTGAGGCAGAACCTACAGAAGGTGCTGGAGATACTGGGGCAGGTGAGTCTGGGTTAGCAGAACATTCAGAAGGTGCTGGATTAGCAGAGGCAGCTGAGGTAGAGGGTACAGGATCTCCTGCAGGCTCTCTACCTTCTTAAAATACTGCTCCAGGTTAGTCTGAACAGAGAGCGACCTCTTTTCATCCAAAGATCTCCTTGTAACACTGCATAAATCCATGACGCCTCTGGAAACCCTAGTGAACCTGTCCAAGTTGGGATCCTGAGCCTCAAAAGTTGACAAAGCTTGCTGCAACTCTGCAAAACCTCTTATCAAGTCCTGCCTTGTGAAAGCCTTAGGCTCTGGGGTGGGTGCTTCTTCTTCTTCCTCTATTATCTGCTTCTCCAGTTGTATCAGGTCCTCAGCAGATAACTCCTCGCCATGAGACTCCAGCAGCTCTGTAACATCATCAACCTCCATCTCCAAATTGATTTCCTTACTCAGGGCAACAACGTTCTTGACAACTAGCTGAACTGTGTCCTCAAACCCATGGAAATCATTCACAAATTGAGGACAAATTTTCTTCCAGACACCATTCATGTTTGTTTGCTTAACCTCCTCCCAGGAATTAGCAATGTTCTTTACAGCATCAAGGATGTTGTAGGATTTCCAAAAGTCCTTCAGAGTCAAGTCCTTCTTGGTTTCAGTTGCCTGTAAAGCCATAGCAATTGTCCTTCGTAGGTAGTAGGCCTTGAACGAAGCAATCACTCCTTGGTCCATAGGCTGTAAAAGGGCCGTGGTATTAGGTGGAAGGTAAACCACCTTGACATTAGGGTTGAAGTCTCCCAGCTGGGCAGGGTGTCCAGGGGCATTGTCCAGCACTAGCAACACCTTAAAGGGGATACCCTTGGAGGCGCAATACCGCTCCACACTTGGAACAAAATGGTTTACGAACAGTCCTCAAACACTGCAAGTGTCACCCATGCCTTCTTGTTGGACTTCCAAATTACTGGTAGTTGACCCTTCCAAATGCCCTTGAGTGCCCTTGGATTTTCAGCCTGATACACCAACAAGGGCTTCAGTTTGAAGTCGCCAGCAGCATTACCCCCAAGAAGTAAAGTTAGCCTCTCCTTGCTGGCTTTATGACCGGGTCGTGACTTCTCCTCCTTGGCGATGTAAGTGCGGTTAGGCATACGCTTCCAAAACAAACCTGTCTCGTCTACGTTAAACACTTGCTGAGCAGAATAACCCCCCTCCTTAATTATCTCAGACAACGCTTTAGGAAATTCACTCGCTGCTTTCTCATCCCCACTAGCAGCTTCACCTTGCAATTTAAGGTTATGGTAATTGGCCCGAGCCTTAAATCGCATAAACCAACCCCTACTAGCCACAAACTCTTCACTTTCACTTCCCTCCCCCTTTTCTTTTTTCAACGCTTCAAACAATCTTTTCGCCTTCTCCTGAATCACCATAAGGCTGACTGGGATACGCCGTGATTTTGGTCTTCCAACCAAAGCACCAATAACCTTTCCATTTCAATTATTAGACCACTACGCTGCTTAGTTATCACTGTCGCTTTCATAGGAGCAGATCCTTTCACATGTTCAACGATGCGCTCTTTATCTTGATAATGGTAGCAACGGTCGAACGGCAAAAAGTTACAAAAACGATACAACACGAGGGAGAGAGAGGCAGTGTAAACAACCAAAATGGCGTATGGGCGAGGACTGAGCGTAGCGAAGCGACGCCGTCCTCTCCCCCACAAAGCGTATTCTTCCGCCGTGCGCCTGGAACTAGTTCGCGTTTGTTTACGTGCTTACGACGCTAAACCGCGTAAGACGGAACGACGCAAAATATTATTTTTTATATTTTTATGGGGGCGCGTTCGTAACCACGAAACATCGTAAGTCGAGACCAGCGTAACCCGAGGACTACTGTATATATATATATATATATATATATATATATATATATATATATATATATATATCTATATATCTATCTATCTATCTATCTATCTCTCTATCTATATATACAGGCAGTCCGGGCGGGTTACGACGGGGGTTCCGTTCTTGAGGCGCGTCGTAAGCCGAAAATCGTCGTAAGCCGGAACGACACTTGGAAATATGCCTTAAACTAAGAAAAAGTTAGAGAGACCTTACCTGTGTGACATGCAAGTATATTGCATGATTTGTAGTGTGGTTATTTCAATGGCAAAGGATGGTTCTTGAAGGTATAATTCTTTATTAAACTCTTGTGACACTATAAAGCACAATGTACTACACTTAATCCTTAGGTTAGATTATACTAAACACTATATTATGCACTGTACACTACGTAGTATGTATGTAGTAATCCTTTGGTAGATCCTGGAGTACACTAAAATCCCAGTCTGGTAGCTCTGGAAGGTAAAAGTATAACACAATTAGTACAAAATACTACACAAAGTCCTGAATGCAATATGTAAATTATAGATATCAAGAGTAAAAGAGTTAATGTATGTTAATTAATTCCTTACTTTTAGTTTATAATTCCTTACTTTGAGTTATATCAAGAGTAAAAAAGTTAATGTATGTGAATTAATTCCTTACTTTTAGTTTAAAGTTGTCATGCTATGTAACCCTGGATGCACAAAGTCTTATGTGGACCCCATAGCCTACATCATTCAGGGGGTTCTGGAATGTACAAAAAATAATTAGTATGTCAGTAAGTACTCTATGCATAGTAAGTTACATACAGTAATATGCACCATACAGTGGTTTAATATCACATATATAACATGTATAAAACTTAGTTAATGTATGTTAATTAATTCCTTACCTTTAGTTTAAAGTTGTCGTGCTATGTAACCCTGGATGCACAAAGTCTTATGTGGCCCCATAGCCTACATCATTCAGGGGGTTCTGGAATGTACAAAAAATAATTTTGTCAGTAAGTACTCTATGCATAGTAAGTTACATACAGTAATATGCACCATACAGTGGTTTAATATCAACTGGTATGCATAGTATAAATGATTGGTCTACACCCCCTGTTCAGCAGGGAGTGTACAGTATGTACGTAATTCCATGAGGGACCTTGATCACTTATCCCATGTGAGAGATCTTGGTCACTTTTTTTTAGTATGTACGTATAAAACTACTTAATGTATGTTTTACTTATCTATGTATAATTCCTTACCTTTATGTTATGTAGTAACCCTGGACAAAGTTTTATGTGGCCCATAGCCTGCATCATGGAGGGGGTCCTGGTTTTCTGGAATGTACCAAAAAAGTATCAAAGTTAAGTCATGTTATGTATGTTTAGTAAGTTACATACAGTAACCATACGTACAGTGGTTTATAACATGTATGTACATAATCAAACTTGGTTGGAAATTCCTGTAAAAAAAAAGTTATGTACGTATGTAATACTACTGTATGTAAAAACTTACTGTTCATACTTTGTTACACTACATGTTACATGTGATACGTATACTTTCCTGAAGGGTTTTTTTTCATCCAAAAATGGTGCTTCTACTTGTAGTTATCCCTTGATGACACTTGTAGTAGTAATTTGTTAGTAACAACCTGGAGTTGTGTGAAAAATGTTGGTTCTGGAAGGAAAAAGTAACAAAATTAGTGTACAAAATATACACTACAGAAAGTTGTGAATGCAATATGTTAATTACTGTAGATATATCAAGAGTACTAAAAGAGTTAATGTATGTTAATTAATTCCTTACTTTTAGTTTAAAGTTGTCGTTCAATGTAACCCTGGATGGACAAAGTCTTATGTGGCCCATAGCCTACATCATTCAGGGGACTCTGGAATGTACAAAAAATAATTTTGTCAGTAAGTCCTCTATGCAGAGTAAGTTACATACAGTAATATGCACCATACAGTGGTTTAATATCACATATAACATGTAGTATAAAACTTAATTTAGAAATTCCTTACATAACTTACCAACTTTTAGTGAGTCTCAAAGCTGTTACCTAGGTGTGGGAGATGGAGGTGGAGGTGTAGAGCATTCATGATAAGGATGCATTCCAAACCTAACTTCAGTGTGCTTTATCACAGATAACAGGCTAGGATGATGGGCAGTCTGGAATGAAGAATTAATATTAAAGGACAGTATGTAACCACTTAGGTGTACAAAATTTATTGTACGTATGCAAACATTAAACACAACTGAGAATTCCTTACCTTCAGCAAAATGAAGACATGTAGGCTATGTAGAGGTCTGGTTTATGTAAGTCACAGGTGCATGCCAGTCTGGAATGATAATGTAATAGTACATATGATTATATAGTATGTATGTTACATACATAACATGGTTATTACATATGTAATAATAAAAAAGTAACATTAATAAAAATAATAAAAAAAAATGTCCTTACCAAATTCTAGTGGTTGGCTTGCTTACTGGGATGGCCATATGGTACATGAGAGTGGGTGGCTGGGCTATGGAGTGGGATGGGCAGGTGCTTGGGAGTCTGGAATGATAAAAAATATATAAAATGATAGTTACTACTACTGTAACTACTGCACATGTTATTACTGTTTGACATATGTAGTGTGTAATACGTATGTTCAATATAAAAAATGAAGAATTCTTTTACCTGAAGGGAATGGGAGAGGTGATACTACTCGTATCAACTGATTTGGGCTCTGGAGAGGTGATACTCGTATCAACTGATGAGGGAACATCTAGATCTGGAAAGAATGATAGGGTACATAAATATATTATAAGGTGGATGTAATTGTAGCATATGTACACTTTTAATAAAAAATTTCTATTAGCAATTTATAAAACATTTTATACAAATTTGTTAAGGATTCCTTACCTGATGTATAGGGCGAGGCATCAAAACCATGGAAAGGCTCAGGGTCATCTGGGTCACTGTCACTATCAAAGGGGTCTGAAATGAAAAAAAAAAATAATAATAAGGTTATGCAACATCAAAACACATTGTACCACTATGTAAGTTAGTGTACGTATGTATGTAGGGTGTAAACAATTTCCAACATGAAAATGAGAAAAATGAAATTGCTTACCTGATTGTACACGTACAGGTGGGCGGGCTGATACAGAGGGTCCAGGTACAGGGGGATCTGGAACTGTCACAGGTAGTACAGGGAGATCTGGAACTGTCACAGGTAGTACAGGGAGATCTGGAACTGTCACAGGTAGTACAGGGGGGATCTGGAACTGTCACCACTTCTGCAATAAAATTACAAATGATGAAAATAATGAAGTTACAATTTACTCTTACATTTAGTTGTTACATTAAAAAATTAACACATTTTAATATGTACACTATGTAAACACATAAATTAGTAAAACAGTTCAGAATTCCTTACCAGGACTAGGAGTGGGAGGTGGTGGTACTGGAGACTTGTGAAAGAAAGTGTCAAGCCTGGACTGCACACTTCTCTTCGTCTGCTTCTCCTTCAGGGTCTCCTTGTAGAAAGTCACCAAATCCATGATTCCTCTCTTGATTTTGTCAACCTAGAAACGTTAGGGTCTTCTGCCTCAAAAGAAGCCAAGGCTCTCTCCAGATGAGTAAAACCCTCTGACAGCCTTTCACAGTTAATGACCTGGGTTTTGGCTCTGGTGCCGCCTCCTCTTCCTCAATCATTTGTGTTTCAAGTTCAAGTAAGTCCTCTGCAGACAATTCCTCTCCATGGGAAGCCAGCAGCTCTGTTAACATCATCAGGTTCAAGATCTAGTTCAGCCTCTTGCTTAGCCCTACGATCTTCCTCGTCACAGTCTCGACGTCTTCTGCCTGGTCAAAGCCTTCAAAACTGTGCACAAACTGTGGACACAGTTTCTTCCAGGCCCCATTTAAAGTGGTCGTCTTCACCTCGTCCCAAGCACTTGCAATATTTTTCACTGCATCAGCAATGTTGTAGCCCTTCCAGAATTGCTTCAGTGTCAACTCCTTGTTAGCTTCTATGGCCCTCAAAGCAAAAACGTATGGTCCTTCTAAGGTAGTAAGCCTTGAAATTAGCTATTACTCCCTGGTCCATTGGCTGTATCAGCGATGTGGTATTGGGTGGGAGGTACACCACCTTCACATTAGGATGCATGTCGCTCAAATTTGAAGGGTGACCAGGGGCATTGTCCAGGACTAAGAGGGCCTTAAAAGGCAGACCCTTCGAAGTCAAATACCCGCTCCACTGCTGGCACGAAATGGTCATGAACCAATCTTCGAAGACCATTAAGGTAACCCAAGCCTTCTTGTTTGATTTCCAAATCACAGGGAGTTGACTCTTGAAAATGCCCTTGAAAGCCCTGGGATTCTCGGCCAAATACACCAGCAAGGGCTTCAGTTTCAAATCACCACTTGCATTGGCCCCAAACAGCAAAGTCAGTCGCTCCTTTCCAGCTTTGATGGCCAGGTGTTGACTTCTCCTCCTTGGAAAGGTACGTTCGATTTGGCATTCTTTTCCAAAATAATCCAGTCTCATCCCGTGTAACCACCATCCTTAATTATCTCAGCCAAACCACCTGGAAAACTTTCTGCTGCTTCGCTATCAGCACTAGCAGCTTCACCTTGCAGCTTCACATTATGCAAATTTGCACGAGCCTTAAAACGGTTAAACCAACCTCTACTCGCGGAAAATTCACCACCAGCACTGCCTTCGCCAAACTTTTTCACTACTGCCTCATGCAGCGCTCTAGCCTTCTCCTGGATCACACTTAAGCTCACCGGAACACGTCGCTGGTTCTGGTCCTCCAGCCAGATCATGAGCAATTTCTCCATTTCAACAATGCTCTGGCTACGTTGCTTCTCGTTTATCACCGTTGACGTTCATCGGTGCAGCATCCTTAACATGCTTCAGAATACGTTCCGTTGTCCTTCACAATGGTTACCACCGTGGTCCTGCTCAAGCCTAAAGAACGGCCTATTTCGGTGTTAGTTTCTCCTTCTCCGAATGCTTTATCACGTCATATTTGACCCCTCCATCGTGATGACCTTCCTCTTCTTGGATGAACTATCATCGGAGGAAGTACTTTGGCGTTTAGGAGCTATTGTAAATTTGCGAAAAATGGCAAGGAATTTTCAGCAACGTCTTAGCACACAACCGACCTGGAACTTCAGGCAGACACGCGATTGAAGTGGCGTCCTTTCGTATTGTTACGCTTGGCGTCCTCGACCGTCCGAGGTCGTTGTTCGGTCAATTTACCATACAGTTTAATAGCGTTAATTAATTTATGCACCTCCGCTCAAAAACTAGTTCTGCATATGAGGTATCGTTAAAAAGCATAACAAAACGTCGTAACCTTGGAATTTGTGTTGTAATCTAACCAGAAACTTAGTTTTTTTAATTATGTACTGGAAACAAGCAATGATTTTTCATTATATTTGCGCTTTTGGACTGTTTTAAACTGCGCATCCCAAGCCAGTGTATTCATTCGCCCGCAAAACTAGTTCCGCATATGCGGCGTCACTAAAAAAAATTCAAAAAATACGAAAAAAAAAAAGTGTCAAAAATCATCATAACCTCAAAATTTTTGTTGTAATGTAACCAAAAACATATTTTTATTATGTACTCTGCTAAACTATAAAGGATTTTTTATCATAGCATGTGTTTTTTAAAAGCGTCGTTAACTCGGAGCGTCGGAAGCGTCAGCGTCGTAACCTCGGAACAAGCGTCGTAACCCAGGACGGAATTTCCATTGAATATTTAAGAAAAAGCGTCGTAACCTCGGAACGTCGTAAGCCGGAACCGTCGTAACCCGGGGACCGCCTGTATATATATATTATATATATAATTCGTTAAAAGCAATTGCTTTAGTGGCATCAATAAGTTTCTTGCAGGTATCTTCATACCGACGAAGTTTTTTCCGATTCTCGTTCGTCAATTTCTGGTGAAATATACGCAGACTTCCTTCTTCCATTTATTGAATTTTGTCACGACAGCTGTTTCGCCTTATGGCATTATCAAGCGACTACTGACTTACAATCTGACCTTTCGGCCTATTTATCTCATCGTGTGGGAGGTATGACCTCGAGGTATGGGTACTGGTTAGTCTAGGGATTAACAGCTTAAGGGCGTTGTTTTAGTTACAAAGAATATAAGGACATAGTACTGCGACAATAAGAGTGAAAGTTTAAACAGTGGTTAAATAAATATTCAAAATACAATGCCATGTGCTAGAGTTTCCTTAAATGTATGTTTAAAATTTATATGTTACATGTTGGTTTTAGATAAAAAATTACAAAATTACATACAGGAATGAAAATGAATATAGAAATCTAAATACGGGAGTACAAATATATGTATATATTTTATAGCATGCATAAAGGTACAAGAGATAATTTCTGTTTATACATAAATGTGCATGATTTAAATTTGAGTGTGTGTGTGTGTGTGTGTGTGTGTGTGTGTGTGTGTTGTGTGTGTGTCCAAAATGGTCTACGTTGGTTAACGGTTGCTGATTCGTGTTGGGCGGGTCTCAGCGACCTGAGTAAGGATGTTACACGAATCAGCAACCGTTAACCAACGTAGACCATTTTGGACACACACACACACACACACACACACACACACACACACACTCAAATTTAAATCATGCACATTTATGTATAAACAGAAATTATCTCTTGTACCTTTATGCATGCTATAAAATATTATCATATATTTGTACTCCCGTATTTAGATTTCTATATTCATTTTCATTCCTGTATGTAATTTTGTAATTTTTATCTAAAACCAACATGTAACATATTAAATTTTAAACATACATTTAAGGAAACTCTAGCACATGGCATTGTATTTTGAATATTTATTTAAACCACTGTTTGTAAAGACGTTTCACTCTTATTGTCGCAGTACATATGTCCTTATATTCTTTGTAACTAAAACAACGCCCTTAAGCTGTTAATCCCCTAGACTAACCAGTACCCATACCTCGAGGTCATACCTCCCACACGATGAGATAATAGGCCGAAAGGTCAGATTGTAAGTCAGTAGTCGCTTGATAATGCCATAAGGCGAAAACAGCTGTCGTGACAAAATTCAATAAATGGAAGAAGGAAGTCTGCGTATATTTCACCAGAAATTGACGAACGAGAATCGGAAAAAACTTCGTCGGTATGAAGATACCTGCAAGAAACTTATTGATGCCACTAAAGCAATTGCTTTTAACGAAAATTGTATTAGAGAAAAACTATGCCCACTAAAAGTATATACATATATATATAAATATATATATTAATATATATATGGATATAATATAGATATATATATATCTATATATATAGATATTATATATATATATATATATATATACATATTATATATATATATATATATATATATCTATATATATATGATCTATATATATCTATAATATATCTATATAAGTCATATCACATTTCCATGATTCATATACATATATCGAGCTACAATGTCCTTTAATATCTAATTTGCTCTACTCGGAATTAATATATTTTCATATATGCTTAAAACGAAGGGGAATTTTTTTCTCGATAATAGATTTGCCTGGACCAGGGCGCGAACCTATGGATCCTTTCAAACCCAGGAACGTCAGTGAAGGCTTACCTACTACACCACCGCGAGAGCTAAAAGTTCATGTCGCCTCTCACCTCATATACCTTTCGCGCGCAGGTAATTAGTGGTTTGGAGACAACATCAACCCACCTCGACTCCGGTTAAGCATATATGAAAATATATTAATTCCGAGGTAGAGCGAATTAGATATTAAAGGACATTGTAGCTCGATATATGTATATGAATCACGGAAATGTGATATGACTTATAGATTGGCTACGTGCTGTCAAAAGCACTACAAACACTACCGGAGTCGAGGTGGGTGATGTTGTCTCCAAACCACTAATTACCTGCGCGCGAAAGGTATATGAGGGTGAGAGGCGACATGAACTTTTAGCCTCTCGCAGTGGTGTAGTAGGTAAAGCTTCACTGACGTTCCTGGGTTTGAAAGGATCCATAGGTTCGCGCCCTGGTCCAGGCAAATCTATTATCGAGAAAAAATTCCCCTTCGGTTAAAGATATATGAAAATATATTAATTCCGAGGTAGAGCGAATTAGATATTAAAGGACATTGTAGCTTGATATATATATCTATATATATATATGTATATCTATATATATATATATATATATATATATATATATATATTATATATATAATATATATATATATATATATATATATATATATATATCTATATATATATATATATAATCTATATATATATATCTATTTTGTTCATGCCACTTACCTGACAGATATATATAGCTGTATTTTCTGAAGTCCGACAGAATTTCAAAACTCGCGTCACACGCAGTGGGCGCCAGGTGGTAGTACCCATTCCCGCCGTGGGAGGCGGATATCAGGAACCATTCCCATTTTCTATTCATATTTTTTCTGTCGCCGGTCGGTAAACAACTGTTTACAGACCTCTGCTCAGGATTTTTTGGAATTTGACTCGCTTTTAAGTATCTGATTGGTTTTTTGGTATTGAATTGGATTGTTGAATTGGCATGCGCGATAGTGGACCGTTTTTTGATTTTGGATTGACTTATCTATATAAGATATGTCTGGATCAAGTGCTGTGAGTTTCAGAGTGTGTGAGAGGGCTGATTGTAAGGTGAGGCTACCGAAAGCATCGGTAGACCCCCACACAGTATGTATGAGTTGTAGGGGGCATAATTGTTTGATTGATAATCGGTGCAATGAATGTGAGAGATTGACCGATGATGATTGGAGAGTATATGAGTCCTATCGCCTTAAATTGGAGCGCGATAGGATCAGGAGGTCTTCCTCCAGGAGTGGTTCTACCAAAGGTAAGGCTAACATCTCTCCTACATTAACACCTGTAGAGTTTGCAACCCCTAAACCTGTGTTGCCTTCGGGCTCTGATTCTGTGTCGGGAGAAGCGAATGCTCTCTCTCTGATTTTGGAGTCTCTTCGCACTCTGGAGACCAAAGAGAAAGCCTTAGAAACTGGCTCGGTGCAAGTGTGTGATCGTGCCCCTAGTGTTGTGGAGGGGGCGTCAGATCGGCCCCATAATGCCTCTAGGCCTAGACCTCTATCAGACTCCCAAGACTCAGGGAGTAGGTATGTCGAAAGCCGCAAGAGGGTTACGGGGGCTTCCACCGATCTGGCGTCCCTTCGGCAGACCTTGTAGCAAAGTCCCAGGCTGCCAAGGAGCGCGCACGAGCGCGCGTCCTGAAAGAGTGCTTTTCGTCCTCCGAAGCGTCCTCCCCGCGCAAAGGTTGGAGCGCTCGGAGAGACACTCGTCCTCTGAAAAGGACGTTTCGTGCGGAGGACGCTTCACGTCCTCTTTCGCCACTTTCGTCAGAGGATGCATATGACGCTTTTCCGCCTCAGAAAAGGGGTAAGATCTCCTCCGATGAGGACGCTGGGTTGCGTGCACAGGCGCGTATACCTGAGAAGCAGGTAGCTGTACCTGTGAGAAGGAAGGAGGCGTCCCCTCGCCCCTCGTCTTCTCGCAGGATCAGTCCTGCTTCCTCTGTTCGTTCTTCCCCAACGAAGAAACATTCTTTTTGTCCCTTCAGGACCAGCTATCGACGCTTATGGCTCAGAGGACTCGCCCAGCAGCAGTCGAGCCTAAGCGGAGGAAGGACCTTAGACTGCCTGTCAAGAGGACGAAGCAGTCTCCTTCTCCCTCACCTACTTCGTCTCGTTCGCCGATCGCTTCTCCTTCGGCGATTCGCCGATCTCGTTCGTCCTCTAGAAGGACGTTACGTCAGGACGCTTTTGAGGAGGACGCTCTGCACGACGTTCGACAGGACGCTCGTCAGGACGCTAGGCAGGACGCTAGGCGGGACGCTTGGCAGGACGCTTGGCAGGACGTTCGGCAGGACGTTCGGCAGGACGCTGTCGGGACGCTTGTCAGGACGCTCGTCAGGACGCTTGGCAGGACGCTAGGCAGGACGTTCGTCAGGACGCTCGCCAGGACGCTAGACAGGACGCTCACCAGGACGCTCACCAGGACGCTCACCAGGACGCTCGGCAGGACGCTTGGCAGGAAGCTCGCCAGGACGTTCAGGGCTCTTTTCAAGACGCTTTGGGGATTCGACCAAGAAGTCGTACCCCCAGACGCTAGTTTACGCGCACAGGCACGTATTCCAGCGAAAAGGTCTTCCCTTTCGTTTGAGAAACGTTAAGGACGCTTCTCTGGCAAGTGAGACTGCCGCGGATGGCGCTAAGGACGCTCGTCCCTCGTCAGGACGCTCTACCTTCATCAAGTAGTAAGCGTCATAGAGAAGACAACCGAAATAAGGCTGCCTCTAGCAAGGATAGGGGTCCTTTGATCAAGCCAGGACCCGACATTAGGACGCCCTCTCGGACAGACGGTCTCCTCTTCCGTTTAGAGAAGAAGGAGAGCTGAGTAGTTCGGCTGACTCGGTTGAAGAGGAACCTTCTGCGGCCCCTTCAATCTCGGACTATAAAGTCCTCGTGCGGCTCTTGCGTTCTTCTTTCGAAGACAAGTTTCAGCCCGCAGCTCCCAAGTCTCCTCCTTCGCAGTTTTCTTCATCTAAAACTGGAAAAACCCCGGAGTTTGTAGAGATGAAAACTTCTCTCTCCACGAAACGTGCCTTTAAGAAACTCCAAGATTGGATGATACGAAGGAGAGATCAAGGCAAGATGACCTTCGCCTTGCCGCCAGCTAGACTTAGCGGAAAAGGGGGCATTTGGTATAGAACCAAAGATGAAGTAGGAGTTCGTATCCCTTCTTCGGCTCAAGGAGATTTCTCCAGCCTAGTGGATTCGCAGAGGAGGTCTCTTTTACCTCTGCTAAAGTAAACCTGGACCTCTACGGAGACTGACCATCATTTGAAGGGTCTGCTCAGGACGCTGGAAGTGTTCAACTTCCTTGACTGGTGTTTGGGAGTTCTGGATCTGCAAGCGAGAAGCCCAGAATCTCTCAGTCTGGGGGAGCTGTCCAGCGTGTTAGCATGTATGGACAAAGCCGTCAGGGATGGTTCGGAGGAGATCGTATCTCATTTTGGAACGGCCTTTACTGAAAAAGGATGCTTGCTGTGCAACTTCACAGCTCGTTCGGTAACTCCAGCTCGGAAAGCGGATTTGCTGTTTTGTTCGCCTCTTTCGAACCATCTCTTCCCCCAGACTTTAGTAAAGGACCTGACGAACAGTTTGCAAGAGAAGGCAACTCAGGACCTTTTGGCCCAGTCTACAAGACGGTCAGCCGTACCTTCAACCTCTTCAGCTGCGGTTCGACCGCCGAAGAAAGTTAAGCCCTTTCGTGGGGCTCCCCCCTCGAGAGCAGCTCCTCGAGGGAGAGGGTTTTCACGAGGAAGAGCTTCCTTTAAGCCAAAGCCTTCCAAGTGAGAAGCATGTCCTTCAGACACCAGTCGGAGCCAGACTGAAGTTTTTTGCGGGAGCGTGGAGAGAGAGAGACACGGACTCTTGGGTCCCTCAAGATCGTGGAGCAGGGGTACAGATCCCCTTTTTAGATCTTCCTCCTCTTTCTACGACTCCCAGAGACCTTTCTCCATCCTATCAGGGAGAAAAGAAGAAAGTATTATTCGATCTCTTCAGCAGATGATCGACAAAAGAGCGGTGGAACAAGTCGCGGACCTGGGAGTCCCCAAGGTTTTTACAACAGGATCTTCCTAGTACCGAAGCAGTCGTGAATGGTGGCGTCCAGTTCTAGATGTAAGCAGGCTCAATCTTTTCGTGGAAAAGACCAAATTCACGATGGAGACGCCTCATTCTGTTCTGGGAGCCTTGAGACCGGGGGACTGGATGTGTCCTTAGACTTGCAGGACGCGTACGTTTCACATCCCGATCACCCTCTTTCAGAAAGTATCTAAGGTTTGTCTTAGACAAAAAAGTGTGGCAGTTCAGAGCTATGTGTTTCGGACTGACCACGGCTCCAATGGTGTTCACTGTAGTAATGAAGAACGTAGCGAGGTGGCTACACTCTTCGGGAATAAGAGTTTCCCTGTACCTCGACGACTGGCTGATCAGAGCGTCGTCGAGAGAGTGTCTGAAGGACTTGCAGTTCACTTTAGCCCTAGCGAAGTCCCTGGGACTTCTGGTCAACTCGAAAAGTCGCATCTGACCCCAACACAGTCCATCGTGTATCTGGGGATTCAGATGGATTCAGTGGCTTTTCGAGCGTTTCCGTCCCAGGAACGTCAGCGGCTAGGCTTAGAAAAGATCTCAGCCTTTCTAAGGAAAGAGACTTGCTCGGCGAGGGAATGGATGAGTCTGCTGGGGACCATTTCCTCGCTAGAAAGGTTTGTTTCCTTGGGAAGACTGCACATCAGGCCTCTCCAATTTTTCCTTGCGGACGAGTGGGAAGGCCAAGGACGATCTCAATGCCATATTGAGAATATCGCTTTCCGATCAAGAACCATCTAAGATGGTGGTTTGGACCCTCAGAAGCTTCAGGATGGGGCGGTGTCCCTAAGTTTCTGATCCTCCGACCTATGTTGTTCTCCGACGCTTCCATCACGGGCTGGGGAGCAACACTAGGAGGGAAGGAAGTGTCAGGCTCCTGGAGAGGGGAACAGGTAGCCTGGCATATAAATGTCAAAGAACTGGCAGCAGTATTTCTGTCCCTGCAGTTCTTCGAAAGGAGTTTGGAGAACAAGATTGTTCAGATAAACTCGGACAATACCACAGCACTCGCTTATTTAAAAAATCAGGGAGGAACACACTCCAGAACGTTGTTTTCTAGCGAGAGAGATTCTGCTGTGGCAAAGAGAAGAAAGTGACTATCCATGACGAGATTCATTGCAGGAGTTGCAAAACGTCAGGGCAGATCTTCTCAGTCGTCGGGAAACAAGTCCTACCGACGGAATGGACCTTGAACGAGACGTTTGTCGAGACCTTTGGACGTTGTGGGGACGTCCACGTGGTCGACTTATTCGCGATGTCAAGGACCAAGAGACTTCCTCTTTACTGCTCCCCCGGTCCTGGATCCAGAAGCAATCGCGGTAGACGCTTTGCTTTGGAATTGGACGGGTCTAGACTTGTACGCCTTCCCACCATTCAAGATTTTGGGGGAAGTCATGAGGAAGTTTGCGGCCTCAGAAGGGACGAGGTTAACCCTGATCGCTCCGATGTGGCCAGCGAGAGAATGGTTCACAGAGGTCATGTCTTTCCTTGTAGACTTTCCAAGGACATTGCCCTGGAGGAAAGATCTACTCAAACAGCCCCACTTCGAAAGGTTTCACCAAAAACCTCTACCGCTCTGGGTCTGACTGCGTTCAGACTATCGAAAAGTTGGCCAGAGCGAGAGGTTTTTCGAAAGCAGCTGCGAGAGCAATCTCACATGCAAGACGTGCTTCCACAAGAGCTGTTTACCAATCGAAGTGGGCTTCCTTCAGGGCATGGTGTAAAAAGGAGGGAGTTTCCTCTTCCTCGACCTCTGTGAACCAAATAGCTGATTTTCTGCTCTTCCTCAGGAATGTGCAGAAATTAGCGGTCCCTACCATCAAGGGATATAAAAGCATGTTGTCAGCGGTTTTTAGGCACAGAGGCTTGACCTGTCTGACAACAAGGACATTCATGACCTTTTAAAGTCTTTCGAGACCTCGAAGGTTCCTCAAATGAGACCTCCATCATGGAACATTGA
>NC_087202.1:132911929-132936929 GCF_015104395.2 Macrobrachium nipponense | reverse complement strand
AGGCAGGGAACTCCTCCTTGCTCTTACAACCAGGAGGAATAGCCCAGGTCAGAACTCCAGCCAGTTCCAGAGGCTCACTCACATTCCTCCCACCAATCAGTGAGTCTTCCTTCTGTATAGGACTGAGGTTTTGTATATTGTATTATGTAGGAACAAATAAGAATTTTTGAAAGTAAATTGTATTTTTCCTAATTAGACAAACTTGAGGTCCTTTACATTTATGCCCACCTTATGCCACCCCTCAATCTGTACCTGGGACAAAAGGCAAAGTGGAGTGTTGACATTCAAGCAGGCAGGCCTACCTTCCCTCCTACTAGACGGTAATTACTACCTAACTACCTTGTTCAAGAATTTAACGGCCATAATTCCAGCCTACACTGAAAGTAATTCCTTATGTAAATGACCTAAACTTTGTATAGTTAGGAAAAATACAATTTACGCTTTCAAAAATTGCTGATTTCCTCCTACATCTTAGAAATATAGACAAACTTTCAGTGTCAATGATTAAAGGCTACAAAAGTATGCTGTCAACGGTCTTTCGACACAGAGGCTTGGATTTATCAAATGATAAAGATCTTCACGATGTATTGAGGTCCTTTGAAACCTCAAAAGCTCCACGAGACAAGATTCCCTCATGGAATTTAGATGTTGTCTTAAAGTTTTTAATGTCAGCCCCATTTGAGCCTATGCACGCTGCCTCTTTGAAAGATGTAACTAGGAAAGCTATTTTCCTAACCGCTTTGGCAACAGCTAAGAGGGTTAGCGAAATCCAAGCTATGAGTAAACATGTGGGTTTCAGAGAACACAATGCGGTGTGTTCGCTGACCCCCTCGTTCTTAGCGAAGAACGAAAACCCATTCAACCCCTGGCCTAAAAGCTTTGATATCAAGGGGTTGTCAGAGTTCGTCGGATGAGAGCCGGAGAGAGTTTTGTGGCCCTGTCAGAGCTCTCAAATTTTATCTGGAAAAGACAAACAATGTAGAGGCCCGTCAGACAACTTGTGGTGTTCGGTCAAGAGGCCGGAATTACCAATGTCTAAGAACGCACTGGCGTTCTTCTTGAGAAACACATCAGGGAAGCTCATTCGTCCTGCACGGATGGTGATCTTAAACAAACTGCTAAAAGTTAATGCTCACGAGGTTAGAGCGGTAGCTACTTCGGTGGCTTTTCAGAAAAATATGGCACTCAGTGATATCCTGGGTGCCACATTTTGGCGAAGCAACTCTGTGTTTGCTTCTCACTACCTCAGAGATGTGAAGGCGACATATGAGAATTGCTACTCGCTTGGACCATACATTTCCGCGGATTACAGTATTGGGGACGAGAAGCAATACGAACCCCATCCTTTAGAAAATGGATGTGTTGTGATTTTTAATTATGGGTTTGGGGTTGTTTTTTTTACAGTCATAGGGTTGGCCGCTTGAGGCGGTCTTCCCTTTAATTAGCCTGAAAGTTATGGGACTAACTTTAGTGAGGCTAGGTTAGGTGGTATTTATTATGCTTCGTTGTCTTCAGTATGGTCAATATGGTCTAGTCACATTGTGGTCACGCTCCCGTTGACAGATCATCTAGAACTATCCAGCTATACAGGTCACTACCTTGCTGGAAATTCTAGTTAAGCAGAAGCAGGCTTGGGTGACAGTAATCACGAAGTCAGCTATGCTAACAGGTAGGGAACCAAGATGTCAATCATCTGCATGTGAAATGTTTCCAAAATCCTTCTATTCTGTCCCTTCCCACCTCCAATGGTGGGATTCAGCTATATATATATCTGGCAGGTAAGTGTCATGAACAAAATGATATTGTCATGATACAATAAAGTTTGTTCATACTTACCTGACAGATATATATAATCAAGTACCCACCCACCTCCCCTCAGGGGACAGTGGTAAAGAAAATCTGAATAGAAAATGGGAATGGTTCCCGGTATCCGCCTCCCAGCGGCGGGAATGGGTACTAACCACCTAGCCGACCACTGCGTTTGCCGGGAGTTTCGAAATTCTGTCGGTCGTCAGAGAATACAGCTATATATATATCTGTCAGGTAAGTATGAACAAACTTTATTGTATCATGACAATATCATGTTATGAAAGCAAAGACGAAGAATTTTTTAATTCTGTGTACGAAAATAATTCAGGTTGCGAAATGGTAAAGTCTGAGATTCGCCCAGGCTGCCGAGAACAATTTTAAAAGTAGCGCGCCGCCAACTCAGTAGACTCGCCACCATCCTCCCGCTCTCCCGTTGGTTCCTGATGCTAGTCACCGCTGTAAGACCCTGCTCTCCTATTGGTCAGCATCTGTCCCATCATGCCTCTATGTAAATACTGGAATTCGTTCATTCACATATATTTCGTTTGTTAACGTAATTTCGTGTTGGTGATTTTGCTTTCGTTGTACTGTAAGTTAATTTATCGCGTTGTGTGTGAACTTAATTATTTACGTTATTACCATGGGTCCCAAGAATGTTGCTGAAGTTCACGGAAAGAAGAGGATTCTTTCTATGGAGAACGAAGATGGAGATAATCAAGAACTGTTAATGTTTTCTGCCATTTGTTAATGTGTTTCGTAAAGTTTAGTGTTAATGTTTTCTGCCATTTTTAAATGTGTTTCGTAAAGTTAAGTGTTCATTTTTTCTGCCATTTGTCCTCCTCCTCTGCGGTCACTTTTGGACATCGCCGCACTCAAAAGGTAAGGTTCCACATTTTACTACACACGTACGCACATGTACGTACAGTATTTCATGTACCCTGTACACTAATACACTTTATTTACAGGTACAGTCATGGTTATGTCAGGTATTGAATGGTCCAAATTGTTGTATTTTATTGTTTATTAGTCAATTTAGCCTTATTATAAAATTTACTGTGGTGTTTTTGTAGGGCTTGGAACAAATTAGGCAATTTACATGTAAAACGCAGTTCTAGACGAAAAATTCAGGTTACAAAGGTCCCTTCGGAACGGATTAATTTCGTATCCTGAGGCATTACTGTACTTACCTGAACACCGGAGTGATTCCCACCCTCATCCCCACTTCAATTTGAGAGTGAATAAATCAATTGAGTGGGTCAGCCTCTAGTGGCCGGTATTTTGCACCAGCATTGCCAACAGGACCTCGGGTAACTCATTTGTCTAGATTTTACCTGCAGCGTTGGTAGCGCTGACAGTTAAAATTACCCACTTTGTGATAAATCTGTGGGGATATAGTTTGGGCTGGTCAGTGAACAGGGTGTTCAGGTAAGTATTATAGTATCAGTTTTATTATGAAAACTACATTTTCCTCCTCAGCAGCAACGTCTGCAGAGAGCCTCAGATTGTCCTTTTACAATTCTTGAATCGTTGTTACCCAATTCAGCAGCCACAAACTTTGTAGGTTATCGACTTAGCCAGCATACTTCCACTTCGCTGCTGGGCTCTGGTAGAAAAGGGACCACAACCAACTGGCAAAACTGTCTCTCAGCTTCCACTGTGGGGTAGGTGAAGGGGAGCCTCAGCTCTCACTCGTTCCCATTCAGTACAAGTACTGCAATGAAAAAAGGAAAGACCAATATTTATCAACAATCCCTCACCACAAGAACAATTAAAATATAATACAGTGGTCCCCCCGTATTCGCGGGGGATGAGTACCAGACCCCCCCCCCCCCCCCCCCACAAATAGTTAGAATCCCCGAATGTTTGGAACCCCTATATAAATGCTAAAAACAGACTATTTTGTTAGTTAAAACTTAAGAAAAACCACTAAAAATATTCATACTTGGTTTTTTTAATAGTTTTATCACAAAAAGTGCATTTTATGATGAAATTGATAAGAAAAACCAGGAATTTGTGGATATTTCTCATAGAAAAATACCGCGACTGCGTGAATTTTCCGCGAATAATACAGGGAAACGTTCCCGAGAGAAATCCGCTGATGTGTGAGTCCGCGAATCTGGAGAACGTGAATTTGGGGGTCCACTGTAGTTTAAAAATTGCCTAACCTAATCAACATAACAAAATAATAATAATCAAACATTCATTCACATTCACACATTATTATACTACACAACACTGAGTCTGCTCACCATCACGACTCAGGCACAGAGTGGAAGAAAGGAGTGAGTCACTCAGGTGACTCGTGCCTTGCCTGTGATCGCTCGGTACACAGGGTTGATGTGACGGTCCCGTGCGACCTTGCACACAATAAGACTGGTTGGGGGGTCCCCCATTCAGTCCTCTTGAGAGGTTTTGGCCTCAACAAGGACACGGTGGTGGCAGCAAACGTTTCTCCTGCTGTGCGAGAGTTTCGTAACCCTCCTCGGGAAAGCATTTCTCCAGGGCGAGAAAACACTGCCAGACTCGCATTGTGGCCATCAATGCAGGTTGATGGTCGCCCATGACTTGCTTCTCCTGAAAGTTCTGCTCGCTAGCTGAGCGAGAGTGCCCGATCTTCCTCACCTATTCCCTCTACTTCCTATAGCTACATTGGGAGGAGCGAAGTGAATAGGAGGGATACGGCGATGGAGGACTACGTTCTTGGAAGGATCTTAGGTTCCCACCAGATGTACATCCACATCGTTAAGGAAGGATCTGTCAGTGATGGAGAGACCTCTCACCGTCTCAACATCTGGTGTTTAGATTGGTAGGTTTCGAACACCTGGAGACTATGTTCTCCCTAACTCTTTCTGTCCTTTGGACGGATTTCAATTCACATTCCCCTGTGGGTTCTTGTGTTTTGGGAGCCTTGAGTGCATTTTCTGTTGAATTATACTTGCATTCCAGTCTTAAATGGTCACATATAGATCTGGTTTATATGCCTGTTCCTCCTCAGTTTCTACAGAAGTCGAGGAGGTGCCCCTCCCCGGTGATCATTTGACGAAATTCAGGGATCTCGCTGAGCGCTTATATTCCTTGGAATTTCTAGCACTCTCAGAGTGTTTTGGCCTTTTGTGATCTTCCAACCTCAGGTGAGACAAGAATTCCCTATAGTTTTTATTATAATACCTGGAAATCTAGCTGAGTGCTTGAATTCTTTTGAATTTCTGGCATTCTCCGAGTATTATGGTTTTCAGTAATTTCCAAAAACTAGGGCAAGACAGACATCCCCGATAATTGTCATTAAGCGATTAAATTCCTTGGAATTTCTGGTGTTCTCAGAGTGATTTGGTTTTCTGTGATTTCCAAACTTTGGTAATGAGTAGCCTCGATAATTATTGCAATAATCGAAGTCTCATTGTGCGCCTGGATCCGTTGGTTTTGCTGGCACTCACTGACTGCTCAGCTTCATTATGTTGCCGAGAACCAGGGAGAGACAAAGCTCACCTGATTATTGTCTTCCAAGAGTCAGGTTTTCTTGCCGAGCTCGGGAATTTTTACAAATTCTAGCACTTGCTATCACGAGTGCTTGGATAATGAGAAGAGCCTTTACTAGTGCAGATGAGTTCACTCTTCAGTCTGGTTTGGACTTATGCAGAACTTGGTACTGCATGCAACACCTTCTGGGTGAATAGTCAAGCATTATCCTTGTGTCTTGGAGCATAACACGCAAGACAGCAGACACAGAATCCCTCTTTATCTTCTTGGAGTTTCATCCTTGAAGGAGACTAGTTAATTAGGAAGAAGTGATATTTCCTTGCTGACAATTACCACTCATAGTTATGTAGTGGTGATCTGCTCAGCTCACCTGACTTGGCTTGACCAGGCAGCTCTGCCGAGCCGAGTGCTTGGCTCTACCAAACGAACTCTCTGTTCTTGATCAGTGTGGTCCCTTTCTTTGACATAGCATCCTTCCTTCCAGTGTTGCAGCAAGTTTTCACAGAGGTCATCGTCTTCGTCATCTGACGCCTCCTCACCTCCCTCTTCGAAGGCTTTCATGGCCTAAGAAGAGGAAGGTAGTTTCTCCGCCCCCTGAGAAGTCTTGCCTTGAGACTTCAAAGGGTCCGTATCCTTTCTCAGGGTAGGAAGCAGTTGGCTGTCTCTTCAGCTCACCTGGTCCTTCCGGAGCGGGAACCAAGACGCTATCCCCAAAGCATAGTCTCGGGAGCCCCAGGAGTTTGAATCCAAGTTCATTCTCCTTGGGTACTTGTGTACGAGTCTCATGACAGTGGCACAGGGCCAGAGAAGGGACCGAGCCGTATTAATGGTTTGGACCCAGGAATGGCTATTCTTCAGGTGCCAGGGTCGATGTCGTTGTCCCTTGGGACAAGGCATCTGAAGGAGATAGGAGGAGGTTCTCTGTGTAGTCCTCTTTGTGAGGTTTGATCACAGAGAAGATAGATGCGTAGCAAGATGTGGCAAGTTCTTGCCAGCTTTTACTGCATATAACTCTGCTCAACTTTTGCCCGTGTTCACACAAACGAAGCCGGTGTAGGAAATGAATGCTTCATTTGACGGAGTGAGAAGAGCATCCTTTTCTTTTTTTTTTTCTTTTTTTTTTTTTTTTCTTTTTTTTTTTTACCTCCTGGGTTACACCACAATGAATAAGGGAATAAGAGGAACTCTGTGGAGTGTACTCCCCTGAGTTTGAATCTGAGAGGCTATGGTTTTGGTTCAATCTTAGGATCTTACCAAACATGCGTCAATCTGTTCAGGATGGATAGCACCGAGAAGTTAAACGCTTCTCCAGTGCCACTGCTTTGGGAACAACCCGTTCGACTTGAACTAGTCGTCTTCGGTGTTCTGCTATCACCGTAGAAGTATCCTTTCAGGACAGCTTCACCTTAGTTCCCACCATTAGAAAATGAAGAAGGTCTGCTTCCAGTCCTTATTCTTGTCTCTTGAATGAAGATGAATTAGGATACTGCGTGATATATAGGAACCTACAAATATACTAGTATGTTCTCCTTGCAACATGCGTCTGTTGTCAGTTGCACCGTCTGAGTACAGCCAATCCCTTGTTATTGGTGGACTCGGTTATTGGTGATACTGATAATCGGGTGTACATACTTGGTTTGGTGATCTCGTTTTATGGGACTTGCCATGGGACTTGCCTAATGCCATAACAGTTATTGGTGCCAGGGTGCTTATGGTGCTGATAACCGGTTATTGGCAACATGAGCACCGTTATGGCACCATAAATCGCAGAGTTTTGGTTAATGGTGGTTTTCGCTTATCAACACACCTCGGGAAGGGAAGGGAAGGGAAGGGAACCCCCACCAATAACCGGGAACTGTCTTTGATAGACGCATATCTCTAAGTTAATTCTTCTCTTAACTAACCTGAGACTCAGGACAGCCTTTCGGGCCTCCCAAGAGTTTACGGTTTCAATTTTGAGATGACTTGTGTTATTGTTTGCCAACAACACCACATTTGCATTATCACCGAACAAGAGTTTCTTTCCCCCCATTTCAGTTAAAATGCAGATGCTTGAGTGTATCTTTTTTGCGCTCGATGGCTCTAAGCCAAATGTTTTATAACATGGAATGCACTACCAGGCAACTCAGTATAAGGAGTCGAGTAAGGGGCAGAATACTGATTCCTCTCTCAGATTCTGTTCGTCTTAGTATTGTTTCTCCGCTATCAGTGATTAACGACCAATTCGAATCTCTCTGCTGGGCATCACAGACTTAGGTGTATGGTTGGTTCAGAATTTTCGTGTAAACCCCATGTGTTGTGCTCCACATTTACCCTTGCGAGAATTTTCAGACAGAGATATATATCTCATTAAACTCATTATCACCTTTCTGTTTACCCCACGGTATAACAGAAATCTGTAGTCTTCTGTTCCGTCGCACCTGTCCCGTCGGCCGCTGCAATGACACAGAATGTTTTTTCTGAAGAAAATTTTGAGTTTTGTCTTCTCATATAGATTTTCTAATTCATAAGGTGTTCAGTTAGTCTTTGTTCACTCCAAGTTGAAAATGAATAACAGAAGACTTCACCTGTTCCCCGCCCAACTAGCCTCTGTTTCCAGGGTACAGTGGTCCCCCGTATTTGCGGGGATGCGTACTAGACCCCCCCCCTATAAAAATGCTTAAAACCTACTATTTTGTTAGTTAAAACTCAAGAAAACCCACTAAAAATTTTCACACCTGGTTTTTTTAATAGTTTTATCACAAGAAGTGCATTTTATGATGAAATTGATAAAAAAAACAGGAATTTGTGGATATTTCTCATAGAAACATACAGCGAATGGGCAAATTTTCCACGAATAATGGGAGGAAATGTTCCCGAGAGAAATCTGCGAATGCGTAAGTCCGCGAATCCAGAGAACGCAAGTACAGGAGGTCCACTGTAGAGGGAAAAGTTCCTCCCTGATCCAACCCACAAGAAAGCGCCTCAGCGGCGTAGTTGGTATGGTATTAGCGTCCCACCTCGGTGGTCGTGGGTTCGATTCTCGGCCATTCCATTGAGGAGTGAGAGATGTGTATTTCTGGTGATAGAAGTTCACTCTCGACGTGGTTCGGAAGCCACATAAAGCCGTTGGCCCCGTATAACCACTGGTTCCATGCAACGTAAAAGCACCATACAAACAAATATAAACAAACAAGAAGTGGTTTGTCAGGCAGTACAATCCCTTTGTTTACATTATTGAAAGACTCTGCCTTCATTGCAAGCACCAACTATCTTGCCAAGCAGCAATGAAATAATGGAGTAATTCATTCAGTCCTCTGTAAAACTGTGAAGATGTATGTCTTGCCATCACAAGGACCTTGGTCTTTGAAGGCATTAGATTCTCGTCTATTTTTGCACATACCACGCAAGAATCATCATCTTGTCTCTCAACATCGTTAGCGAAGATGATAGACGATTTGCGTGGTTCGTTCTCAACATCACCCTTCAAAAAGTGGGTGTCATGTCATGACTCCTCCCATGTACACAGTCATTCGGCAGCTGTTGACGAGTCCGAATCCTTCATGATCTCCTGCGCTTTGGACTTTGTATTGGTTGATCTAGATCAGTCATTGCTTTGTCCTATTGATGTGCTGCTGTACCTACGAAGGATCGACACCCTTCCTACGAGATCATGAAAAACTCCTGCAGTTGAATACATCCACTGTACACTCTCAGAGAGCAAGCAGTGCCAGTGCCTTGGTACTTTTCATCTCTCCGAAGAATATGTCGGACCAGAAGTAGATGCGGTCTCATTACGACCACATTTATACGTATCTTTCTTCCTTTGTGTCTGCCCACAGGTCCTTGGAACCTCTTTTCCTTGGACTGGTGGTGGATGCTCACAGGTTGTGTTTGTTTACCCGGCTCCTTCAAGAGGGCAAGTTGCATTTCGCCTATGGTGTGCAGTTCTAAAGTTAGGAAGGATGCGAGAGTGACAAGCCTCTCCACCTTCCCCTCCTCGTCCTTCTACTCTTTCCTCAGGTTGAGGATAGGACACGAACTTAGACTTGCTGGTCGGGCGTTTGAGGTGGTAAGCTTGCACATCAATTTTCCTTCCTATTTTTCTTATTAGAATCATAGAAGCAATCCTGCTCCATCCTCTAGCAAGGGGAGGAAGGAGACTGGCAATAATATAAACCCTTCCCAGACCTTTGCATTAATGCCTACGACTAAATATTCTTTCCAGCCCTTTTTCGGATGAGTCACGGTTCCTCACTCATTTTGAAAAGGTCCAGAAGTTTGACTCTTAATCATTCTGCTCCTACAATCCGATCAAGTTGGCAGGGCGCTCTACCTCACTCCCACGACCAGGAGGAATAGCCCAGGTGTGCTGAACTCCAGTCAGTTCTAGAGGCTCACTCAGATTCCTCCCACCAATCAGTGAGTCTTCTTAATGTAAAGGACTGAGGGTTGGTATATAGTGTATGAAAAAATCACAATTTTCATACAATCAACTTCC
This sequence comes from Macrobrachium nipponense, assembly GCF_015104395.2. Taxonomy (NCBI): domain Eukaryota; kingdom Metazoa; phylum Arthropoda; class Malacostraca; order Decapoda; family Palaemonidae; genus Macrobrachium; species Macrobrachium nipponense. The sequence goes on along the minus strand of NC_087202.1, from coordinate 132,927,163 downwards.
CTGTCAGATATATACATAGCTAAGACTCCGTCGTCCCCGACAGAAATTCAAATTTCGCGCCACTCGCTACAGGTAGGTCAGGTGATCTACCGGCCTGCCCTGGGTGGCAGGACTAGGAACCATTCCCGTTTTCTATCATATTTTCTCTGTCGCCGGTGGTATCAACATTGTTGTTACTACCTCCGGACTGGAATTTGCTTTTCAAGGCAATTGATCATCTTTATTGGACTTTTTGGTGACGTACCTTGATCGTTGTTTTGGCATTCGCTACCGTGGACTGGATTTGGACTTGCTTTTGATTTTTCTTCAAGAATGTCTGATTCAAGTGGTTGTGTGAGAGTGTGTGTGAATGTAGGCTGCAAGGTGAGGATACCGAAGGCTTCGGTTGATCCTCACACTGTATGCCGTAAATGTAAAGGTTTTGACTGTTCTTTGACTAACACCTGTCATGAGTGTGGAAGGTTGAGTGCGGAGGAACGGAAGACTCTAACTTCTTATTTGAAGAAGTTAGAGAGGGATAGAGTGAGAAGGGCTGCATCTAAGAGTGCGGGTAGTACAAGGCCTATTGAGCCTTTTAACGATTCTAACTCTTCTTTAAACTATGCATATGATTCTAATTCTGTATCAGGGCCCTCACAAGCTTTGCATTCAGATTCGGCCTCAGAAATCGCTGATCTGAAAGCTACACTTCAGAGGATGAAATCCAAAATGGCTGCCATGAAAGGTAAGGATTGTGATAGTGACATTTTTAGTGAAGTGAGTGCCCCCAGTGTTGTGGAGGGGGCGTCTGACTGTCTCTGCGACGCTCCCAGGTCTAGACCTCTTTCAAGCTCCCAAGCCCAGAGGAGAAGAAAAGTTGAAAGCCTTACGGAGGTTGTGGAGAATTCCCCCCGGTCAGGCGTCCCTTCAGCAGGCTCTGTAGCTCGACAGACTGCTCAGGACCGCTATAGAAAAAGCGTCCTTCGAGAGTGCTTCTCTTCGTCCGCTTCTCCCTCACCTAAACGAGGGTGGAAGGATGCGGACCTTTCCAGGCCCCTGAAAGGCACTGGAAAGAACCTGTATTTGATTCAAGCCCCGAACGCTTTTCTGAAGAAGCGCCTTCCTCGATCAAGAAGGCTAAGAGGGTTTTGACGTCTCCTGGCTTTGACAAAACTCCTTCGAGGTCTCCCTCTCCCGTTGAAGAGGACGCCGGAGAGGCTTCCAAGAGGATTCTCTTAGCTGTCCAAGAACAGTTATCCGCCTTGGTAGGAGTTCTTTCGAAGGATCCTCCTCGTAGGAAGGACGTGAGGCTTCCTGTCAAGAAGTCTCGTCTTCCTTCTCCCGCCAGGAGTGAGGCTCCTGTGGGACGTGAGGCGTCTTCTAGGCGTGAGATGTCTTCTGATAGCGAGTCGTACGCCAAATATGAAGCGCCAGACAAGCGCGAGGCGCCAGACAAGCGCGAGGCGCCAGCCAAGCGCGAGTTTTCTTCCAGACGAGAAGCGTCTTATAGGATTGAAGCGCCAGACAAGCGCGAGCAGCCTAACAGGCATGAGGAGTTAGCCAGACGTGAGACGTCTGCCAAGCGAGCAGCGTCAGCCAAGCGCGAGGATTCAGCCAGGCACGAGGCGCCAGACAAGCGTCATCCAAGCAGGGATGAAGCGCCAGAGAGGCGTGAGGCGCCAGCCAAGCGCGAGGAGCCAACCAGGCGCGAGACGTCTGCTTTGATTCATAGGGGCTCCGTACACGCTCTTAGCCCCTCTCCAATTAGGAGTTTGTCTCCCGCAGAGAGAGAGATTGGGGAGGAAGACCCAGACTTGAAGTTGAATTCTCCTTCTGATCCTTTCATGGAAGAGGACTCAGAAGACGAGACTCACGGCAGAGAAGGGCTGTCTAACTACAAGGTTTTGACAGCTCTTCTTCTTCAGGAATACGGAGATTCCTTGACCCCTGCCGCTCCTCCTTCTCCACGCTCCCTTTTTTCGTGCTCCAAGACGCCAAAGTCTTCGTCTTTTCTGAAGATGAGGCCGACGATATCAATGAAGAGAGCTCTTCAGTCTCTGGATAGCTGGATGCTAACCAAGAAGGAGTTGGTTAGAACTGTGTTCTGCATGCCTCCCGCTAGACTTACGGGCAAGAGAGGTATTTGGTACCAGACTGGGGAGAATATGGGTCTCTCTCTCCCAGCTTCGGCTGAAGCTGACTTTTCCAGTTTGGTAGACGCATCCAGGAGACATAGCCTACATATTGCGCGAGTGACTTGGGGTCTTTCGGAGCTGGATCATCTCCTCAAGGGACCCTTCCATGTTTTGGAAGTGTTCAACTTCCTGGATTGGTCCCTTGGGGTGATGGCCAAGAAGGCCCATGCCTCAGAAGGCCTCGACCCTGATGTACTCCTCTCGATCTTGTCGTGTATTGACAAGGCGGTACAGGACGGCTCAGGGGAAGTCTCTTCCTTATTTGGAGCCGGACTCTTGAAGAAGAGGTCTGTTTTTAGCGCTTTTCTGACAAAAGCAGTATCTCATTCTCAAAGGGCAGCATTGTTATTCGCTCCCAGGTCTGACTTTTTGTTCCCTGCGCAGTTGGTGAGGGACATTTCCCGTTCGCTGACGGAGAAAGCGACACAGGATCTTCTCCTTCAGTCGTCCAGGAAGAAGAGACCAGTGGTGGTGGGAGAGAAGAAAGGTGCTAATACGCCTCTGCAGCCCTTTCGAGGAGGTCCTCCCTCTAGAGCTCCCTCAAAAAGGAAAGCGACTGAGAGGAGAGGTAGAGCTTCTTTCCGTCCCTTTAAAAGGGGAAAGTGAAGCTGCGTTCCTCCAAACACCAGTAGGTGCCAGGCTCCTGGGATTTGCGGAAGCCTGGGCACTCATCGATACAGACGCTTGGTCAATGTCTGTATTACAGAAAGGATACCTCATACCCTTCCTGGACAATCCTCCCCTGACTTCAACTCCGCGGGAATTGTCCGCCAATTACAAGGACCCTGTGCTGAAAGATACTCTTCAACGAATGGTGGATCAGATGTGGGACAAGAGAGCGATAGAACTAGTGCTGGATCAAAGCTCCCCGGGGTTTTACAATCGCCTTTTCTTGGTTGCGAAAGCCTCGGGGGGTGGGCTGGAGAACCAGTTCTAGACGTCAGCACTCTGAACAAATTTGTTCAGAAACAGAAGTTCTCCATGGAGACTTCTACGTCAGTCCTTGCGGCTCTTCGCCAAGGGGATTGGATGGTTTCTCTGGATCTCCAAGATGCCTATTTTCATGTCCCGATTCATCCTTCGTGGAAGAAGTACCTCCGTTTCATGACGGGGGGAAGGATCTTCCAATTCAGGGCCTTGTGTTTCGGCCTTTCCACTGCTCCTCAGGTCTTCACAAGCCTGATGAAAAATGTGGCGAGATGGCTTCACCTGAAAGGTATCAGTATCTCTCTGTAATCTTAGTACGGACCTGGGCTCATCAGAGCAAAATCAGAGAGACAGTGTTTGGAGGACCTTGCTTTGACCCTAAACCTGATCAAGACCTTAGGATTACTCGTGAACCTCGAGAAGTCCCAACTGATCCCCAGCCAGAACTGGTCTATCTGGGTGGGGATTCAGATGGATTCTCGGGGTTTTCGAGTATTTCCTTCTCAAGAGAGACTAACGAGAGGCTTAGAGAAAGTCTCTCTCTTCTTAGGGAAAAAACGTACTTCGGCGAGGGAATGGTTGAGCCTTTTAGGGACCCTTTCCTCGCTCGAACAGTTCTTTCCTCTAGGAAGACTTCATCTCCGTCCTCTTCAGTTCTTCCTCAGAAGATCGTGGAACATGAAGACAGGACTTCTTTCGGACAGTTTTCCCATTCCAGTAATGATGAGACGTCACTTGGAATGGTGGTTGCCCCCTCTGAAGGAAAACAAAGGTTCTTCCCTAGAGACTCAGAACCTGAGCCTTGTATTGTTTTCCGACGTGTCGGAAAAAGGTTGGGGAGCAACCTTGGGAAAGAGATAGGTGTCAGGCACCTGGAATGCAATTCAGGTGTCCTGGCACATAAATTGCAAAGAACTGTTTGCCGTACACCTGGCCCTAAAGAGCTTCGAGCCTTTAGTGATGAACAAGGTAGTCCAAGTGAATGCGGACAACACAACCGCCCTTGCCTACATTCGAAAGCTAGGAGGGACACACTCGTATGCCCTATACGAACTCGCAAGAGACCTTCTTTTGTGGACATTCCAGAGGAACATCTCCCTCTTGACGAGGTTTGTTCAAGGAGTAAGGAACGTAAGGGCAGACAGGCTGAGCAGGAGGAACCAGGTCCTTCACACCGAATGGACCCTCCACTCAGAAGTTTGTCGGAGTCTCTGGTCTCTTTGGGGGACTCCTCATGTGGACCTCTTTGCCACGTTCCTCTCAAAAAGACTGGAAGTCTTTTGCTAAGTAGTAGAAGACCCCAGAGCTCTTACAGTAGACGCCTTCCTTCTAGATTGGTCTCATGTAGACGTATACGCATTTCCCCCATTCAAGATTCTGGGACAAGTGCTCAGGAAGTTTGTGTCCTCGGAGGGGACGAAAATGACCCTGATAGCCCCCTTTTGGGGCTATCAGCTCAAGAGTGGTTCACGGAGGTACTGGAGTGGATGGTAGACTTCCCCAGATCCCTTCCACAAAGGATGGATCTTCTCAGAGAACCACACTTCGAGAGGTTTCATCAAAACAAAACCTCCCGCTCTCGCTCTGACTGCCTTTCAACTATTGAAAGACTTGTCAGAGCGAGAGGCTTTTCTCGCAAGGCTGCAAGCGGGATCGCTAGAGCCCGGAGAACTTCCACTATGCGAGTTTACCAGTCTAAGTGGGAAGTATTTAGAAGGTGGTGCAAGTCGAAGAAGTTGTCCTCCTCCAGTACCTCTGTAACAGAAATCGCCGATTTTCTGTTATTCTTGAGAGAGGAATCTCGTCTCTCCGTAGCCACTATAAAGGGCTACAGGAGTATGCTTTTGGCCGTCTTTAGAAATAGAGGCCTAGATCTGGCAAATAATAGAGATCTACACGATCTTGTTAGATCCTTTGAGACCATGAAGTCTAAGAATACATCTCCCCCTAACTGGAACCTCGACGTGGTCCTGAAGTTCTTGTCCTCGGGAAGATTCGAACCTCTGCATATGGCCTCGTTTCGTGACCTAACGAGAAAATGTTTGTTTCTTTTGTCACTGGCGACAGCTAAGAGAGTTAGTGAGCTGCACGCCCTTAGTGATAAAGTGGGATTCAAACTAGACTCAGCCATCTGTTCATTCAAAGCTTTATTTCTGGCGAAGAATGAAAATCCTTCGAATCCCTGGCCGAGAAACTTCGAAGTTAAAGGCTTATCGGGTCTCGCCGGCAGGGAAACTGAGAGGTCTCTTTGCCCAGTAAGAGCTCTAAAGTTCTACATGCAGAGAAAGAAACAGTTGGGAGGTTCTAGACAAGGTCCCTGGTGCTCGGTGAAGGACCCTTCAAGACCTATGTCCCAAAAATGCGTTAGCCCTTTTTTGTTTTAGGAACGTCATTACCGACTCTCATAAGGCCTGCACGGATGACTCTTTGAAACTCCTGAGAGTAAGAGCTCATGAGGTGAGAGCAGTAGCTACGTCTCTCTCTTTTCAAAGAAATATGTCACTCAAGAATATCTTGGAAGCAACATATTGGAGGTGTAATTCAGTGTTTGCTTCTCACTATTTAAAGTACGTTCGTGTGACCTACGAGAAATGTTTTTGGGGGGTTTTTTTTTTTTTTTTTCTCCTAGGTCCTTCGTCCCTCGTCTGCGGACACAATCCTGGGTACAGGAGCTAACACCAATCTTAAATGATGCATAAGACTAATAGATATGTTCTAGACTTTCTGCTGAGCAAGTGCAGGTGCCGCACTGGCGACCAGTCACTTTCGTTCAGTAAGGAACTCTTGTGATATCTTTTTTTAGATGAGTATTATTAAATTTTTTTTTTTGAAAATTTATGTGTGCGTGTGTAATTTGGTTTTGAGTTATGGTTGTTCTGAAGAGCTTGGGGATAACTCGGAACAATTATTAACACTAACTTGGTGGTTAGGATCAGGTGGTCGGGATTGGTTGTGTGCTCCTTCATAAGGTGTATTGTCATATAAGTGGATCAGCACCCATTGACAAAGTCCTTTCGGGCTCTGCCGAGTAAGTGGATAAGACCCCTTCGGCAGACCCACAAGAACTCTTGGCCATAGATCACATATCTCGCTAAAGTTTCTTGAGGTGATGCAGACTCCTGGGCGACAGCCACAAAGTCTACCACCTATCAGGTAGGAACCAAGGTTTTTTGTACCTACAACATATGTTGTTTACCTGTCTATTCCATAAGTAGCTGTCTCTTACCCTCCACCGAAGGGTGCCAATCAGCTATGTATATATCCGGCAGGTAAGTTGATTGTATGAAAATGATATTGTTATGATACAATAAAGTTTCATACATACTTACCTGGCAGATATATACGATTAGGGCCCACCCAGCCTCCCCGCAAGGAGACAGGTGGAAGAGAGAAAATATGATAGAAAACGGGAATGGTTCCTAGTCCTGCCACCCAGGGCAGGCCGGTAGATCACCTGACCTACCTGTAGCGAGTGGCGCGAAATTTGAATTTCTGTCGGGGACGACGGAGTCTTAGCTATGTATATATCTGCCAGGTAAGTATGTATGAAACTTTATTGTATCATAACAATATCATTTTTTAAAGTAAATTGAATTTTTCCTAACTATACAAACCTGAAGTCCTTTACATTAATGGCCACCTCATGCCACCCCTCAATCTGAAATCTGGGCCGAAAGGCAAAGTGGAGTGTTTACATCCCGGCAGGCAGGCCTACCCACCTGCCAGACAGTAATTATACCGCCTAACCACCTTGTTCAAGAATTTAACGGCTGTATTCCAGCCTACACAGAAAGTAATTCCTAATGTAAAGGACCTCAGGTTTGTATAGTTAGGAAAAATATATTTTACTTAAAAGAATTGTGATGTTTACTTCCGGTTGGGAAGGGACTCCCTACTATCGCACAGTAGTAAACTGCCTAGCCACCTTGTTTGAAAGTTCAGCAGCTGATTTCCAGCATTCACTGAAAGTAATTCTTAATGTAAAGAACCTCAGGTTTCTTTTAAAGAAAATTGTATTTCTCCTAACTATACAAACCAAAGGTCCTTTACACAGGCCCACCTCATGCCACCCCTCAATCTGCTACCTGGGCCAAAAGCAAAGCGGAATGCTTACATTTCGGGGGGTTGGTCTCCTGCCAACCGAATGATAGTTCGGCTACCCAACTACCTTGTTGAAAAGTCTAGCGGCCGTTTTCCTGCTTTGCCGCATGTAATTCTTCATATATAGGACCTCAGAATTGTATAGTTAAGAAATTTTATTAGTCTGAACCAGAGGCAGGTGAGATCTGTCTCTTCATAATAGCAGATCTTCTGAAATAGTGCTAATGAATGCTTCACTAGTATGAGTAGACATTCAGTAATATTTTTGTTTGCTTTTAACTTTTATTATTCTAGGCATATGTTGTGACTAGGCATAAAGACAATTAAAAAAAAGACCTTTTACTTTTGGAGCAAAATGTTTTTAGTGTCATCATGCAAAAATACATTGTTTATGTTAAATTATTTATTTAATAATAATGATATGTTAGAGATGATGAGAAAAGGCCGATTTGAAGGTTGCAAGTATGGAGGTTGAGTTTCCAATAAACTGAAATTCCCTTCTTCCTGAAATCTTTTGAAATGAACTGTTCTTGAAGCGTTTTATATCTGATATGCTATTGATTGCCTGTACTATAGCATTGTCTTCATTTGTAATATTGTTTGTTGTATGTACTTTCAGGGTTTCACAGTGCTGAATTCTACGGAAATCTAAGTTTCGGTTTTTCTGGAGCCCGTCTACTATCTCCTGTTGTTGGAAGGTTAGTATTTATCGAAATATTTTATATATCAGAAAAATAACAGTAGTGGAAAGATATTGTGTCTGATACTTTGATACAGTGGCTCCTGCTATATATGTAGTATTTTGTTTTTCCTGCGGGAATGCAAATCATCACCTTCTATGTATGAGTATTCCTCAACACAAGCTTGAATCAGTCATCGAAACAAGATACATTATACCTCAGTTCACTGGTTAATGGACAACTCACTTACAGACTGTTGACACTGGTTAATTTAGCTTTGGCCCACTCACACTGGATATGTCTTCTATGATATTTTGATGATTGGTTAGTCTTACAAGCTTATTGCTACAGTTGCCCTAGGATAGGGACTGTCTTCTCGAGTTTTGTGACATAGGGGTTGACATGAAGTATGAGAAATTGGATGTCCTTCCCAAGCAGAGGGTAAAGTACCAGGACATGCTGGTAGATATGGTAGGTGTAAGAGTGTAACCTTTTGGATTCATGTATCAGTTAGTTCTGAGAGATAACATGCAAGTTCTTGTTGTGTCAGGAACAGCCTGTTTACCAGTGGCAGGTCATTCTTGGCCAATTATCATCCTTGGAAAAGAGTATCCATTATGAGTGGTTTCACTTCTACTCTGCAATGGAGGTTGAAGGAGTTCTGGTCTCCAGTCTGGCATTCTTGTTTCCTTCCAGTTCCTTTTTCTGAAGAGGTACAGGAATACTTAGCCTAGTGGCTAGATGACAGGAACCTTACAGTGGGAGTGCCACTCAGCACTTCCCCTCTAGAGATGTAGTATCAGCTGTGTGGGACCAGAATGACTGGCACCTTCACATTGACAGTATCTCAGAACGAAAGGCAGCTTTCTAGCTTTCTAGGAGTTTCAAGGTCAAGTGATGGGACACTCCATGATATTGATGAGTGATTGTACCATGGTAGTGGCATATGTCCAAAAACATGCAGGGTTGGTTTCCCTTCCTCTACATCAATTAACAATGCAGGAGTATGAGTTGGCAATAGACCACTAAGTAGAGCTGACTTCCAGGTATATTCCATGGTCTTAGACAAACTTAGCCACCAGAGACAAGTAATGGGAAGGGAATGGTCTCTACACAAATGTGTGGTGAAGAGGCTTTACAGGGTTTGGAGGACTCCAGGTATAAGCCTAGTCTTCAATTCAATAGTCCCAGACCTAAGGGCACTCTTGGTGGATGCCTTTTGACACCCTTAGTACAGTTTTGATGTCTATGCTTTGGCACCATTTTGCCTGGTCAGAAGGGTGATCAGGTCAACAAGGTATTAATCACCCCAAATTTTGTGCTAACTCTGTTGCCTTCCAAGTAGCCAATTCTGAGCAGTATCTGCACCTGCTAGCTCTGTTATCTGAGGTCCCAAGAGATTCCCTTTGGACATAACCCATTGTTCCAGCCATATGTAGAGGTACCACCAGGCCATAAAAGTACTATCACATCATGCTTTGAAACTATTGAGCTTCTGGTGATAGTTTTTTTTTTTTTTTTTTTTTTTTTTTTTTTTGCTGGACTGCAAAGGAGATGTCTGGATAACTACAAAAGTCATCAGGGCTGTCTATCAGGGGAAATAGGCCATTTATTATGGTTGGTGTCGTAGACAGGGTATCTCTCCCGTCAGAGCCACTCTTCAGTAGGTAGATAACTTCCTACTCTATCTTTGCTGTGAGAAACTTATTTCTAGAGAGAGAGGCTTCAGCCTTTCAGACCCACTAGTTTTGCTATGACACACCCCTGGCTCCTCCCCCAGACAGCCGTAACGAGCAAAAACCAAAACCGCCCATCAGCGAGCAACCAGACACATGCGAGTTGACAGGAACCAAACCGCCATATTTGAAGTTGACAGGACACAGGCAACACCTGTTACACCGCACCATTACTACAACCCTCCCCTAATTATTGTTACGAGGGACAACGACTTAATCAACCAATTAAAATGTCCAAAAAAGTCATACTATCAGAAGATGTGCATAATCTTAGCGAAACTAGTGATGATGACAATGTTCCACCGGCACAACCCAAAAAGAAGAGATGTCCCAATACGGAAGAAACCAGCCAGGAACCTTCCAATAGTGAAATTCTTCAATTGTTATTATTACAGAATCAAACATTATTGAAACTAGTGGAGAAAGGATAAGGTTTAATATTCTGTTTTTATATAAAAACGTCTTGGATAGCAGCGGATATAGACTGATGACGTCATAAGCAGGGCAGTAAAAGGTAAACAATGAGCCGGAACGGACCGTGCGGTAGTTATAATTGTAAAAGTTGAGAATAGATAAATTTCGAGACCGAAGTACATTATCATATAATCCTAAACTATGTGTAAAGTGAGCCTAAACATTATAAGGGCTAGATACTTATATGCCAAAGGTAATTAATGTTGTAAGGTGAGGTGTTAACTAGTTTTGCCTTACGTTCCAAAGAGCCGAGTAGCCTAACTAGCCTAACTTTTTCTAACTTTGAGTTTAACATACTACGTCAATCTAGGCTACCTATTAGCCGCTCCCTTCCGCCTATCCCACCGAGATCCTATCGTCGACATTTAACTGGAGGGGTTCCTGTCAAAGGCGGTATAATTGCGGCCTACTCAGCTAATGGGCTTAGAATTTTATATCACACTCGTTTCCTTTCGATATAATGGTTTCACCCCTTACCATGAGGAACTGCGTCTTAAGAATTTCTGACAGGTCGGCTATATAAATAATATAGACGATTACTGTAGAGGCTATATAAATTTAAGTATGGGGTATAGTGAGAGGATGCGATTGACCTGAATTAACCGATGAAGGCCATTTGAGCCTAGAACCCGATTGCCTGGCTTCAGCCTTCTAGGTCTGCTGCTGTCCAACCTGATTTGTAAATTCATGAGCCATATTATAGACATCAGTTAAACTTTTATTATCAAATTTGAGTCTAGGATTTCACTCCTATTGCAGAAGTGGTTCGACTGCAAAAAGGAATGACAATACTCCTCCTCCTAAGCGCCCTCGCCGTAAAGTAGATTTACCTGAGAATGCAAATGAAGAATTATTTACAACTTATAATGAAGATAGTAGTGACTATGAAGAATTTAACCCGCTTACCTTTAACAAACCTATTCCTACTTATATATCTAATAATTTTAATGCTGTGCCCTCCATTCATAGAGATGGGAAAATACAATTAAATGACTCCCTAATTGCATTAACTTTAAGTGAAGAAGACAAGAACTCTCATGATCAATTCTTTGTTTGTAATCATAATAAAGAACTTGCAGACCTTTTCAAATTGATAAATTTGCAAAAGTTGAACTTTTGGCCAAGTATCAGGTTGTTTAATGAAGATTTCAAGAAGAAATTTCACTTTGATATTGAAAACATTAAAATGGCTATATCTTCTTTTCAAGGGCATGCAGCTCTGGCGCAATTAGCTTACCCCTCTAAGATTAACGATATTGATTTCATTACTAAAGTGATAATTGGGCCTTTCAGGAAACACATTGATCTAATCAAAAGTTTAATCTGCTCATTCAGAAGTAGATCTTTACCCAGGAACCTCAATTTAGATACCAGAGATGCTATTATTAAAGCTGAAACTAATGATATATGGGTCTTATCAGATGATCAAAGGAAAGCTATTGCTTTGTGCTTTCGAGGTCGGTCCCCTTCCTAGAGGAGGGGACATTATCTCTAGAGGTGGAAGGTTCAACTTTGGCAAGCATCAGGGCTACCCAGAGGGAAATTTAACTTTACAGAGGATTCAGGGGAAGCTTTGGGTTCAAGAATAGGTTCAATCCCTACAGGCGAGGTATCAAGAGAGGTGGCCGAAGAGGGGGAAGGAGTACAGGGGGACAGACAGCAATTAATTATGACGTCAAAGATAAGAAACAAAACTAATTATGCTTTAATTCTTAATACCATCGAGCCCTGCTCGGACCAAGAGGAAAATAACCTGGAGCTACACAGTAAAGATAAAAATTTGGCAAATGTACCCACTAACAATTCAATGATATTGGAAGAGTTGAATTTCCCTACAGAAGCCTCTAGCTCCAAGGAAACCTCTCACACCCCTCCAATAAGTGGGATAGGTAGGTCATTGACAAATAAATAAAAAATTGGTGGCAAAAAACTCCCAAATTCTTCTTTTGCATGCAACTTGATCAGTAAGGGTGTGAGACTCCCATTTACCAATAGAAATAAGGCTCAAAAGACTTTGAAAAGATTAGGGGTTGATAGATATTATTCTTCTAGCAAGAGAATAATACCAGAGAGAGAATGTAACAGATTACTAGACCTAGGGGTAATAGAACAAAATTAACAGAAAATTCTTTCTACTACTCTAACCACATATTTTACAAGCTTAAACCCGATGGGAGCATTCGCCTAATCTTCGATATGAAATGCCTTAATACTATGATCAAGAAACCTTCTTTTTCTCTATGCTGAAACTAAAACTATATTCCCTTATTTGCATTTAAACAACTGGGCATGTAGACTTGATTTAAGGGGGCCGGCCGGAACCCTTATATATGGTGGTATAGGGCGAAAAATGCAGTCATGAAAAAATTCATGGAGCTTCATATGGCAATGAGAATACGTATACGAATATTTCTGTCAAAATTCTTCTTACTTTCGTAGTTACAGGGTAATTAGTTATCATAACTCAATAAGCCTAAAAAAAAAACATTGATCCGTACAAGAAATGCAATTTTGTTCATGAAACTTACCTGTCCAGATATATATATAGCTGTATTCTCCGACGTCCGACAGAATTTCAAAACTCCGGCACACGCAGTGGGCGGCCGGCCAGGTGGTTAGTACCCATTCCCGCCGCTGGGAGGCGGATATCAGGAATCATTCCCATTTTCTATTCAGATTTTTCTCTGTCGCGGTAGTGAAAAACACCTGTTTCCACTACCTCCGCCTAGGATTTTGAAACTTCATTAGCCGCTTAAGTATCCTACTTATTTTTTTTGAATGATTGACTTGGATTTGTGGCTAGGCATACGCTATCATAAATTAATTAAAAATTTTTTCATTGCATATGATGTCTGAATCTAGTTAGCCTAGGTTTCAGATTTTGTTGTCTGCAACGGGTAAGGGGAGGCTACCGAAACCTTCGGTAGACACTCGTTTAGTATACATGTTTTCTTTGTTGAGAGATCAATGTAATTAGTGTAATGTTGACTGATTCCGAAGAGACGTATGATTCGTATGTACGCAAAATTAGAGCGTGATAGAATCAGGAGGTCTTCCTCCACAGTAACAGAAGTTAGGATAATGAACCTACTAACCTCCAGTAGACTTTATTTTGCCTAACCCTGTGGTATGGCTTACGGGCCTAGAGGAAGTTCTGTGAGAAGTAATGCCCCCCTTTCTATTATTGTGGATTAGATCAAGTAAGCTTGAAAAAGTGCTCGCTCTCCAATCAGTGTTGTGAGTGTAGTGATGTTGATTTTGCCCCTAGTGTTGTGGAGGGGGCGTCAGATCGGTCCTATAACGCCTCTAGGTCTAAACCTCTGTCGGACTCCCAGGACCAGGGAGGGGGCCCCCTGCACGTAGAAGGAGGGTTACGGGAACCCCCCCCACGATCTGGCGTCCCCTTCGGCAGGATAAGGCTGCCAAAGATCGTGCACGTGCACGAATCATGAAAGATTGCTTCTCGTCCTCCGAGGCGTCCTCCCGCAAGGTTGGAGCTCTCGGAAGGACTCGCGCCCTCTAAGAAGCTTTAGAGAAGAGGACGCTTCACGTCCTCTCTCTCGTCAGGAGGGAACGTCAGATCCGCCCCATAAACGCCTCTAGGCCTGGACCTCTGTCGGACTCCCAGGACTAGGGAGAGGGCCATGTCGAAAGCCGAAGGAGGGTTACGGGGAACCCACATCGATCTGGCGTCCCTTCGGCTTGACTTAATATCGATAAGCGTGACAAAGACGCAAAATGTCGCACAGGCGGCTGTCGTCTTGGTCAAGAGATTAAAAATGTCCTTAAGGCAGGACCCTCACAAGGACGCCTTCGAGACATTCAACGCTCTATCGAGAAGAAGGAACGTCTTTTACTCTTGTAGCAAGGATTGTTTTGTTGCTTTCCAAGACACTCCACCTTCACAATTTGCCTCATCGAAGGCCAGGAAGGCCCTGGCTTCGTTAAGATGGCCACTTCGCTCTCTGCGAAGAGAGCGTTTAAGAGAGTCCAGGATTGGATGGATTCAAGGAAGGTTAAAGGGAAGGACTTCGTTTGCACTTCCTCATCTAGACTGAAAGGGAGAGCTGGGATCTGGTACGAAACAGGAGAAGAAGCAGGATTGAAAGCACCGTCTTCTTCTCAAGGAGATTTCGCCAATTTGGTGGACGCTCCAAGGTCTTATTTGTCATCGGCTAAGGTTTCCTCCTCCCCTCATGGCGCTATGTATACGTTAGGTGACGTTCGCTTTACTTACGAAAACGGGATATTGTTCAAGCTCATAAGATTTGACGTCCGGCAAGCGTGATTTGCATAGTCAAACAGCTCGCCAAGACGCATCTTACTACGTCCCTAAGGGTACGCTCTGTTCAGCGGACAGAGATGACACTGGACAGACTATCTAGTTTTCGACAGGAGAAAGGGCAAAGAATTCTCATACCCAAGAACACACAGGCGTCCTTTTAAATGCCCTTCTGCAGTGTCGATGAGCGTGACAAAGAGCAAGATGTCGCACAGCGGCCGTCGTTTTTGTCAAGAGTGGCGAACGTCCTTAAGACTCGTGCCTGATGACGATCACCGTACTTATGCTTAGACGCTCGCGTTTCATGAGCGGCTTCTCCCCTCGCCAGGAAGCCTCTCAAGTTACTCGTGTTGACGCACGTCATTCACTATGACGCTTCCCTTGATGTTCGTCGCTCTTCTATTCCGGACGCTCTTCAAGACGCTCAAAGAATGCAATCAGGACGTTCGGCAAGCACCTCGCGACGATGCCTTTCGGAACGCTCGGCGTTCCTTTTTTGAGCGCGTGTCTGGATATTTTCACTTGCATTACTAAGACGCAAAATGTTGCACAGGCGGCCGGGACCGTCTTTGTTAGAAGGTAACGAAAGTCTTAAGGCCGTCTTGGAGACGATAGCCTTACGTCTTCCTATAGTGCTCTCACTTCAGGAGCAGTGTGCGGCTCTCCAGGACGCTTTTCGGGTGACCTTTCAGAAGACGCTCGACGTCATAAACATTGATAAGCTTTTTGGAAGACGCTTCGATGTCTTACACATCTGGACGCTCGCCAGGCACGCTAGCGAGGACGCTTTTGAAGACGCTCGGCATCCTACACGTCATGACGCTCGGTAGAGCACTTGCCAGGACGTTCTTCAGAACGAT
>NC_087202.1:132889893-132911429 GCF_015104395.2 Macrobrachium nipponense | reverse complement strand
GTCTTTAACTTCCTTGATTGGTCGTTGGGGAGTTCTAGCCAAGAAAATTGAAGTGCAGAGTCAATTTCACCAGATGATCTTATGTGGTTTTGTCTTGTATGGACAAGTCAGTAAGAGACGGAGCGAGTGAAATCGCCCCCTCCCTTTATGGGGCGGCATCGTGAAGAAGAGGTCGGTTTACTGTTCCTTCTAACGAAGTCGGTCTCCCATGCTCAGAGGTTCTTCTTTGCTGTTTGCTCCTCTGTCTACTCAGTTGTTCCCGAAACATCGAGTGCAGGACATTTCGAGGTCACTTTCGGCCAAAGCCACCCAGGACCTTTTGGCACAGTCGGCAAGAAACCTCGCCCTTCTTTCCCTACCAAGGCTAAGAAGGAAAAGGCAAGTGTTCGAGAACCCTTTCGAGGGGCATCTTCATCAAGAACTCTACGTTTAGAGGTCGTAGACCTTCAAGAAGGGGTAAGACTTTCGCCAAGCTGTTAAAGCCCCAAATAACTTGCAAGTCCTTCAAACAACGGCGCGCCAGACTCTTAGAGTTTGCAGAAGTCTGGGCCCAAAAAAGGGGCGGATCCTTGGACCCTTTCTATTTGAGGAGAGGTTACCTCATCCCTTTGTCGTCGAAAGACCTCCCTTGACGACCATCCCAAGGGAACGACGGCCAGGTACAGAGGACCCCATCATGAATCAAGCTCTCCATCTAGCAGTAGATCAGATGCTGGAGAAGGGGGCTATCGAACTAGTGACAGACCATCATTCATCGGGCTTCTACAACCGCCTTTTCCTAGTTCGAAGTCCTCAGGGGGATGGAGACCGGTGTTGGATGTAAGCGCCCTGAACTCTTCGTAGAAAAGAAGAAGTTCACGATGGAAACGCCTTCATCAGTGCTGGCAGCGCTTCGTCCAGGGGACTGGATGGTTTCCTTGGATTTACAGGACGCTTACTTCCACGTACCGTCCATCCTTCCTCGAGAAGTTTCTCAGATTCATGATGGGGGGGAAAATTTTTCAGTTCAGGGCTCTGTGTTTCGGCCTCTCGACGGCCCCTCAAGTGTTCACGGGGATTTTGAGGAATGTGGCTCAATGGCTTCATTTGAAAGGGGTGAGGGATATCCATGTACCTCGACGATGGCTAATAAGGGCCATTTCAGAAGATCGTTGTTTGAAGGACTTACAAGTAACTTTAGAATTGACGAAGGCTTTGGACTTCTCGTCAATTTCAAGAAGTCATCACTAATTCCCGAGCAAGAGTGTGTGTATCTCGGGATACAGATGAACTCTCTGAGTTTTTCGGGCTTTTCCCTCGCAGGAAAGGATAGCCCGAGGATTCGAGAGAGTAACAACCTTCTTAGGGAAAGAAGTATGCACAGTGAGGGAGTGGATGAGTCTGCTGGGGACACTCTCCTCTCTGGAGCAATTCGTTTCCCTAGGAAGGTTGCACCTGAGACCGCTCCAATTCTTTCTTCATCGGAATTGGAGTCGTCGTTCTCAGGATTTGACGTTCTCCCATGTCGTTATCCCAGGACATCAAGAGACATCTCTTATGGTGAGACAGATCCCAACTCTTTGCGAAGGGACTGTCTCTTCAATCACAGACCCCCAACCTGGTGTTGTTCTCCGACGCGTCGGACATGGGGTGGGGTGCAACTCTGGGAACCAACGAAGTGTCAGGTACCTGGGTGGGGGACCAGGTAGCCTGGCACATCAACAGAAAGGAGTTGATGGCTGTGTGGTTGGCTCTGAAGGCTTTCGAGCCCAAAGTCAGAAGAGTCGGTAGTGCAGGTCAACGCGGACAACACTACAGCTCTGGCATACATCAGGAAACAGGGGGGGAGGGGCGCATTCCTTCTCCCTGTACGAGACAGCAAGAGACCTTCTTCTGTGGGCAGAAGAAACAAGAGGAATCAAGCTTCTCACCAGGTTCGTGCAGGGAGAAAGGAATGTAAGAGCAGATCTCCTCAGCAGGAAAGATCAGGTCCTTCCCACAGAGTGGACCCTTCATCTGGATGTATGCCAGAGCCTGTGGAAGTTATGGGGCAGGCCACACATAGACCTCTTTGCCACGTCAAAGAACAAGAGGCTGGATCCTTACTGCTCTCCGATATCGGATCCAGAGGCAGTAGCAATAGATGCTCTTCTTCTAGACTGGAACGGACTGGACGTCTACGCGTTTCCCCCCTTCAAGATCCTGGGGCTAACCATCAAGAAGTTCGTAGAGTCCGATTCAACGAGAATGACCTTAATCGCTCCCTTTTGGCCGGCCCAAGAATGGTTCACAGAGGTACTGGAATGGTTGGTGGACCTTCCAAGATCGCTCCCGCTAAGGAGCGATCTACTCAGACAACCCCACTTCGACAGGTACCACAAAAAATCTCCTCGCTCTCAGTCTGACTGGTTTCAGACTGTCCAAAAGTTTGGTCAGAGCGAAAGGCTTTTCAGCGACAGCTGCTAAAGCAATCGCAAGAGCGAGGAGACCTTCCACCTTGCGTGTATACCAGTCAAAGTGGGATGTCTTCAGACGTTGGTGCAAGAGGAAGAACATTTCCACTTCCAGTACCTCTGTGACCCAAATTGCGGATTTCCTTATTGTCCTCAAAGAAGAATGTCATCTGGTTGTGTCAACTATTAAGGGATACCGCAGTATGTTGGCGGCGGTATTTCGGCATAGAGGCTTGAATATATCCGATGATAAGGACCTGCATGATCTTATTAGATCATTTGAAACCATTAAGCGTCCTCATGTAGTACCGAACTGGAATCTAGACGTAGTCCTACAATTCCTTGGATCGTCTAGATTCGAAACCTCCTGGCTTAGCCTCTTTCAAGGATTTGACGAAGAAGGCTATCTTCCTTTTGGCCCTAGCTACAGCTAAGAGAGTGAGTGAGCTCCAAGCTATTGAGGGCAATGTAGGGTTTAAGGAAGATTCTATGGTGTGTTCGTTTCTTCCAAGTTTCCTGGCAAAGAATGAAAAACCATCCACGTCCTTGGCCCAGGAGCTTTGAAGTTCGTAGTTATCTTTTCTAGTAGGGGAAGAGCCTGAAAGAACTCTTTGCCCTATGAGAATTATGAAGTATTTCCTTAAGAGGAAGGAACAACTTAAGGCTAATCAAGAGGTGCTTTGGTGCTCCGTAAAGGACCCCACTCGGCCCATGTCGAAGAATGCTCTTTCCTTTTTTGCTGAGAAGCCTTATTACAGAGGCACATGTTGCCTGTAAGGAAGATCATTTAGACTACTGAAAGTGAAAGCTCACGAGGTGAGAGCCATCGCAACTTCGCTTGCATCAGAAAAAATATGTCTGTGCGGAACTTGATGGAGGCGACTTTTTGGAGATGCCAATCGGTTTTCGCAAACCACTACCTACGTGATGTAAAAATCACATATGATAAATGCTTCGCCTTGGGTCCTTTCGTATCGGCGGATTCGGTGCTGGGGCAGGAGCTGAAACTTATCCTGTGTAAATTTTTATATGTTACCCTATATTTTATATTGTTGTTTTTGGTGTCTGAAAGAGGTTGCAGGAGGCACCCCTTTTGTCGTAATATTAACCCTTTGTATTTGGTTAGGTGGTCTGGTGGGTTTTGGCTCCTTGCAGAGGTAGTGGTAAGGATCTGTTAGGTAATGCGGACATGGTCCCTCTAACAGCATCCGACTTGGATTTCTACCACAATAGGGGATCACATATCCAGTGGTAGATCCGAGAGTCTTTCAGCATCAGTCACGTCCTAGCTGTAGCTCTCCAGGCAATGCAGACTCAGAGATAGTATCTATGAAGTCTCATCCTGAAAAGGTTGAGAACCAATTTGTTTTTATATCCTACAACATTAGTTGTTTCCCGTCTTCACCTGTATTATGAGCTGTCTCTTACCCTCCACCAAGGGTGCCAATCAGCTAAGTATATATCTGTCAGGGAAGTCAGTACAAAAATGATATTGTTAAACTACAATAAAGTTTTGTACATACTTACCTGGCAGATATATACGATTAATGGCCCACCCAGCCTCCCCTCAGGAGACAGGTGGAAGAGAAAAATCTGACAAGCTTACGGGAGTGGTTTCGTACATCCGCCACCCAGCGGCGGGTAAGGTAGACCACCTGACCTACCTGTCGCGTGTGCCGCGAGATTTGAAATTCTGTCGGGAACGTCGAGACTATAGCTAAGTATATATCTGCCAGGTAATATACAAAACTTTATTGTAGTTTAACAATATCATTTTTAGCGCTTTTCTGACAAAAAGCAGTATCTCATTCTCAAAGGGCAGCATTGTTATTCGCTCCCAGGTCTGACTTTTTGTTCCCTGCGCAGTTGGTGAGGGACATTTCCCGTTCGCTGACGGAGAAAGCGACACAGGATCTTCTCCTTCAGTCGTCCAGGAAGAAGAGACCAGTGGTGGTGGGAGAGAAGAAAGGTGCTAATACGCCTCTGCAGCCCTTTCGAGGAGGTCCTCCCTCTAGAGCTCCCTCAAAAAGGGAAAGCGACTGAGAGGAGAGGTAGAGCTTCTTTCCGTCCCTTTAAAAGGGGAAAGTGAAGCTGCGTTCCTCCAAACACACCAGTAGGTGCCAGGCTCCTGGGATTTGCGGAAGCCTGGGCACTCATCGATACAGACTTCTTGGTCAATGTCTGTATTACAGAAAGGATACCTCATACCCTTCCTGGACAATCCTCCCCTGACTTCAACTCCGCGGGAATTGTCCGCCAATTACAAGGACCCTGTGCTGAAAGATACTCTTCAACGAATGGTGGATCAGATGTGGGACAAGAGAGCGATAGAACTAGTGCTGGATCAAAGCTCCTGGGTTTTACAATCGCCTTTTCTTGGTTGCGAAAGCCTCGGGGGGCTGGAGACCAGTTCTAGACGTCAGCACTCTGAACAAAATTTGTTCAGAAACAGAAGTTCTCCATGGAGACTTCTGCGTCAGTCCTTGTGGCTCTTCGCCAAGGGGTTGGATTGGATGGTTTTCTCTGGATCTCCAAGATGCCTATTTTCATGTCCCGATTCATCCTTCGTGGAAGAAGTACCTCCGTTTCATGACGGGGGGAAGGATCTTCCAATTCAGGGCCTTGTGTTTCGGCCTTTTCCCACTGCTCCTCAGGTCTTCACAGCCTGATGAAAAATGTGGCGAGATGGCTTCACCTGAAAGGTATCAGTATCTCTCTGTACCTAGACGACTGGCTCATCAGAGCAAAATCAGAGAGACAGTGTTTGGAGGACCTTGCTTTGACCCTAAACCTGATCAAGACCTTAGGATTACTCGTGAACCTCGAGAAGTCCCAACTGATCCCCAGCCAGAACTTGGTCTATCTGGGGATTCAGATGGATTCTCGGGGTTTTCGAGTATTTCCTTCTCAAGAGAGACTAACGAGAGGCTTAGAGAAAGTCTCTCTCTTCTTAGGGAAAAAACGTACTTCGGCGAGGGAATGGTTGAGCCTTTTAGGGGCCCTTTCCTCGCTCGAACAGTTCTTTCCTCTAGGAAGACTTCATCTCCGTCCTCTTCAGTTCTTCCTCAGAAGATCGTGGAACATGAAGACAGGACTTCTTTCGGACAGTTTTCCCATTCCAGTAATGATGAGACGTCACTTGGAATGGTGGTTGCCCCCTCTGAAGGAAAACAAAGGTTCTTCCCTAGAGACTCAGAACCCGAGCCTGTATTGTTTTCCGACGTGTCGGAAAAAGGTTGGGGAGCAACCTTGGGAAAGAGAGAGGTGTCAGGCACCTGGAATGCAATTCAGGTGTCCTGGCACATAAATTGCAAAGAACTGTTTGCCGTACACCTGGCCCTAAAGAGCTTCGAGCCTTTAGTGATGAACAAGGTAGTCCAAGTGAATGCGGACAACACAACCGCCCTTGCCTACATTCGAAAGCAAGGAGGGACACACTCGTATGCCCTATACGAACTCGCAAGAGACCTTCTTTTGTGGACATTCCAGAGGAACATCTCCCTCTTGACGAGGTTTGTTCAAGGAGTAAGGAACGTAAGTGCAGACAGGCTGAGCAGGAGGAACCAGGTCCTTCACACCGAATGGACCCTCCACTCAGAAGTTTGTCGGAGTCTCTGGTCTCTTTGGGGGACTCCTCATGTGGACCTCTTTGCCACGTTCCTCTCAAAAAGACTGGAAGTCTTTTGCTCAGTAGTAGAAGACCCCAGAGCTCTTACAGTAGACGCCTTCCTTCTAGATTGGTCTCATGTAGACGTATACGCATTTCCTCATTCAAGATTCTGGGACAAGTGCTCAGGAAGTTTTGTGTCCTCGGAGGGGACGAAAATGACCCTGATAGCCCCCTTTTGGGGCTATCAGCTCAAGAGTGGTTCACGGAGGTACTGGAGTGGGTGGTAGACTTCCCCAGATCCCTTCCACAAAGGATGGATCTTCTCAGAGAACCACACTTCGAGAGGTTTCATCAAAACCTCCCCGCTCTCGCTCTGACTGCCTTTCAACTATTGAAAGACTTGTCAGAGCGAGAGGCTTTTCTCGCAAGGCTGCAAGCGGGATCGCTAGAGCCCGGAGAAACTTCCACTATGCGAGTTTACCAGTGGGAAGTATTTAGAGGTGGTGCAAGTCGAAGAAGTTGTCCTCCTCCAGTACCTCTGTAACAGAAATCGCCAATTTTCTGTTATTCTTGAGAGAGGAATCTCGTCTCTCCGTAGCCACTATAAAGGGCTACAGGAGTATGCTTTTGGCCGTCTTTAGAAATAGAGGCCTAGATCTGGCAAATAATAGAGATCTACACGATCTTGTTAGATCCTTTGAGACCATGAAGTCTAAGAATATCTCCCCCTAACTGGAACCCTCGACGTGGTCCTGAAGGTCTTGTCCTCGGGAAGATTCGAACCTCTGCATATGGCCTCCGTTTCGTGACCTAACGAGAAAATGTTGTTTCTTTTGTCACTGGCGACAGCTAAGAGAGTTAGTGAGCTGCACGCCCTTAGTGATAAAGTGGGATTCAAACTAGACTCAGCCATCTGTTCATTCAAAGCTTTATATCTGGCGAAGAATGAAATCCTTCGAATCCCTGGCCGAGAAACTTCGAAGTTAAAGGCTTATCGGGTCCTCGCCGGCAGGAAACTGAGAGGTCTCTTTGCCCAGTAAGAGCTCTAAGTTCTACATGCAGAGAAAGAAACAGTTGGGAGGTTCTAGACAAGGTCCCTGGTGCTCGGTGAAGGACCCTTCAAGACCTATGTCCAAAAATGCGTTAGCCTTTTTTGTTAGGAACGTCATTACCGACTCTCATAAGGCCTGCACGGATGACTCTTTGAAACTCCTGAGAGTAAGAGCTCATGAGGTGAGAGCAGTAGCTACGTCTCTCTCTTTTCAAAGAAATATGTCACTCAAGAATATCTTGGAAGCGACATATTGGAGGTGTAATTCAGTGTTTGCTTCTCACTATTTAAAGTACGTTCGTGTGACCTACGAGAAATGTTTTTCTCTAGGTCCTTTCGTGTCTGCGGACACAATCCTGGGTACAGGAGCTAACACCAATCCTTTAAATGATGCATAAGTCTAATAGATATGTTCTAGACTTTCTGCTGAGCAAGTGCAGGTGCCGCACTGGCGGCCAGTCACTTTCGTTCAGTAAGGAACTCTTGTGATATCTTTTTTTAGATGAGTATTATTAATTTTTTTTTTTTTTAAATTTATGTGTGCGTGTGTAATTTGGTTTTGAGTTAGGTTGTTGTGAAGAGTTTGGGGATAACTCGGAACAATTATAACACTAACATGGTGGTTAGGATCAGTGGTCGGGATGGTTTTGGTGCTCCTTCATAAGGTGATTGTCATATAAGTGGATCAGCAACCCATTGACAAAGTCCTTTCGGGCTCTGCCGAGTAAGTGGATAGACCCCTTCGGCAGACCCACAAGAAACTCTTGGCCATAGATCACATATCTCGCTAAAGTTTCTTGAGGTGATGCAGACTCCTGGGCGACAGCCACAAAGTCTACCACCTATCAGGTAGGAACCAAGGTTTTTTGTACCTACACATATGTGTTTACCTGTCTATTCCATAAGTAGCTGTCTCTTACCCTCCACCGAAGGGTGCCAATCAGCTATGTATATATCCGGCAGGTAAGTTGATTGTATGAAAATGATATTGTTATGATACAATAAAGTTTCATACATTCTTACCTGGCAGATATATACGATTAGGCCCACCCAGCCTCCCGCAAGGAGACAGGTGGAAAGAGAGAAAATATGATAGAAAACGGGAATGGTTCCTAGTCCTGCCACCCAGGGCAGGGCCGGTAGATCACCTGACCTACTGTAGCGAGTGGCGCGGAAATTTGAATTTTCTCGTCGGGGACGACGTAGTCTTAGCTATGTATATATCTGCCAGGTAAGTATGTATGAAACTTATTGTATCATAACAATATCATTTTTTAACAAAGTAAATTGAATTTTTTCCTCCTAACTATACAAACCTGAAGTCCTTACATAATGGCCACCTCATGCACCCCTCAATCTGAAATCTGGGCCGAAAGGCAAAGTGAGTGTTACATTCCGGCAGCAGGCCTACCCACCTGCCAGACAGTAATATACGCCTAACCACCTTGTTCAAGAAATTTAACGGCTGTATTCCAGCCTACACAGAAAGTAATTCCTAATGTAAAGGACCTCAGGTTTATATAGTTAGGAAAAATATATTTTACTTAAAAGAATGTGATGTTTACTTCCGGTTGGGAAGGGACTCCCTACTATCGCACAGTAGTAAACTGCCTAGCCACCTTGTTTGAAAGTTCAGCAGCTGATTTCCAGCATTCACTGAAAGTAATTCTAATGTAAAGAACCTCAGGTTTCTTTTAAAGAAAATTGTATTTCTCCTAACTATACAAACCAAAGGTCCTTTACACAGGCCCACCTCATGCCACCCCTCAATCTGCTACCTGGGCCAAAAGCAAAGCGGAATGCTTACATTTCGGGGGGTTGGTCTCCTGCCAACCGAATGATAGTTCGGCTATCCCAACTACCTTGTTGAAAAGTCTAGCGGCCGTTTTCCTGCTTTGCCGCATGTATTCTCATATATAGACCTCAGAATTGTATAGTTAAGAAATTTTATTAGCCTGAAACCAGGAGGCAGGTGAGATCTGTCTTCATAATAGCAGATCTTCTGAAATAGTGCTAATGAATGCTTCGCTAGTATGAGTAGACATTCAGTAATATTTTTGTTTGCTTTTAATTAACTTTTTATTATTCTAGGCATATGTTGTGACTAGGCATAAAGACAATTAAAAAAAAGACCTTTTACTTTTGGAGCAAAATGTTTTTAGTGTCATCATGCAAAAATACATTGGTTTATGTTAAATTATTTTATTTAATAATAATGATATGTTAGAGATGATGAGAAAAGGCCGATTTGAAGGTTGCAAGTATGGAGGTTGAGTTTCCAATAAACTGAAATTCCCTTCTTCCTGAAATCTTTTGAAATGAACTGTTCTTGAAGCGTTTTATATCTGATATGCTATTGATTGCCTGTACTATAGCATTGTCTTCATTTGTAATATTGTTTGTTGTATGTACTTTCAGGGTTTCACAGTGCTGAATTCTACGGAAATCTAAGTTTCGGTTTTTCTGGAGCCCGTCTACTATCTCCTGTTGTTGGAAGGTTAGTATTTATCGAAATATTTTATATATCAGAAAAATAACAGTAGTGGAAAGATATTGTGTCTGATACTTTGATACAGTGGCTCCTGCTATATATGTAGTATTTTGTTTTTTTCCTGTGGGGAATGCAAATCATCACCTTCTATGTATGAGTATTCCTCAACACAAGCTGAATCAGTCATCGGAAACAAGATACATATACTCAGTTCACTGGTTAATGGACAACTCACTTACAGGACTGTTGACCATGGTTAATTTAGCTTTGGCCCACTCACACTGGATATGTCTTCTATGATATTTTGATGATTGGTTAGTCTTACAAGCTTATTGCTACAGTTGCCCTAGGATAGGGACTGTCTTCTCGAGTTTTGTGACATAGGGGTTGACATGAAGTATGAGAAATTGGATGTCCTTCCCAAGCAGAGGGTAAAGTACCAGGACATGCTGGTAGATATGGTAGGTGTAAGAGTGTAACCTTTTGGATTCATGTATCAGTTAGTTCTGAGAGATAACATGCAAGTTCTTATTGTGTCAGGAACAGCCTGTTTACCAGTGGCAGGTCATTCTTGGCCAATTATCATCCTTGGAAAAGAGTATCCATTATGAGTGGTTTCACTTCTACTCTGCAATGGAGGTTGAAGGAGTTCTGGTCTCCAGTCTGGCATTCTTGTTTCCTTCCAGTTCCTTTTTCTGAAGAGGTACAGGAATACTTAGCCTAGTGGCTAGATGACAGGAACCTTACAGTGGGAGTGCCACTCAGCACTTCCCCTCTAGAGATGTAGTATCAGCTGTGTGGGACCAGAATGACTGGCACCTTCACATTGACAGTATCTCAGAACGAAAGGCAGCTTTCTAGCTTTTCTAGAGTTTCAAGGTCAAGTGATGGGAACACTCCATGATATTGATGAGTGATTGTACCATGGTAGTGGCATATGTCCAAAAAACATGCAGGGTTGGTTTCCCTTCTCTACATCAATTAACAAGCAGGAGTATGAGTTGGCAATAGACCACTAAGTAAAGCTGACTTCCAGGTATATTCCATGGTCTTAGACAAACTTAGCCACCAGAGACAAGTAATGGGAAGGGAATGGTCTCTACACAACTGTGTGGTGAAGAGGCTTTACAGGGTTTGGAGGACTCCAGGCATAAGCCTAGTCTTCAATTCAATAGTCCCAGACCTAAGGGCACTCTTGGTGGATGCCTTTTGACACCCTTAGTACAGTTTTGATGTCTATGCTTTGGCACCATTTTGCCTGGTCAGAAGGGTGATCAGGTCAACAAGGTATTAATCACCCCAAATTTTGTGCTAACTCTGTTGCCTTCCAAGTAGCCAATTCTGAGCAGTATCTGCACCTGCTAGCTCTGTTATCTGAGGTCCCAAGAGATTCCCTTGGGACATAACCCATTGTTCCAGCCATATGTAGAGAGGTACCACCAGGCCATAAAAGTACTATCACATCATGCTTTGAAACTATTGAGCTTCTGGTGATAGTTTTTTTTTTTTTTTTTTTTTTTTTTTTTTTTGCTGGACTGCAAAGGAGATGTCTGGATAACTACAAAAGTCATCAGGGCTGTCTATCAGGGGAAATAGGCCATTTTTTATGGTTGGTGTCGTAGACAGGGTATCTCTCCCGTCAGAGCCACTCTTCAGTAGGTAGATAACTTCCTACTCTATCTTTGCTGTGAGAACTTATTTCTAGAGAGAGAGGCTTCAGCCTTTCAGACCCACTAGTTTTGCTATGACACACCCCTGGCTCTCCCCAGACAGCCGTAAGCGAGCACAAACCACCGCCCATCAGGGCGGAGCAACCAGAGGGGGACATGCGAGTTGACAGGACACAGGCAACACCTGTTACACCGCACCATTACTACAACCCTCCCCTAATTATTGTTACGAGGGATAACGACTTAATCAACCAATTAAAATGTCCAAAAAAGTCGTAGTATCAGAAGATGTGCATAATCTTAGCGAAACTAGTGATGATGACAATGTTCCACCGGCACAACCCAAAAAGAAGAGATGTCCCAATACGGAAGAAACCAGCCAGGAACCTTCCAATAGTGAAATTCTTCCATTGTTATTATTACAGAATCAAACATTATTGAAACTAGTGGAGAAAGGATAAGGTTTAATATTCTGTTTTTGTACAAGTAACTTACCCAGCAGATATATACTTAGCTATAGACTCGGTCGTCCCGACAGAATTTCAAAACTCGCGGCACACGCGACAGGTAGGTCAGGTGATCCACCATTCCCGCCGCTGGGTGGCGGGGTCTGGAACTATTCCCGTTTTTCTAAGCCATAATTTCTCTGTCGGTTGAACGGACAACACCTATTGTTCGTTCCTCCATCTGGATTTCAACTCGTTTGCCGAGAATTGGATTGGTTTTTTGGTGACGTATTCTGTTTTCTCTGGCTTGGCATACGCTTATTGTGGACTGTTTTTCGACTTTGGTTTTGACTACTCTTTCACGATGTCTGACGCTAAGGCTTCACCTATGTTTAGAGTTTGCAGTAGGGAAGACTGTAAGGTTAGGCTGCCTAAATCGGCATTAGATCCGCATAGTATTTGCGCTAAATGCAGGGAGAATGAATGTTCTTTTATTAACACCTGTGTGGAATGCGAGAACCATTACGGAGCTTGAATGGAAGGAATTATCATCATATGTTAGGAAGCTTGAGAGAGATAGAGTGAGGAAGGCTTCAGCTAGGTCATCTAGTAGATCTTGCTCCTTAGAACAAGAAATTAACTCTCCATCTAACAATTTTCCCTTAGCCTCAGCTGCTTCGTCCCTGTTCTGAAATCCAAAGATTCTTCATCAGAGAGGGAAATGTAAAAGCTTCAATTAGAAACTTCAAGCTCAGCTACGAGCTCTAAACCAAGGTAAGAGTGGTGATAGTGACTTGTGCATGTCCCCAGTGCAGTGGAGGGGGGTCGTCTGACCGGTTCCTCATTGCTCCTAGGCCTAGACCTTCAAACTCCCAGGACCAGGGGAGGAGGAATGTCGAAAGCCGCAGGGAGGATGCAGAACATCCCCAACGGTCAGGCGTCCCTTCGGCAGATCCTGTTGTTAAGTCCCAGGCTGCCTCGGATTGCCGCAGAAAAGGCGTCCTAAAGGAGTGTTTTTCGGCCTCAGACTCTTCCTCTCCTAAACGAGGATGGAGTTCGGCCTCCCGTTCGCGCCCTTTGAAGAGAGCCTGGGAAGGGCGCCTAAAAGGAGACGCTGCTGACTCCAGCCCAGAGCATTTCCCGAGATTGCCTTCGGGACCTAAGAGGACTAGACAAGAGGAGCCTGCTCTTCAGGATCCGACCAAGAAGTTTTGGTTAATCGGCAAGAGCAGTTAGCGTCGCTCGTAGGCTCTTTTGCTAATGGCAACTCTACAAGGAGGAAGGATGTCTCGTCCCTGTTAAGGAGTTCCGCTAAGCGTCCTTCTTCGTATAGGAGAGAACTCTCACGATCTCCAGGGCGTTTATCGCCTTCGTCGAGAGACTCGTCGGATAGAGTTGTTCTCCTGAGAGAAGAGCCCTTTCGCCCTATAGGCTGTCTTCCCCGAAGCGCCCTCTTAGACACAGCACATCGAGCAGAAGTCTCGATCGGTTTAGGTACAAGGAACCGGAAACAAAAAACCGATTTAGGTATATCAGGATCCCTTGGGTCTTCAGGACCAGGAGCCAGACAGGCGCAAAGAGGCAGCAAGACGCAAGAAAGGGACGTCGTCAAGAGCCTCTTAGAACGCTGGATTCAGGACGTCAGGATTCTGCTAGAAGGCAGGAATCAGGACGCTATGAGCCAGGACGCCATGAGTCAGGGCGCCAGGAGTCAGGGCGCCAGGAGTCAGGGCGCCAGGAGTCAGGGCGTCAGGAGTCAGGCGCCAGGAGTTAGGACGCCAGAAAACAGGACGCCAGGAGCACGTTAGGCGTCAAGTGTTAGGGCGCCAAGAGCCTGTTAAGCGTCAGGAATCAGGACGCGGGGATCTTTTCAAGCGCCTGAATCAGGACGCCAGGAGCCTAGCAAGCGCCACGAACCCTGATGAACCTAGACAACAAGAGTCTAGTAGGCACAAGAGTGTTCCTGCCGACAGGACAGGAGCCTCACTCTTCGTATAGGAGTGCTAATGTTCGCGCTCCCCTTCTCGGGAAAGGAGTTCTTCTCCCGGGAAGAGCCAGATCACTCCCAAAACGATCTCCTTCTATGATCAGTTGGACCAGGTATCGGAAGACGAAGAGCCTGTAGATGTAGCAGTTTCGGACTACAAGAGACTTTCTCTTTTGCTGCTAAAGGAGTTCGGAGACTCCCTTCATCCTGCGGGACCTCCTTCACCAGGATCGTTGAGTCAGCACTAAAGCTCTTCAAAAATCGTCTTCTTCGTTAAGATGCGCCCCGCTCTTTGTATGAAAAAGGCATTGAAAACTTTTTCAGAGTGGTTGACTTCCAGAAGGGAAGCGGGCAAGACAGTTTTTTCCTGCCCTCCTTCCAAGTTAACAGGCAAACAGGAAGGTGGTACGAGACCAAAGAGCCGATGGGGTTAGGTCTGCCTTCTTCCGCGGATGCGGATTTTGCTTCCTTAGTGGACTCTGCTAGGAGGAAGTCGTTGCTGTCTGCTAAGGCGACTTGGGGCATGTGTGAGCTGGACCACCTTCTAAAGGGCCTCTTTAAAACCCTAGAAGTCTTCAACTTTATGGACTGGGCGTTAGGAGCATTAGCGAAGAGAGCTCAGGACACGGACTTTGTTTCCATGGAGGAACTTCGAGCGTCCTGGCTTGCCTGGACAGAGGCGGTCATGGACGGTTCTGTGGAAGTTGCCTCTCTTTTGGAACGGGAGTTTTGAAGAAGAGATCTGTCTTTAGCTCTTCTTAGCAAGAGCAGTATCACCCTTGCAAAGGACATCTCTTCTTTTTGCTCCTTTATCCCCGCACCTTTTTCCACAAGAGACGGTTAGAGAGGTTTCGAAATCTCTTACGGAGAAGGCAACTCAAGATCTCCTCACGCACTCAGCCAAGAAGTTTAGGCTGGCAGTGCCGATAGAGAAGAAAGAGAGACCCTCTTTGTTCAGCCCTTTCGAGGGGCCTCTCTTCTAGAGCCCCTCTTAGAGGTCGAAGACCAGAGAGAAAGAGTAGACCATCTAGAAGGTCCTTCGGGAAGTCTAGATGAAACAGCAAGTCCTCCAGACGAAAGTAGGCGCCAGGCTACTCCACTTTGCCAAAGTCTGGCGCAGAAGGAGCGGACTCCTGGTCCCTCTCTATCCTGAAAAAAAGGATACTCGATCCCCTTCAGGGAAAATCCTCCCTGACGACAACTCCAAGGGAGTTGACCGCCAGATACTCGGATCCGGTCCGAAAGCTTGCTATGTTGCAAGCAGTGGAACAGATGATTTCCAAGGAAGCGGTAGAACTGGTTCAAGACTCCAGTCCCAGGATTCTACAATCGGCTATTCCTGGTACCGAAAGCATCGGGGGGATGGAGACCAGTTCTAGACGTCAGTGCCCTGAATTTCTTTGTCTTGAAGAAGAAATTTTCAATGGAGACGTCTTCCTCTGTTCTATCTGCTCTTCGTCCAGGGGACTGGATGGTGTCCCTGGACCTTCAGGATGCGTATTTCCATGTGCCAATTCATCCGGCAGCAAGGAAATATCTGAGGTTCATGTTCCAAGGGAAAGTGTTCCAGTTCGAGCGATGTGCTTCGGACTTTCGACTGCTCAAGTCTTTACGGACATCATGAAGAATGTAGCTTATTGGCTACATCTGGAAGGGATCAGGATCTCGTTATATCTGGACGATTGGCTAATAAGAGCCAATCGGAGAAAAAAGTGTCTGGAGGGACCTTTTAGTTACTCTAAAGTTGACAAGTCCTTAGGACTTTTAGTAAATCACGAGAAATCCATGCTGACTCCCCAGCAAAGTATTGTCTATCTGGGGAATTCAGATGGATTCTCGGGATTTTCTAGCGTATCCTTCGCAGGAAAGGAGAGAAACGCTGCCTAGAAAAGGTGTCAGTCTTCTTAAGGAAAGAACATTGTTCCGCGAGGAATGGATGAGCTTGCTGGGGACCCTCTCCTCGATGGAAACGTTCGTTTCCTTAGGAAGACTTCACCTACGACCCCTTCAATTTATCTGAAGGAGAAGTGGGATGGAAGGTCCAACAATCTGGGAGAGACTTTTCCAATCTCGAAACGGATCAAGGAGAATATCCGTTGGTGGTTAGATCCACAGAAACTAAGCAAAGGAATCTCCCTTCGCTTACAGAACCCGCGCCTAGCGTTGTTTGCAGACGCCTCAGATTCAGGGTGGGGAGCGACCCTAGGTTCGCAAGAAGTGTCAGGCATTTGGGAAGGAGAACAAGTGTCCTGGCACATCAACAAGAAAGAGCTAACAGCCATTCATCTAGCTTGGTTCATTTCGAGGAACAGGTCTCAGGTCTGGGGATTCAGATTCACTCGGACAACACACAGCCCTCGCTTATATAAAGAAGCAAGGGGGACTCATTCCTTTTCCCTGTACGAATCAGCAAAGGATCTGCTGATTTGGGCACAGGAAAGGAAGATCTCTCTCCTCACAAGGTTTGTACAGGAGAGAAAAATGTCCTGGGCAGATCTGTTAAGCAGAAAAGAACAAGTCCTACCCACGGAATGGACTCTCAATCCTCAGATTTGCCAACAACTTTGCATCTGTGGGGAAGGCCCAATATAGACCTGTTCGCGACCAACAAGAATCACAGATTAGAAACCTATTGCTCCCCGATCTCGGATCCTCAAGCAGTAGCAGTAGACAGCTTTCTGCTAGATTGGACGGGCTTGGACGTGTACGCCTTCCCTCCTTTCAAAGATAGTGGAGAAGTGTTGAGGAAGTTCGCTTGCTCGGAAGGAACAAGAATGACCCTCATCGCTCCCTTTTGGCCGGCTCTCGATTGGTTCACGAGGTGCTGGAGTGGTTAGTGGATTTTCCAAGATCGCTTCCACTAAGGACGATCTTCTCAAACAACCCCACTTCGGACAGGTTTCACAAAAACCTCCCCGCTCTAAGTCTGACCGCCTTCAGACTGTCGAAGGACTTGTCAGAGCAAGGGGCTTTTCACGAGAAGTGGCGAAGGCTATTGCAAGAGCCAGAAGAGTCTCCACTTCTAAAGTATATCAGTCGAAGTGGGAGTTGTTTAGAAGATGGTGTAGGGAAAAGAAAATATCCTCCTCCAGTACCTCTGTAACTGAAATCGCAGATTTTCTCCTATATTTGAGAAAAGACTGTAACCTGGCAGTTTCAACAGTGAAGGGTTACAGAAGTATGCTGGCCTCAGTTTTTCGACATAGAGGAATAGATCCTGACAAAACAATAAAGATCTTCATGACCTTATATGTCTTTTGAGACCACGAAAGAACATGTAATCAAGAAGCCTAGCTGGAACTTGGATGTGGTCCTCAAGTTCCTAATGTCGGAAAAATTCGTACCGTCTCACGCAGCTTCGTTTAGGGACTTAACAAGAAAGTCTTTATTCCTTTTGCGTTAGCAACAGCCAAGAGAGTGAGCGAGTTGCAAGCTTTGGAAGGTAAAGTGGGGTTTAAGAAAGATTCAGCGATTTGCTCCTTTCAACCATTTTTTCTAGCGAAAAATGAAAATCCCTCAAAGCCTTGGCCAAGAAGCTTTGAGATAAAAGGAATATCTTCATTAACAGGGGAGAGAACTAGAAAGGACTTTGTGTCCAGTCAGGGCACTCAAGTTCTACCTGGAGAAGAAGAAGTTGCTGAAAGGTACAGAAGAAAGTCTTTGGTGCTCTGTAAGAGATCCGAAAAGAGCGATTTCTAAGAACGCCCTTACATTCTTCATAAAAGATGTAATAAGGGAAGCTCACCTTAAATGCGAAGAAGAGCATTTCAAGGTTCTCAGAGTGAGAGCTCATGAAGTGAGAGCCATAGCTACGTCGATGGCATTTCACAAAAAACATGGTCGCTTCAGGCTCTTATAGAGTCGACAATTTTGGAGATGTAATTCGGTGTTCGCCTGGAATTACCTAAAGAGATGTTAAATTTCGTACGAAAAGTGCTTTTGCTCTGGGAGCGATGTTTTCGGCGAATTCAGTGCTGGGAGAAGGGGCTGAGGCTAATCCTTCCTATTTAGTTTAAGGCTTAAATTACTGTTTATTGGTGGTTGTTTTTATTGGTTAATTGTCAGAGGGAATAGGGACCCTCTTACAATTCATAGATTGTAACAAGACTAACATGGTCAGGTGATCGGGATTGGCTTCAGTGCTCTTTGTGATTTGTTTAATAACCTTAACTCTGTCATGTAAGAGGGCGAGTCTCCATTGATATGACAAAAGGTCAAGGCTCTACCATGTAAGTGGGTCAGCCCCCATTGGTACGATCCAGTATAGGCTCTGTCGCGTAAGCGGGCTAGCCCCCATTGACACGATCCAAAGAGTTATTCAACCATAGGTTCATTCCTCGTTGAAAACTCTTGAGGCAAGCAGACTCATCGACAGTAGTCATGAAGTCTTCAGCCCCAATAAGGTAGGAAACTATGGATTATGTTATCCAAGAACATAGGTTGTTTTTTACCCTGTTTTTTAATGTATTTAGTTAAGTATTATTTTGTTTTTAGCTGTCTCTTGCCCGCCACCAAGGGTGCCAATCAGCTAAGTATATATCTGCTGGGTAAGTTACTTGTACAAAAATGATATTGTTAAGATACAATAAAGTTTTGTACATACTTACCTGGCAGATATATACGATTAATGGCCCACCCAGCCTCCCCTCAGGAGACAGGTGTAAGAGAAATTATGGCTTAGAAAACGGGAATAGTTCCAGAACCCCGCCACCCAGCGGCTGGGAATGGTGGATCACCTGACCTACCTGTCGCGTGTGCCGCGAGTTTTTGAAATTCTGTCGGGACGACCGAGTCTATAGCTAAGTATATATCTGCCAGGTTAAGTATGTACAAAACTTTATTGTATCTTAACAATATCATTTTTATATAAAAACGTCTTGGATAGCAGCGGATATAGACTGATGACGTCATAAGCATGGCAGTAAAAGGTAAACAATGAGCCGGAACGGACCGTGCGGTAGTTATAATTGTAAAAGTTGAGAATAGATAAATTTCGAGACCGAAGTACATTATCATATAATCCTAAACTATGTGTAAAGTGAGCCTAAACATTATAAGGGCTAGATACTTATATGCCAAAGGTAATTAATGTTGTAAGGTGAGGTGTTAACTAGTTTTGCCTACGTTCCAAAGAGCCGAGTAGCCTAACTAGCCTAACTTTTTCTAACTTTGAGTTTAACATACTACGTCAATCTAGGCTACCTATTAGCCGCTCCCTTCCGCCTATCCCACCGAGATCTATCGTCGACATTTAACTGGAGGGGTTCTGTCAAAGGCGGTATAATTGCGCCTACCTCAGCTAATGGGTAGAATTTTATATCACACTCGTTTCCTTTCGATATAATGGTTTACCCCTTACCATGAGGAACTGCGTCTTAAGAATTTCTGACAGGTCGGCTATATAAATAATATAAGATGATTACTGTAGAGGCTATATAAATTTAAGTATGGGGTAGTATTGTGAGAGGATGCCGATTGACCTGAATTAACCGATGAAGGACATTTGAGCCTAGAACCCGATTGCCTGGCTTCAGCCTTCTAGGTCTGCTGCTGTCCAACCTGATTTGTAAATTCATGAGCCATATTATAGACATCAGTTAAACTTTTATTATCAAATTTGAGTCTAGGATTTCACTCCTATTGCAGAAGTGGTTCGACTGCAAAAAGGAATGACAATACTCCTCCTCCTAAGCGCCTCGCGTAAAGTAGATTTACCTGAGAATGCAAATGAAGAATTATTTACAACTTATAATGAAGATAGTAGTGACTATGAAGAATTTAACCCGCTTACCTTTAACAAACCTATTCCTACTTATATATTCTAATAATTTAATGCTGTGCCCTCCATCATAGAGATGGAAAATACAATTAAATGACTCCCTAATTGCATTAACTTTAGTGAAGAAGACAAGAACTCTCATGATCAATTCTTGTTTGTAATCATAATAAAGAACTTGCAGACCTTTTCAAATTGATAAATTTGCAAAAAGTTGAACTTTTGGCCAAGTATCAGGTTGTTTAATGAAGATTTCAAGAAGAAATTTTCACTTTGATATTGAAAACATTAAAATGGCTATATCTTCTTTCAAGGGCATGCAGCTCTGGCGCAATTAGCTTACCCCTCTAAGATTAACGATATTGATTTCATTACTAAAGTGATAATTGGGCCTTTCAGGAAACACATTGATCTAATCAAAAGTTTAATCTGCTCATTCAGAAGTAGATCTTTACCCAGGAACCTCAATTTAGATACCAGAGATGCTATTATTAAAGCTGAAACTAATGATATATGGGTCTTATCAGATGATCAAAGGAAAGCTATTGCTTTGTGGCTTTCGAGGCGGTCCCCTTCTAGAGGAGGGACATTATCTCTAGAGGTGGAAGGTTCAACTTTGGCAAGCATCAGGGCTACCCAGAGGGATTTAAATTTAATAACTTTTACAGAGGATTCAGGGGAAGCTTTGGGTTCAAGAATAGGTTCAATCCCTACAGGCGAGGTATCAAGAGAGGTGGCCGAGAGGGGAAGGAGTACAGGGGACAGACAGCAATTAATTATGATGTCAAAGATAAGAAACAAAACTAAATTATGCTTTAATTCTTAATACCATCGAGCCCTGCTCGGACCAAGAGGAAAATAACCTGGAGCTACACAGTAAAGATAAAAATTTGGCAAATGTACCCACTAACAATTCAATGATATTGGAAGAGTTGAATTTCCCTACAGAAGCCTCTAGCTCCAAGGAAACCTCTCACGCCCCTCCAATAAGTGGGATAGGTAGGTCATTGACAAATAAATTAAAAAATTGGCAAAAAACTCCCTCCCAAATTCTTCCTTTTGATGCAACTTGATCAGTAAGGGTGTGAGACTCCCATTTACCAATAGAAATAAGGCTCAAAAGACTTTGAAAAGATTAGGGGTTGATAGATATTATTCTTCTAGCAAGAGAATAATACTAGAGAGAGAATGTAACAGATTACTAGACCTAGGGGTAATAGAACAAATTAACAGAAATTCTTTCTACTACTCTAACCACATATTTTACAAGCTTAAACCCGATGGGAGCATTCGCCTAATCTTCGATATGAAATGCCTTAATACTATGATCAAGAAACCTTCTTTCTCTATGCTGAAACCTAAAACTATATTCCCTTATTTGCATTTAAACAACTGGGCATGTAGACTTGATTTAAGGGGGCCGGCCGGAACCCTTATATATGGTGGTATAGGGCGAAAAATGCAGTCATGAAAAAATTCATGGAGCTTCATATGGCAATTGAGAATACGTATACGAAATATTTCGTCAAAATTCTCTTACTTTCGTAGTTACAGGGTAATTAGTTATCATAAACTCAATAAGCCTAAAACATTGATCCGTACAAGAAAATGCAATATTTCTTCTATTATCATAAATTTTGATAATTATTGTCAAAGAAATTGGGAGAAATGGCATCTGTAGACATTCCCCGAGTCGAGAAGGAGACTTCAGGCTCAGGTACCAAGTCCAGTCCTGATTTTAGTGCGATCACAGACTTCAAGTAGTCTACACGTTCCATTTCACCTCTGCCATTCGCCCGCTTACGTATGTTATGTATGTTTCGGCAAGAATTTCATCATGCCAATGAGGAAAAGACAAGGAAAACCTTTCGCTAACATAGACGAAGAAAAATCGCTCAAGTATTATTACAGAATATCATAATATATGCGTAGTTAGTGAAGAGAGAGGGGAGGGTTGCTTAGTAACGCCCCTGTCTTGCTTGACAGCACACGTCACACTATGCCCAAGGCTACGATCTATGAGCAAAGAGATCTTCATTTATGATAAAATAACAAAGGTTTGGTTTTTCAATA
>NC_087202.1:132687533-132889393 GCF_015104395.2 Macrobrachium nipponense | reverse complement strand
TACAAAAATTATGTCAAAGTGACGAAATAATTTCCGAGATGTGTCACAGCCTTACTTTTTAGTGCGGCAAGAAAGAAATTCGCGCTTGCGCACCTGCGTAATGTTTGTAAACAAAACAACACCTTGATCCGTGAACTCCAGCATCCCCAAGGTGCGTGACTCAAAAGTTTTAGGCTGGTAGGCCTCTAAGTATTTTTCCGCGAATTTAAAAAAAAAAACTTTTGTAAGTCGACGTAAAATACGTCCAGTCGGCACACAGAGACAAAAAATGTCGACGTAAAATACGTCCAGTCGGCGTAAGATGATATACTCATATTGGCAGATGACTTTCACAAATGCGAGGCTCACATCCAAATAGTCATTGAAGTGCTCACGTGGCAAATATCTATTAAAAAGTCTGTTATTCATAGTTTCCAGAATAGCAAAAGTGGTTCATTAGAACTTGGATTGCCAAAACAATGGGAGACCCAATTTGCAGAAAAAACTTGATAAAGTTATCTTGGAGACTTGCCAATACAGTATTCAACTTGAGACCAAAACAAATGCAGACAACGTAGATAAATGTATCAGGCTTGCCAATACAGTATCCAAACTTGAACAGATCTGACCTCAAAATTATATCAAAGATTGATAGGATCACTTAACTTCTGTTCCTACTACACCTTTTATGGTAGATACCATCTTAAATTCCTTCACAGGTTTCATAGATATTTTGCTAAAGGATATAGAATCATTCCTCCTTCTTTCAAATCCTTTCTAGAAGAATGGAAACAGACTAACATGTTAAGTGATTATCAATCTTCCTTAATAATCAAGTAGATCTAGAACTATTTACAGATGCATCCAACTTTGGCTGGGGTGGAGCATTAGTAGGAGAACATGGCATACTCTCAACTAATAATACATGGCTACAAAATGAGAATACTCTGCACATTAACATTAGAGAACTACTTGCATGCATTTACTGTATAAAACACTTCAGAGACAAACTAAGAAACAAAGTAGTACTAATTCACATAGATTCACAAGTAACAAACTGTTGGGTCAAAAAACATGGTACGTAGCATTAGGAACAAATCGGCCCAGGAGGCCATCAAAGTGTTACTAAACATCAAAGGAAAATACAACATAGACATTCAAACTAAATGGATTAAAGGGAAAAGCAATGTGATGGCTGATTCCCTATCGAGAGACTTAGGTTTCATACATCCAGAAGCCACTCTTTGACGATAATCTATTCAAATTAATTTGCACAGAAATGAATTTCTTTCCTGAAATAGACCTTTTCACCAATGGCTTTAACTCTAAATGTAAAAGATTTTGTTCTTCCGTACCCGCCAACAGCGAAAAATCAGCAATAATAATGCTCTTCACATTAGCTGGAAGGTTCTTCTCCCTCTTTTATGCTTTTCCCCCACCAGGCCTTCCTTACTGCATAAAGTTGCTTTTAAGATATATAACGAATGTAATAACAAACATGCTCTTCTGCACTGTTTCCCAGGAAAAACGGAACCATGGATTCCCCTAGTCAAGACAGTCTCCAAGGAATACCGGAAGTACAAAGTCAAAGCAGAAGGCTGCCAGATACTTCATATGGACTGTACCTTACCCTTAGCGCAACACCACTTAAATTTGATCGCCTTCAGAATATAAAAGATCAACTACCTTCCATATTTCCTCCAGAGATATGCAACAAAATTACTTCCAATTTATGAGACAGCTCCATGGCCAAGTACCAAAATCTCTTCAGTAGCTTTAAAGAGTTCATACACAATAAATATGGAAGTAACAACAAGTTCCCTCTTTTATCAGTGCTACTCTATTTTACGTTAAAAATTAATAGACAAGGGCCTAGCATACAACACACTAAAAGGATACCGAGCTGCTCTTGGACCAGTTTTGAAGGGATACTTTCCCAATTATTGTCTAGCAGAAGACAAGTATATTAAAGCTATGCTTGATGGAGTAAATAGAAGAAGACCCAGCAATTTCTCATCAATTTCAGGCTGGGATCTTGATAAAGTGGTTTCCTTCCCTCAACACTACAAAAGATGATTCTATGCTGCTCATGATTCAGAAGACCTTATTCCTCGTAGCTTTGGCTTGCCCATTGAGAGCTAACCAATTTAATCATCTATGTATCTCCAGGAGCACTTTCACGCCAGAAACCATTGTGTTAAGGAACCACCCTTCCTTCATGGCCAAGAATCAGAGAAACAATTACACTCCTATTGAATTCAGCTTTAGGTGTCACCCTACCAAGCCAAAAATTTGTCCAGTTAGACAATTAAACTTTTATCTGGAGTACACAAATAAAATCTGTGCAGAAAGGAACATAGATAGGAAAGACCATATTTGGCTGGATGAAAACTTCAAGATCATTTCCCTTCCAAAGATGAGGCAGCTATTCAGGGACTGTATTTTCAGAGCTGATCCCAGTGCCAGAAAACACTCCACCAATTTCCACTCAATCAGAGGTCAAGCAGCTTCAAGGATGATGTATAATGGAGTTACACTGCAAGAGATAATGACTAGAATGAATTGGAAAAGCAACTCTGTATTTGGGTCATTTTATGCTCTCCTCGGTCTACAGGGAGCTTTCGATGCAGTCGTTGCAGGACTTCATCTTCATGCCCCCTGAAGTATCGGGTGAGCAAAACCAGTGGGTCTGAAAGGCTGAAGCCTCTCTCTCTAGAACTGACAGTTTACTTGTGAACCTAAGTTCTGGAGAGAAGAGGTGAGGCCTTTCAGACCCAGGGTCTAGTTCACCCTCCGACCCTACCCCCGTAACCGAGGAGACCATTCTGGCGGAAATAAAGGATTTGTAAAGTAATTACATACAAAAGTCAACAGCTTACATGTTTCTGAAGGCCAACCATAACATTTTTCAATTATTCATAAATTTCTTTAAGGTATGCTTAGACTCTTATCCTTGCATTTAGAGGAGATGCAACTTTTAGGTAACAAGATAGGAATATCTTGGAAAGGGGAGGTGTGAACTACTGTCACATTACGTATATTATCTTAGAATATAAAGAGGAATGGAAAATGTTAAAATTCACAAATTGGAACTTTAAGTTACTACTTGTAGTAATTTGCAATCTCAAATAAATCTCACAACAGGAAAATGGAATGGTAAGTACAGATATACTTCATAGCAACTTGCAACTTCAAATATGGCGGTTTGGTTCCTTTCAACTCGCATGTCTCTGGTTGCTCCGCCCTGATGGGCATGGTTTGTGCTCGCTTACGGCTGTCTGGGGGAGGAGCCAGGGGTGTGTCATAGCAAAACCAGTGGGTCTGAAAGGCCTCGCCACTTCTCTCCAGAACTTAGGTTCACAAGTAAACTGTCAGATCTTGTTCTGCCAATAAGACTGCATATTAATACTAAACATTACCTTAATATAATTTATCTACACCTAAATCCCCAAAAACTGCACCAAAATTTACCACATTGGCAACCCTGTTACCTCCTATTCTGTCCACCAGTTGGCAACACTGCCGTTGACAGTTACAATACCTTCCCTTGAAAAATCAGTTGTTAACTAGCGCCCGTGCTGTTTACATCACAGCCGCTCTTTATAAATTTCCTAAACCTTTTTGTGCCTTTAAAGCTCTCATTAATTGTTAATGTGACTTTATGTTAATTACCACTCACGTATTACATCTGCGAAGTAGTGAATTAACTTTTATTTCTGTTGTGGTATTTATTTTATATTAAAAACTTTTGCACCACCTGGAATTATGTGACCTGTCCAACAGTCCAATGGATAGCCAAGATAATTCGATTCTTCCTTCTGCCATTAACATCAAGAATTGCCTGGCTTGTGGGATAAGGATGAGTAGCAGGAAGTATGAACCCCATGACTTTTGTAGCTCTTGTCGTGGACAAGTTTGTGACTTGACTTCTCGTTGCGACTTATGTAAGGCTTGGTCTGACGAAGACATGACAACTTATATGAAACATCAAAGAATCTTGCAGCGTAAAAGATTGATTAAGGAGAAAAAGAAATTGGTAGCTAGACCTGTATCTAA
Source organism: Macrobrachium nipponense (assembly GCF_015104395.2). NCBI lineage: Eukaryota > Metazoa > Arthropoda > Malacostraca > Decapoda > Palaemonidae > Macrobrachium > Macrobrachium nipponense. The sequence goes on along the minus strand of NC_087202.1, from coordinate 132,885,358 downwards.
TGATTTCCTTGACTTGTGCGCCCATGGTTCTGGCTCTTCGGTTTTGGTATCGTGTGATTCCGATTCTGTATTAATTGATGCTTTGCCACCTGTTCAACTGGTAACTAATGAAGGCGTTTCTGATTCAAAGTTTTTGGCGGTGGAAACTAGTTGGAAACAGAAATTAGAAACATTACAGCTTATTATAGATAGAGACATTTCAGCCAAGTTTAACAAGCTGTCAGAGAATTTTGAAGTAGCTTTTACTAGAATGTCTAACATGCTTTTAGATTCATTTTCAGCTCCTCATCAAGTACCTGTCGACAGCACCATGGGTAACGGTGCAACAGATACCCCAGCTTGTGAACCCTGTCATGGCGAAAGCCTAGGGGGGATCTGGTCCAGGCAGGTGCCTGACAATTCTTTACCCAATTTGTCCCCGTTTGTCCCGTAACGGTGCCAAAGGGCGCTTATTTAGGAGAAGGGGGGAGGGGTATTAGTGTTAGACCTAAGATAACTAGTCGTTAGGATCTTACTTCAGGGGAAGTTTCTCAGTTAGGATCTGACGATGATGATGATGATGTGGATTCGTGTGATACTGATGTTTCCTTGAACGGCGGTCATGATGACGAATTCAAGAAACTTTTTTATTTAATTTTGAGTTTTCTTCCTCAGGCGAGGCCTAAAGAGCAGAAGCAGCCTCCGCCTCGTTGTATTACAGAAGGGATTTTTCTTGAAGGTCCTTCCTGGTCGCAGGAATTTTTATGTTTTCCCTTTGCTCAGAGGTTCGTGAGAGTGAGGGCGGACGTTGCTGCTAAACTTTCGGAGGTGATCAAGGAAGGGAAGAGGAAGCTCTCTTCTCTTTTATGACACTGGAGAGGAGTTTATCAGGTGGTGGATGATGCTTCATTCTCTTGACCCCCCAAACCAAATCCTGATTTTGTCCAACTTTCGGAACAACCTTTGCTTTCCAAGGCTTCGGTCTTGGCCTCGATCGAAGACTTTATTGCCATGGTGTCAGTTATGAGCTCCTTACAGGAAGCTCAATCCTTCAATATGTGGGTCCTCGGAGGTCTTTTAATGTATATCAAGGACTATGGGTTTGTTCCTTCCGATGCTCCTTTGTATGAGAAATTCTGCTCGTCTATTTCAATCGCTTCTGTACATCAGAACGAGCTTGCTGCTTCAATGCAAGCCTTTCTTGTTTCTCTAAGGCATAGCCTGTATTTTTCGCAGTTACCTTCATCTGTTTCGGAGATTCAGAGAAACCGTTTATTGTCCTCTTTTCCTTTTGGCGATTCCCTATTTGATCTGTGTGTGCTTTCTGAGATTTTGAAGGAATATCAAGTTGATGCCTCTTCCCAAGCTCACTTACCATTGGTTTTTCATGGACTCGGGAGTTTCCAGTTCAAGACCCTTTGTTTCGGCCTCACCACTGCTCACAGGTCTTTTCTCTGGTGATGGCTGCTGTTTCGGCTATTCTGCATCGGTTAAATGTAAGGATGCTTTGTTATCTGAACGATTGGCTAGTCCAGGCTGAATCTCTAAAGAAATATCTCCAGTCGAGGGAGATAGTTCTGTCTCTTTGTGTCAAGTTGGGCATTCGTGTCAACTTCGAAAAGTCCACTCTAATCCCTTGCCAGATCATGACTTATCTGGGGATTGTTTTGAATTCACAGATTTCGAGGGCTTCTGCCGCTCAGAAACAGATAGACAAGCTTCTAAGTCTGGCCAAAGAATTTTTGTCCTCTGTAATGCAGCCAGTTTGTCTTTGTAGGACTCTCCTGGGCCATTTGTCATCCCTCATCCAACTGGCTCCCAAAGGTCGTCTCAGAATGAAGTCCCTTCAGTCGACACTTTGCCAGTTGTGGGATTTCGTGTCCGAGGACACGATAGTCGCCTCCTCTCCACAATGTTGGAAGGATCTCTGTTGGTGGATGCAAGTTCACTGCCTCAAGTCAGGGACGTCTCTTCTTTCAGTTCCGCCGGACCTAATGTTTTGGTCGGTCTCCTCGGATCAAAGTTGGGGCACGCACCTGGGCTCCGAAGCTGCTTCGGGCCTTTGGTCAGAGGAAGAGAGGATCATGTCATTAAATTGGAGGGAACTAAGGCCAGTGTACCTAGGCCTTCTTTCATTTCAGGATCAACTGTCGGAGTCGTTTGTCGTGATCTTCGTCGACAACACCACAGCAGCCTCGTACTTAAGAAACCAAGGTGGCACAAAGTCGGACCTTCTCTCTCAAGAAGCCCGATCAATCCTGTTTTAGGCAGAAGATAGGGGGATTACGTTGGTCCCTCAGTTTATCCTGTGCCATCACAACGTTTTAGCAGACACCTTGTTGAGACCGAACAAAGTTTAAAGGTTGGAATGGACACTGCCAGGAAGTCTTCGACAGCCTCAGGAAGAAGTGGCCTGTCACATTCGATCATTTTGCCACCCCACTGAATTTTCGGTGCCAGATCTTCTTCGCCCCTTACCAGACTCCTCAGAGTGCCGGGACAGACTCTCTTTTGCAGGACTGGGAGGGCCTTCAAGCCTATGCATTTCTTCCGTTCACTCTGGTAAGGTCAGTCCTCAACAAAGTGAGGGCAACCAAGTGTCTGGATCTCACCTTGATCACCCCCTTCTGGCCACAGAAGGAGTGGTTTCCTTATCTACTGGAAGCACTGGTGGAGCCCCCCATTCATCTGACAGAGAGACCAGATCTTCTCAAACAACCCCATTTTCATTGTTTCCATCAGAGGCTCCACATACTTCATCTGCATGCCTGGAGACTGTCAGGAGATTCTCCAAGCACGAAGGGTTCTCCTCCAGAGTGGTGCAACCAGAATAAATTATCAGGCTAAATGGTCGGTTTTCAGAAGTTGGTGTAGGTCTCAAGGACATTCAATTTCTAGACTTCCTTACCGTAAGTAGCAGAGTTTTTAGTTCGTTTACATCATGACAGAGGCCTGTCACCTTCGTGCATTAAGGGTTATAGGTCAATGCTTTCCTATGTTTTTAAGGCGAGGCTCCCTGAAATCTCTTCATCTTATGTCATTAGAGATTTAATTTGATCTTTTTCCCTATCTCTACCCAGTCCGCAGTGTTCTCCTCCGAAATGGGACGTTAATAAAGTCCTTCAAGCCTTAAGGTTCCCTCCGTTTGAGCCTCTGAATACGGAAGATTTTAGGGACCTCTCGTAAGACACACTTGCTGACCACAGCCAAGAGGGTGGGTGAACTGCAAGCACTCTCTTTTCTGGTTGCCAGATCTGGACAAGACATGATTTTGTCATACCTTCCCGAATTTGTCGCAGACTTAATCGTCTGATAATCCCATTCCCAGGTCTTTTGTTCTGAAGTCACTGGTTGACTTTGTTGGTAATTTAAATGAGGAATTAGTTCTTTGCCCTGTTAGGGCGTTCTCATACTATTTATGCTGCACGAAGGACATTCAGGGTCGTCCCTGTCATCTTTGTTTCTACCCGAAATGTCAATAGACCTATATCAAAGAATGGTGTATCCTTTTTTCTCAGGGATCTTATTGCTAAAACTGGTGGTTCGACTGCCTGTGAAGGCCAGACGCCGAGAGCACACAGTATTAAAGCAGTTGCTACATCAGTAGCTTTTATGAAGAACGTCTCAGTTGCCAAGGTGCTTGAGGTGGCGACTTCGCGTTCTAATTCCGTTTTTGCCTCATTTTACTATATTTCTCTAGTTCTAGGCGACCTTCGTTCTTTGGGCCCGTTGGTGATGGCAGGACAGGTCGTCAGGCAGGAGAATTAGGTAGTCTTCCTGTTTTACGTTTGGTTGCTACCTATATATTATTTTTTTTTCTTGCATTATAACTTTTGGCAGTTTTTGGTTTAGTTATAGTAATGGGAATGAGGCAGTTTGGTATTTAGATGTTGTTGATAAAAAGGACTGCCTGCTTGACAACTCATGCTGCTTCCATTGTCAGTCTGACATGGGACCAGCCACTGGGTTGTCGGCACTGGTGACTACGCTTCTCCCAAAGTCGGTGCCGACCTGGGACTAGCCACTGGTTCGCTTGTCCTGATGACTCACGCTTCTTCCATTGTCCTTCTGGACAGGGAATTAGTTGATGGATCATCTGCTGTCATCTGGTGACTCGTTCACCATCTACTTTTTGTCTCACCTGTTTTCTCGGAGTGAGACACTCGTGTGAGATCAGGCGACATTTAGTAGCCCTGAGTTTCTTGTTGACAAAGTCAGTTGCGTTGATACACCCTCTGATGATCATTTAACATGAGACCAGGTTGGACTGTCAGGCACTCATCCTTCGGGACTGAGTCGCCTTTTTGCTCCGCGCTCCTTTCTCTTGGCACCAGAAAGCTCGAGTCAGGAATTGCTCATGAGCCGATATCGCTGCTGGCGACATTGGGTTGCGTTGATACACCCCCAATGTTTGCTTAGCTTTGAATCGCCCAGACAGTCCAGGCACTCATCCTTCAGGGAAAGAGTTGTCATTACCCGCTCCTCTCTCTTGGCGCCAGACATTCGTGAGAGAGCAGGTGTCGTTTTAGTGCTTGATAAAGTCATCAGGGTGCAGCCTTGCTGTCCTCGATTCGTCTGACTGGTCACCTGGTCGGTCACCTGACTTTTGTACAGATGGACTTGCTATGCACTTACTCCTTGTCCTTTACTACCGCAGTTCGGCAGCATTGTGGTAGGAGACTTTGAGTTCTCAGTATCTTAGACTTTGGGTTGAGCTTTTAACTGCTTGTGATATATATTTCTTTGTTTTATGTCCTATTCTGCCCTGATTTTCAAGGGAAGATTTTGTAACTGTCAACGGCAGTGTTGCCAACTGGTGGACAGAATAGGAGGTGACAGGGTTGCCAATGTGGTAAATTTTGGTGCGGTTTTTGGGGATTAGGTCTAGATGAATTATAGAGGTAAGTATTATTAATATTAATTTTATAATAAAAATTCTACATCTGCCATAGGCCTAGTCTTGAGATTTCTCATCCTTGTGGGAGATCTTTATGGTCCTGAAAAGTTTTGAGCATACCTGTCCTCCCAGGAATCTCATGTCCCCTGAGTTGGATGTGACTTTCGGCCTTAGGAGTTTGACTCTTCACCTGCAAGACCTACTACAAGAGTCTCAGACAGGAATCTGACTACATATTTCCTTCTAGCCCTGGCATGTAATGCACTCATGGGGATGGAAAAGTGTTTTGCTCGAGTGTGTGTCAGTTTTCATAGCAAAGACTCAAAACCCATTGGGCTCTGACGTCTAATAATCCCCGTATTAGAGAATTTAGTCATAAGTGATCCAGACTAGGTGCTACTGTGTCCCATGAGGGTGCTGTGGTACTACCTCAAGAGAACTTAACTTCTCAGGCCTGAGTGTCGCTGCCTCTATTTTAGTAGTATTAGCCCTTAAACGCCGAATGGACGTATTAAACGTCGAGTCAAAATGTCTCCCGTATGCCAAATGGACGTACCATACGTCGACTCAAAAAAGTTTTTTTAAAAATTCGCGGAAAAATACTTATAGGCCTACGAGCTGAAAACTTTTGAATCACTCGCCTTGGGGGATGCTGGGAGTTCACGGATCAAGGTGTTGTTTTGTTTACAATCGTTACGCAGGCGTGCAAGCGCGAATTTCTTTCTTATCGCACTAAAAAGTATCAGTGACACATCTCAAAAATTATTTCGTCACTTTGACATAATTTTTGCACCATTTTAAATTATCTGCTACATGAAGTTTTTATGCATTCAACTTACCTGTCAGATATATACTTAGCTATAGACTCCGTCGTCCCCGATAGAAATTCGAATTTCGCGGCACACTCTACAGGTAGGTCAGGTGATCTACCGCCCCGCCGCTGGGTGGCGGGATTAGGAACCATTCCCGTTTTCTAAGACAGATTTTCTCTATCGGCCGGGACATCAACATTGTTGTTGTTCCTTCTGATTTGATTTTCGTGTTTTTTCATCGCTATTGATCTTCTAAGCCGGTTGTTTTGGTAACGTATTGGATCTTTGGTTTGGCATACTCTTTCGTGGACTGTTATTTGGACTTGGTTTTTGGAATTTCTCATAATGTTGGATTCTAGCTTTGCGGTTAGAAGACAGTGTGTAAATGAGGGATGCATGGTGAGGCTACCGAAAGCTTCGGTAGATCCTCACACAGTTTGTAAGGGGTGTAGAATGAATGAATGCTCTATATCTAACACCTGTGATGAATGTGTAGGTTTGAATGAGGAAGAATGGAAGAATTTAAATTCTTATTTAAGGAAATTGGATATGGATAGGGCTAGGAAAGCTTCCTCCAGAAGCGTAAGTAGGTCTCGTTCTAACGAGTCAATTAAATTAACACCTAACCCTAAACCTGTATCATCTTCCTCTTGTACTAAGACTGCAAATCCAGCAACGGAAATTGCAGATCTTAAAGCTGCACTGCAAAGGATGGAACGTCAAATGCTAACTTTACAAGGTAAGCACAGTGATAGTGATTTAAGTGTCCCTAGTGCAGTGGAGGGTGCGTCTGATCGGCTTCATCTCGCTCCCAGGCCTAGACCTCTTCCAAGCTCACAGGCCCAGAGGAGAAGGAATGTCAAAAGCCTTACGGAGGTTATGGAGAATCCCCACCGATCAGGCGTCCCCTCGGCAGATTCTGTGACGACCCGAACTGCCAAGGATCGCTATCAAAAAAGCATCCTAAAACAGTGTTTTTCGTCTTCAGATTCTTCACCTAATGTAAGGGGCTGGAGCTCTGATGAACTGTCACGCCCCTTAAAAAGGAGTTGGAAGGCTCCAACGTTGAATTCAAGCCCTGAGCTTTTCTCCGATGGATCTCCATGCGAAAGGAAGAAAACCAAGTTAATTCCTAAGTGCAAATCGGAGTCCCCTTCCTCTTCTAGACCTCCTTCACCTGCATCGGGAAAGGAAAAAGAGAATGCTGCTGCAAAAATCCTACTAAATGTACAGGAGCAGCTCTCCGCTTTAGTAGGAGTTTTTACGAAGGAGACTCCCAGAAGAAAGGACTCTTTCCTTCCGATAAAGAGAACTAAAGGAAGGAAAGAAGGATCTAACATAAAAGTTGCGGATTCTCCTCGGATGAGTGAAGAATGCGCCAAAAGCGCCAGCCAGACGCAATGCGCCAAATGCGCCAGAGGCGCTAGAAGATCCATATGAGCCAGAAGCGTCAGATGCGCCAGCCTGGCGCAATGTGCCAGAAGCGCCACCCTGCCGAAATGCGCCAGAAGCGCCATTCTGGCGCATGAGCCACGAGAGCCAACCTGGCGCAATGCGCCACAAGCGCCAGCCAGGCGCAATGAGCCAGAAGCGCCATCCAGGCGCCAGAATATATGGACTTTTTCCAAAAGACAGTTAAACCAGGAGGATTTGTCTAGCTTTCGGAAGGATAAGCCCTTACCTGACAGGGACTCTAGGTGCCGCACAGGCAGCCGTAGCCCTTGTCAGGATAGGGTTGGTTCCTTTGAGAGCGATAGGAGAGGACATCCTTCCTCTGACAGGAGAGAAAGATGTCACACAGGCGGCCGTCGCTCTTGCCAGGAGAAGGATAATGTCGTGTTGCAGGATCAACCTATCTCGTAAGGACGCAAGTTGTCGCACAGGCGGCCGTCGTTCTTGCGAGAGTGGGGCAGATGTTGCAAGAGACTCATCTCCTATCGAAAACAAACAATCCTCTTCGGAAATGGAATTGGATTTGGAAGAAGTTTCGGATTCGGAAGATCATACAGCTCCAGGCTTGTCAGATTATGAGACGCTGGCAGCCCTCTTACTTCAAGAGTTTGGGGACTCATTAAGCCCTACTGCTCCGCCTTCTCTGAGGTCTTTGTTTACAAGCACTAAGGTCTCGAAGTCATCATCTTTCATTAAGATGAAACCAACCATTTCCATGAACAAGGCTCTTCAATTTGTAGGAAATTGGTTTAAATCCAAGGAGAAGGCGGGGAAGACCGTCTTTGCCTGCCCTCCTTCCAAACTTTCAGGAAAGAAGGGAATCTGGTACGAGACGGGCGAATCACTGGGTCTAGGTCTCCCTACCACTGCCGAAGCAGATTTTTCGAATCTGGTGGACTCTTCAAGGAGACAAGCCTTGTCATCGGCAAAGATCACATGGGGGACTTCTGAGATGGACCATCTCCTCAAGGGATTGTTTAATGTCTTAGAAGTCTTTAACTTCTTAGACTGGTCCCTTGGGGTGTTGGCCAAGAAGACTCAAGAGAAGGAATCTCTTAGCCCAGAAGTCCTTTATAGTGTACTGTCCTGCATGGACAAAGCGGTTCAAGATGGATCAGGAGAGGTGGCCTCACTTTTTGGAACTGGAATTCTGAAGAAGAGAGTCTTGTTTAGTTCCTTTCTGACGAAAGCAGTTACTCCCATCCAGAGGTCATCTCTTCTTTATGCTCCTCTTTCGGATCAATTGTTTCCTGCACAACTAGTGAAGGACATATCACATTCTTTGACGGAAAAAGCCACGCAAGATCTCTTGGCCCAATCTGCAAAGAAATCAAGGACCTCTGTTCCTGTAAAGAGAGAGACTCGTACTCCTCAACAGCCCTTTCGAGGGAGCTCCTCTTCCAGACCCTCCTTTAAGAAGAGAGGAATACAGAAGAGAGGTAGGTCTTCATTCAGACCTATCAAGAAAACAATATGAGACTCCAGTCCTTCAAGCACCGGTAGGGGCCAGACTTCGAAAATTTTCCGAAGAATGGACTCTGAGAGATGCAGAAAGATGGTCCCTTTCAGTGGTAACGAAGGGATATCTGATCCCCTTTCGAGCAGTCCTCCCTTAACAACGATCCCGAGGGAACTGTCAGCCCAATACAGGGACCCTGCCAAGAAAGAAGCATTATTGCAACTGGTAGAGCAGATGTTGCAAAAGGAGGCTATCGAATTGGTTCGGGATCCGCATTCCCGAGGATTCTACAACCGTCTTTTTCTGGTTCCGAAATCCTCAGGAGGGAGGGTGGAGACCGGTCCTGGATGTGAGCGCATTGAACCGATTTGTAGAGAACACAAAGTTCTCTATGGAAACATCGAAATCGGTTCTTGCGGCTCTTCGTCCAGGAGATTGGATGGTCTCCGTAGATCTACAGGATGCTTACTTTCATGTTCCCCTGCATCCATCATCGAAGAAATATCTTCGATTCATGATGCAGGGAAAAGTATTCCAATTCAGAGCCCTATGCTTCCATCTAGAAGGGATAAATATATCCCTTTACCTAGACGATTGGCTAATAGGAGCAAAATCGGAACTTCAGTGCTTGAAGGACTTGGAGAAGACTTTAGAGTTGACAAAATCTCTGGGACTACTTGTGAACCTCGAGAAATCACAATTGATCCCCAGACAGAACATAGTCTATCTAGGGATACAGATGGATTCTCGGGGTTTTCGGGTGTTTCCATCGCAAGAGAGAATTGCTCGAGGCTTAGAAAAAATCTTGAACTTCTTAGGGAAAGAACGGACCTCGGCGAGGGAATGGCTCAGTCTGCTGGGCACCCTTTCCTCGTTAGAGCAGTTCATTTCCCTAGGGAGATTAAATCTCAGACCTCTGCAGTTTTATCTCAGACAAATGTGGAGTCAAAAGACAGGAGACCTGTCAGACTGTTGTCCCATTCAACAGGGGATAAAGTCCAACCTGAAGTGGTGGTTAACCCGATTAATAAAGAACGAAGGGGTGTCCCTCTTGATTCGGAACCCTCACCGAGTGTTGTTTTCCGATGCCTCGGAAACAGGTTGGGGAGCAACACTGGGCCCAAAGGAAGTGGCAGGTACTTGGACCAAGGAACAGGCTACACTGCACATCAATGCGAAGGAACTCCTGGAATACTTCGAAGCGGAAGTCAGAGGAGTGGTAGTTCAAGTCAATTCCGACAATACCACAGCTCTGGCTTACATCCGGAATCAAGGGGGCACTCACTCTTTCTCACTGTACGAAATAGCGAGAGATCTATTGACCTGGACAGAGGAACGGGGCATAATTCTGCGGACAAGGTTTGTTCAGGGTGTAAAAAACCTAAGGGCAGACAGGTTGAGCAGAAAGAACCAAGTACTCCCGACAGAGTGGATGCTCCACTCAGAAGTCTGCAGACAACTGTGGTCCCTCTGGGGAAGACCTCAGATCGACCTGTTTGCCACGTTCCTCTGCAGGAAGATAGACAACTCCTGCTCTCTAGAAGAAGATCCCAGAGCCACGGCGATCGATGCTTTCCTCATGGACTGGTCAGGCATAGACGCCTACGCCTTTCCCCCATTCAAATTGCTGGGGGAAGTACTAAGAAAGTTTGTGGCATCGACGGGAACAAGATTAACTCTAATTGCTCCCTTCTGGCCTTCCCGAAACTGGTTCACAGAGGTACTGGAATGGACGGTGGACTTCCCCAGATCTCTACCAAAAAGGACATATCTGCTCAGACAACCCCACTTCGAGAGGTTCCACAAAAACATCCAAAGTCTCTCCCTGACTGCCTTTCGACTATCGAAAGACTGGTCAGAGCGAGAGGCTTTTCAAAGAAAGTTGCAACTGCAATTGCTAGAGCCCGCAGAGCCTCTACCTTGCGGGTCTACCAATCGAAGTGGGAAGTTTTCCGTAGATGGTGTAGGTCTAAGAAGCTGTCCTCTTCCAATACCTCTGTGACCGAAATCGCTGATTTTCTCCTCTTCTTAAGAGAAGAGTCGAAATTGGCTGTATCCACTATCAAGGGATATAAGAGCATGCTCTCAGCTGTTTTTAGAAACAGGGTACTGAATTTGGAAAATAATAAAGATCTTCATGATCTCATCAGGTCTTTCGAGACTTCTAAATTGAGATCTTCTATTCCCCCGAGTTGGAACCTTGACGTAGTCCTAAAATTCTTGATTTCGGACAGGTTCGAACCTCCAGATAAAATCTCATTCAGAGATCTTACTAGTAAATGTATATTCCTGTTGGCCCTCGCAACTGCTAAGAGAATCAGTGAACTACATGTTTGGACTCTCGGGTGGGTTTTAAAAAAGACTCGGCTGTTATTTCTTTCCAGGATCTATTCCTAGCAAAGAATGAAAACCCTTCTAAACCTTGGCCTAGAAGTTTTGAAGTCAAGGGACTCTCTTCTCTAGTAGGTAGAGAGTTGGATCGGTCCCTTTGCCCAGTCAGGACCTTGAAGTTCTAGAAGTTCTATCTAAAAAAGAAGACACAGCTTCAGGGATGTCGACAAAGTCTTTGGTGTTCGGTAAAGAAACCCAAAAGACCTATGTCAAAGAACGCACTGGCGTTCTTTGTCAGAAATGTGATAACCGAAGCTCACAGGGATTGCCAAGAAAACTCTTTAAAGCTGCTGAGAGTAAAAGCTCACGAAGTCCGGGCTGTGGCAACTTCCCTTTCTTTCACTAAGAATATGTCAATGAGAAACATTTTAGCAGCAGCTTATTGGAGGTGCAATTCAGTATTTGCATCCCACTATTTAAAGGATGTTAGAGTAACATATGAAAAATGTTTTTCTATTGGACCGTATGTATCAGCGGATACTATGCTGGGAAATGGAGCAGATGCTGATCCTTAATTTTGTTTTTGTGTTTTTAATGATTATTTGTAATATTGTTGTCGAGTTGTGGGTTGCTTGAAAGGATGTTCGGGGATGACTCATTTCAATCGTAGTACTAACCCCAATTAGGATCAGGTGATCGGGATTAGTGTCGTGCTCTATGATCATGCCAATAGGCAAGGTGTTTTGTCATGTAAGTGGATAGGACCCCATTGACAAAGATCCTAAGGTTCTGTCGCGTAAGTGGGTAAGACCCCTGTAACAGACCATCAAGAACTCTTAGCATGAGGTCACTACCTCGCTGAGGCTCTTGAAGCGATACAGGCTCCTAGGCAGTAGCCATGAAGTCTTTCGCTAACACAGGTAGGATCCAAGGTTTTTTATTTTTATTACCTACAACATATGTTGTTTCCTGTCTATTCAGTAAAATTAGCTGTCTCTTACCCTCCACCAAAGGTGCCAATCAGCTAAGTATATATCTGACAGGTAAGTTGAATGCATAAAAATGTTATTGTCATGATACATAAAGTTTTATGCATACTTACCTGGCAGATATATACGATTAATGGCCCACCCGGCCTCCCCTCAGGAGACAGGTGGAAGAGAAAATCTGTCTTAGAAAACGGGAATGGTTCCGATTCCCGCCACCCAGCGGCGGGGCGGTAGATCACCTGACCTACCTGTAGAGTGTGCCGCGAAATTCGAATTTCTATCGGGGACGACGGAGTCTATAGCTAAGTATATATCTGCCAGGTAAGTATGCATAAAACTTTATTGTATCATGACAATAACATATTATATATGAAAATGTGCGCAATTTCATTTAGAATACAACTAAAAAATACTCATGATTGTAGCTTTTAGCAGTTTTGAAATATTTCCATATAAATAACGATAAGTACCAAAATTTCAACCTTCAGTCAACTTTGACTCTACCGAAACGGTCAAAAAACGCAATTGTAAGCTAAAACGCTTATATTGTAGTAATATTCAACTATTTACCTTAATTTTGCAACAAATTGGAAGTCTCTAGCACAATATTTCGGTTTATGGTGAATTTATGAAAAAACTTTTTCCTTACGTCCGCGCGGTAACTCTTCCGAAAAAAACCATACATGCGATTGTGGTAATGTTTGCACCATTTTAAAATTAGCTGTTACATAAAGTTTTATATATGGAAATGTGCGCAATTTTATGCACAGTACAACTAAAAACAACCTATGGTTGTAGCTTTTATCAGTTTTGAAATATTTTCATATAAAAAATGATAAGTGACAAATTTTCAACCTTCAGTCAATTTTGACTCTACGGAAATGGTCGAAAAACGCAATTGTAAGCTAAAACTCTTATATTTTAGTAATATTCAATCATTTACCTTCATTTTGTAACAAATTGGAAGTCTCTAGCACAATATTTTGATTTATGGTGAATTTATGAAAAAAATAACATTTTTCTTACGTCCGCGCGGTAATTCTTCCGAAAAAATCATACGTGCGATTGTGGTAATGTTTGCACCATTTTAAATTAGCCGTTACATAAGTTTTATATATGAAAAATGTGCACAATTTCATGTAGAATACAAACGAAAAATAATTGAAGGTTGTAGCTTTTTCTCATTTTTGAAATATTTGCATATAAATCACTAAATAAATAGAAAAAAACCATGTTCGGTCAACTTTGACTCTACCGAAATGGTCGAAAAAACGCAATTGTAAGCTAAAAACTCTATATTTAGTAATATTCAATCATTTACCTTCATTTTGCAACAAATTCGAAGTCTCTAGCACAATATTTGGATTTATGGTGAATTTATGAAAAAAACTTTCCTTCCCTCCGCACGCTGATTCTCCGCCATAAATCTCCGAATTGCGTACATCGCATTCTCGGAAAATTTGCTCCATTTCATATTAGGCATTTCATAGAGTTTTGTATGTGAAAATGTGTGCAATTTCATGTAGAATAAAAGGAAAAATATTTGAAGATTGTAGCTTTTCTAATTTCCGAAATAATTGCATATAAAAAAAATTATAAAAAAATTTCGACATTTGGTCATTTTTAACTCGTCGGAAATGGTCGAAAACTGCAATTGTAAGCTAAAACTCTTACAGTATCGTAATATTCCATCATTTAACTTCATCTTGATTCAAATTCGAAGTCTATAACAATATTTAGATTTATGGTGAATTTAAAAAAAAAATATTTTTTTACGTCCGCGCGTTACGAATTCATGCATCATTTTGTGATAATATTTTCTCTGTGTTGCTTTTATAATTTTACAATGTGTTATACCACCAAAAAGATCGCAATTTAGTTTTACATTCAACGCAAAAAAAAGTAACTTGTTACCTTTAACCGTTTTGCGCACAGCGCGATTTGAATACAATTATATATGAATTTCATACATTCAACTTACCTGTCCAGATATATACATAGCTATAGACTCCGTCGTTCCCGACAGAATTTCAAATTTCGCGGCACTCGCTAACAGGTAGGTCAGGTGATCTACCGCCCTGCTCTGGGTGGCAGGACTAGGAACTATTCCCGTTTTCTAATCAGATTCTCTCTGTCGCCGGCGGTATCAACATTGTTGTTACTTCCTCCTGACTAGAATTCGTTTTTCGCAAAGCTTTTGATCATCTCTCGCTGATATTTGGTGACGTACTTGGATCGTTGTTTGGCATTCGCTATCGTGGACTGTTTTTTGGACTTGGTTTTTGGAATTCGTGAATATGTCTGACTCTAGTGTTAGTTTCAGAGTGTGTGTGAATGAGGGCTGTAAGGTGAGGATTCCGAAAGCTTCGGTAGATCCTCACACTACTTGTAGAGGGTGTAGAATGGCTGAATGCTCGATTGAGAATACGTGTGACGAGTGTGAGAAATTGAGTGCACAAGAGTGGAAGAATCTAACTTCTTACTTGAAGAAGTTAGAGAAAGATAGAGAGAAGGCGGCTTATAAAACCCGCAGAATGTCTGCTTCTCATGATTTACTATCTAGTTCTGTAGCTTCTTCCTCTGATAATCATGACCCATTCTGTTTTCAGCCAGTTCACAAATTGCTAATCCCTCTAGTTCTGCTTCGGAAATAGCAGAACTTAGAGCTTCCCTTCAGAAAATGCAGGAAAAGGTCGCAGCATTGGAAGGTAAGGAAAGTGAATGTGGTTTCGCTAGTGATATTAGTGTCCCCAGTGTAGTGGAGGGGGCGTCTGGTCGTCTCTGCGACGCTCCCAGGCCTAGACCTCTTCCAAGCTCCCTGGCCTGGAGGAGAAGGATGTCGAAAGCCGTACGGGGTTGTGGAGAATCCCCAACGATCAGGCGTCCCCGTTCGGCAGAATCGAGCATATCAATAATGCCAAGGACCGCTATAGGAAAAGCGTCCTTCGAGAGTGCTTTTCTTCGTCGAGTTCGCCTTCTCCGAGAAGAGGATGGAAGGAGTCGAAACTTTCCCGTCCGCTGAAGAGGAGTATGAAAGAGCATGAACTCAATTCGAGTCCCGAACGCTTCTCTGAAGAAGGAGCGCCTTCGGTAATTAAGAAGGCGAGAATACATTCAGACTCTGGGTCGGGAAGGGATCCTAGATCGCCTTCCAGATCTCCCTCTCCTGGTTCGAAAGACTCCTCAACCAGGAGAATATTGATGAATATGCAAGAGCAATTAGCCTCGTTAGTAGGAACTCATTATAAGGAGCCTACTCGCAAGAAGGATGATAGGCTTCCTATTAAAGATCTAAATACCGATCTCCTGTCGGCGCGACGCATCCTTCAGGGAGTTGTCGCACAAGCGCCCATCTCTGGAGGAAGCAATGCGTTAGACAGGAGAGAAATAAGAAAGGAAGTTATCTCCTGTCAAGAGTAGGGCGCCAACCAGAAGCCAGGCTCGATAGGCGCAACGAGCCAGTACAACATTCAAGATCTTCAATCAAGCGCCAAGAGTTAGCTGAATGAGGAACATCCTGTTAGGAGTAGAGCGCTTGTGAGACGGAAAGCGCCTACAGGAATCAATACTCCTACTAAACATCAGACGCATTCTAAGGATCAGGAGTATTTGGAACGTCGTGCTCCTACCAGGCGCCAGGAGTCGTCGGGCCTAGATACTCCTCCCAGGCGCCAGGAGTATTCTGAACTGAATACTCCTCCAGGCGCCAGGAGTATTCCGAAGCTTATACTCCTCCCAGGCGTCAGGAGTACTCTGGACTTAATACTCCTCCCAGGCAGGAGTATTCGAAGCGTATACTCCTCCCCAGGCGCCAGGAGTATTCTGAGCCTAATACTCCTACCACGCGCCAGGAGTATTCTGAACAAAATGCGCCTACTAGAAGCCAGGAGTATTCGAGGCGCTCTGCGCCTGCCAGCGCCAGGATATTCCAAACACGTTACTCCTCCCAGGCGAGATACTCCTGCTGTACACCAGGCGCATTCCTCGTATGAAGAGCCTGACAACTCGTAAGGAGAGTAAGAGAAGAGTCAGAAGAAGAAGGGAGCCTTCTCCTTCCGAGCCTATCAACCCAGAATGCCTCGGAAGACGAAATGAAGAAGGATCTTCGAATTATAAAGTTTCTTTCGTCCCTTCTATTGGAGGAATATGGAGACTCTTTGACGCCAGCTGCTCCCCCTTCTCCACGCTCTCTGTTTTCGAGCACGAAAACACACAAGTCTTCCTCTTTCCTTAAATGAAGCCTGCTATATCTATGAGGAGGGCTCTACAATCTCTTGACTCCTGGTTCAAGAAGAAGAGGAGTTAGGAAGGACGGTCTTTTGTATGCCATCCCCCTAAACTTACAGGGAGGAGAGGCATTTGGTACGAACGAGAGAATATGGGATTGTCTCTGTCCGTTTCAGCTGAATCGACTTCTCGAGTTTGGTGGATTCGTCGAGAAGGCACGCCTTGAATGCAGCGAAGGTAACATGGGGGCTTTCGGAAACGGACCACCTCCTCAAGGGACTTTTTCACACTTTAGAAGTTTTTAACTTCTTAGATTGGTCCCTTGGGGTTCTGGCCAAGAAATCTCAGGAAAAGGAACAACTCGACCCAGAAACCCTAAATAGCATCCTCGCCTGCATTGATAAGGCTGTTCAGGATGGATCGGCTGAGGTATGCTCCCTCTTTGGTGCAGGAGTTTTAAAGAAGAGGGCGGTTCACAGTGCTTTCCTCACGAAGGCTGTCTCTCCTTCGCAGAGAGCCGCCTTATTGTTTGCGCCTCTCTCGTGAACACCTTTTTTCCCTCGCAGTTGGTGAAGGATATCGCGCATTCTCTAACTGAAAAGGCCACCCAGGATCTCCTTAGACAATCCTCGAGGAAGAATAGGCCTGTGGCTAAAGAGGAAAAGAAGGTGGCTCGCCCAGCTCAGCAACAGCCCTTTCGAGGAGGTCTTCCAACTAGATCGATCGCCAGAAGGAAGTCAACCGAAAAGAGGGGCAGGTCTTCCTTCCGTCCCTTTAAGAAGGAAGTGAGAATTCTGTCCTCCAGACACCCGTAGGAGCCAGGCTACATTCTTTTGCGAAAGCCTGGGAAGACATAGGAGCGAATACTTGGACGATGTCGATTATCAAGAAGGGGTATCGCATCCCATTCAAGGACATTCCTCCCTTGACAACATCACCGAGGGAATTGTCCGCCAATACAGGGACCCTGTTCTGATGGATACTCTTCGTCAGATGGTGGAACAGATGTGGGACAAAAGAGCAATAGAGCTAGTGCTGGATTGCAACTCCCCGGGGTTTTACAATCGCTTGTTTCTTGTAGCAAAAGCCTCGGGGGGATGGAGACCGGTACTGGACGTAAGTGCGCTGAACAAATTCGTCGAACAACAGAAGTTCAGCATGGAAACGTCTGCTTCAGTCCTTGCAGCACTGCGGCAAGGGATTGGATGGCGTCCCTAGACCTTCAGGACGCATATTTCCACATCCCGATCCACCATTCGTCGAGGAAGTACCTTCGTTTATGTTCGAAGGAAGAAAATCTATCAGTTCAGGGCCCTGTGTTTCGGCCTGTCCACGGTCTCCTCAAGTCTTCACAGACGTGTATGAAAAATGTAGCAAGACACTTACATTTGAAAGGATAAACGTCTCCCTGTACCTGGACGACTGGCTCATCAGAGCCAGGTCGCAAAGCAGTGTTTGGAGGACCTGTCAACAACACTGGAATTGACAAAATCATTGGGATTGATCGTGAACCTCGGAGAAGTCTCAGATGATCCCCAGCCAGAACGTGGTTTATCTGGGGATTCAGATGGATTCTCGGGTTTTCGAGTTTTTCCATCTCAAGAGAGAATAAAGAAAGGCTGTGCCACAGTATCGAACTTTCTAGGGAAAGAGCGACTTCAGCGAGGGAATGGCTGAGCCTTCTGGGAACCCTTTCCTCGCTCGAACAGTTCTTTCTCCTAGGAAGATTACATCTTCGACCGCTTCAGTTCTTCCTAAGAAGAAGTTGGAGTTGGAAGACAGGTCAGCTCTCGACGACGTTTCCAATCTCGGAAGAAATAAAACATCATTTGAAGTGGTGGTTGATTCCCATTAAAGGAAAACAAAGGAGTGTCCCTGCAAGTACGGAACCCAAGCCTGACATTGTTTTCAGACGCCTCGGAGTCGCTGGCTGGGGGGGAACCAGAATTGGGATCCAAAAGAAAAGTGTCAGGCACTGGTCGGCGGAACAGGTGTCATGGCACATAAATTGCAAAGAGCTCTTAGCAATTCACCGTGGCGCTAAAGAGCTCGAACACATAGTCAGAGGCAAAGTCGTACAGATAAATTCAGACAATACGACAGCTCTGGCTTATGTCAAGAAGCAAGGAGGGACGCACTCTTTTGCTCTGTACGAGCTGACAGAGATCTATTCTAATTTGGCGAACCAAAGGAAGGTAGTTCTTCTACCAAGGTTTTTGGTCCAAGGGGAGAGGAATGTGAGAGCGGACAGATTGAGCAGGAGGTGCCAGGTCCTTCCCACAGAATGGACACTCCACTCAGAAAGTCTGTCAGAGCCTTTTGGCTCCTTTGGGGAAGCCTCAAATAGATCTTTTCGCCACATTCCTCTCCAGGAGGATAGAAACATTTTGTGCCCTGGTGGAAGATCCCCGGGCTTATGCAACAGACGCCTTTCTCCTGGACTGGTCAGGATAGACGTTTACGCTTTTTCCCCCGTTCAAGATACTGGGGGAAGTAGTCAGAAAATTCGTGGCATCCGAAGGAACCAAGATGACTCTGATTGCTCCGTATTGGCCAGCTCAAATTTGGTTCACAGAGGTGATGGAATGGACGGTTGGACTTCCCCAGATCTCTTCCAAACAGAATAGATCTGCTCAAACAACCCCACTTCGAGAGGTACCATCAAATCTACCCGCTCTTGCTCTGACTGCCTTTCAACTATCGAAAGACTTGTCAGAGCGAGAGGGTTTTCTCGCCAGCAGCAAACGCAATTGCTAGAGCCCGCAGATCATCTACTAGGCGAGTGTACCAATCGAAGTGGGAAGTTTTCAGAAACTGGTGTAGGTCGAATGAGGCTGTCCTCTTCCAGTACCTCTGTGACCGAAATTGCAGATTTCCTTCTGTTTCCTTAGACAAAAGTCGCATCTCTCGGTACCGACTATTAAGGGTACAGGAGTATGCTTTCAGCAGTCTTTAGAAACGGGATTAGATCTAACGAATGATAAGGATTTGCAACGACCTCATTCGTTCCTTCGAAACATCAAAATCACTTGAACCTAAGGTTCCAAGCTGGAACTTAGATGTGGTTCTTAAATTTCTATCATCAGAGGAATTCGAACCACTTCACACTGCTTCATTTCGTAACATCACTAGAAAGTGTTTGTTTCTGATGTCTCTTGCAACGGCAAAAAGAGTCAGTGAGTTTGCACACCCTGGAATCAAGAGTTGGCTTCAAAGGAGACTCTGCAATTTGTTCATTTCAGTCCCTTTTTCTTGCCAAAAATGAAAACCCTTCGAATCCCTGGCCCAGGAGCTTCGAAGTGAAAGGACTTTCTAGTTTGGTGGGCAGAGAGGCAGAAAGATCCCTTTGCCCAGTTAGAGCTCTAAAATTTTTATCTGGACAGGAAGAAGCAGTTGGGGGTTCGCAAAAAGGTCTTTGGTGCTCAGTGAAAGACCCCAAGAGAGCAATGTCCAAGAACGCCTTAGCCTTCTTTGTTAGAAGTGTTATCACAGAAGCTCATAAGAATTGTCCAGATGATTCTTTTAATCTTTTAAGAGTGAGAGCCCACGAAGTTAGGGCAATCGCAACCTCTGTGGCGTTCCAAAGAAATATGTCACTCAAGAACATTTTGGACGCAACTTATTGGAGATGCAACTCTGTGTTTGCATCCCATTATTTAAAAGACGTGCGAGTTACGTATGATAAATGTTTTTCTTTAGGTCCGTTTGTGTCAGCACAGACGGTTCTGGTAAAGGAGAAAGCACCAACTCCTTAAATTGTGTACGTAACCTCTTGTCGGATGTGTTCTCGTGTTTTCGGTGTATGGGAGTGTCATTGTTTCGCACAAGCGGCCTTCACTTCGCTTCATTTGAAATCGAGTGACATCTGACTATTAGAGGGGATACAAAAAATTTGTTATTTTTGTATGTATGAGTTTCGAGTTTGTGGTGTGTTTGCTAAGAGTTTGGGATAACTCTAGGCAATCTTAGAATAACACGGGTTAGGATCGGTGATCGGGATTGGTTGTGTGCTCCTTAAATAAATGCGTGTTGTCATATAAGCGGATGTGCTCCCATTGACAAACGCCAGTTAGGTTCTGTCGAGTAAGTGGAAGAGACCCCATCGACAGATCCACAAGAACTCTTGGCCACAGATCACTATCTCGCTAAGGCTCTTGAGATGAAGCAGACTCCTGGGCAGTAGCCACGAAGTCTTCCATCTAAGAAGGTAGGAACTAAGGTTTTTTTTTTTTTATACCTACAACATATGTTGTTTACCTGTCTAGTCAGTTAGTTAGCTGTCTCTTGCCCTCCACCAAAGGGTGTCATCAGCTATGTATGAATCTGACAGGTAAGTTGAATGTATGAAAATGACATTGTTATGATACAATAAAGTTTCATACATACTTACCTGGCAGATATATACAATTGAAGACCCACCCAGCCTCCCCGCAGGAGACAGGTGGAAGAGAGAATCTGATTAGAAAACGGGAATAGTTCCTAGTCCTGCCACCCAGAGCAGGGCGGTAGATCACCTGACCTACCTGTAGCGAGTGCCGCGAAATTTGAAATTCTGTCGGGAACGACGGAGTCTATAGCTATGTATATATCTGCCAGGTAAGTATGTATGAAAACTATTGTATCATAACAATGTCATATTTCGTTTTTGCGTTATCATATATCGCATTATTTATATATAATAATGATAATTTTTATCATTTCTGATGGTTGCATACTAAACTTTAGGCAATGACAAAAAAAGGAGCCAAAAATGAACTCTTAATCTTCAAAACTAAGCGCGCTGTGATTTTTTGAAAAAAATATTTTTTCCGCTTCCGCGCTCGCTCCAAACCGGCCCCGGCATTCGGGAGAGGTTTTGATTTTACCGTTTCGGCGTTTAAGGGTTAGTAGGGCCAAAAAAAGAGTTGTCCAATAACTATTTCTTTCTGGCTCAGTGAGGCAATCAAGATGGAATATGACTCATCCAGTGAGGATGTTGAATGTACGGTCTGACCAAGAGCTAATAGTGAGAGAGTGGAGTAGTGCAGATTTAAAAAGCAGACTAACAAGAGATTACTATTCTGTACTTCATCTTGATATATACTAGTACATATTTGGGAAAAATTGAAACTGCATTAAGAGAAGTGTGATTTTATTAATCTGAACCTCAGGCAGGTGAGATTTGTCTCTTTCTAGTAGCAGACCTTCTGAAATATACTGCTAATTAAAGCTTCACTAGTATGAGCAGACATTAAGGAGTACTGGTTTTGTCTGCTTTTAACTTTTATCTTTCTAGGCATATGTTGTGAATAGGCATAAAGAAATAATTAAGAATAAGATTTTTTACTTTTGGAGTAAAATGTTTTTAGTGGCATCTTGCAAAAATATGTTGTGTTTTATGTTAAGAGATGCTCAGTGGTCTGGTTAAATTATTTTAATAATAATATGGTAGAAATGATGAGAAAAGGCCGATTTGAAGGTTGCAAGTATGGAGGTTGAGTTTCCAATAAACTGAAATTCCCTTCTTCCTGAAATCTTTTGAAATGGACTGTTCTTGAAGCGTTTTAAATCTGATATGCTATTGATTGCTTGTACTATAGCATTGTCTTCATTTGTAATATTATTTGTTGTATGTACTTTCAGGGTTTCACAGTGCTGAATTCTATGGAAATCTAAATTACAGTTCTTTGGAGCCCTTCTACTGTCTCTTATTGTTGGACGGTTAGTTATTTTTCGTCAGTATTTATAGAAATATTTTATAAATTACCCCAAAAAGTGTTCACATAAAAATAACAGCAGAGGAAAGAGACTGTGTCTGATACTCAGATGCAATGGCAGCATCAGATAGGAAGTTCATAAAGTAAACAGTGCACGCCATCGTCTGTTGACAAAAATACACACTAAATGTAGAGAGAAAATATAGAACACGTAAATTCATCATAGAATAAGTTAAATCGGGAAGATAGAAATAAATAGGAGTAGTATTATATGAATATGAACGATTATTATGTTCCCATATGAGAATGTTTGGAAATGCAGTCAGTATGTTTCAGCATTGTCCAAACCATTTTTATCACTTTATTAATTTATCAAAATGTATTAATTTTATGTCTATTCCTCAGGTGCAGTATATTCACCAAGAATGTGACCATTCCTAAGAATATGAAGTTTTGCAGATTTTATAGAAACTTAGATGAATGAAGAGAAACAGCTACTGAGTAGTAGACCCTTTATTTGCTTTTCTAGTTGATTTTGTTATTAGAAAATTCAAAGATGTCTGTACGGGAAGGGACAAGACGGAAAAAGATTTCTGTGCGTCATATGCTAGGAACATGGGAAGGAAAAATTGAGGGGTGCAATTGTCCGTCATGCAAAGAATATGATGAGGATCAAGTATTATCAGGTATCAATAAAAGCCCAACAAAAGGTGCCCAAAAGAGCGTAAAAGGATCAAAGACAGTATCTAAGAAAACTGTTATCAAAGTGAAGACAACCAAAGTTGTGGTTGATGTAGGCACTGCTGATGTTTTTGGAAAAAAGCATTATAATAAAAAAATTCCACTTAAAAAATGTGATAATACAAATTTTTTGCAAGATTTTGAAAGAGGTGAGGAATGTAATCGTAATGATAGTGATAGAAAGCCTTTAGAAGTAAGATATGACTATAAGTTGAATGATAAATCCATTTCAAGAGCTTCAGAACCTCTTCCTTTAGATGTAAGTGAATTTCAGAGTTATTGTAACAATATTCAAGAAACTGATGATTCCAATGCAACAGAGAAGGAAAGTGCATTTCGCAAGGATATTAATCTTAAGAGAGAAAAATTGGAAGAAAGTGTACATCAGGTGAACTCGAGACAGAAAATGATTATTTTGTCTTCTAATCAGAAGGTTCAGAGTAAAGTTAAACAAAATTATGAAGACCCCCCAGGAGATGTAATTCAGATTAAGCAAGAGCCAGATGATTTTTTATCAGATGATGAAGACTTTGAGAGAGATGATAGTGAAAGGCTTCCCAGTGATGAGACCATTATAGACTCCAGAGTTAGAAAGAGAGCAAGAATGGTGACAGCTGAAATAGAAAATATATATGCTAAGCCTCGTATGGTTTTCACAGGAAAGGGTGTTGTGAAGAAAATTGAACCAGGTTTAGACAAAACTCCTAAGTCTAGACGTGGAAGGAAGCCCTCTAAGAATCTTTCTCCTGTGAAAGTAAAGCAAGAGCCTAAAGATCCTGAAGAAAATGAAGACAGTGATTTAGATCAACTTCAGAAAGCATTGACAGAAGCAGCCGAAAATATTGATGTGGGAGATGACTTCATTGATGCTCTGAATGAATTTGATGAGGAGCCACAAGAAGTTAAAGTTAAGAAGAAAACCAGATTTAAGATGTTTAAGCGTGTCGATTCTGATGGTGACAAGTATATTGAATGCAATATGTGTTTCAAGATGCTTAAAGAATCATCTATGAAACAACATTATAAAACTCACACTGGAGAAAAGCCTCATACATGTGATGAGTGTGATGCCAGGTTTACTAGAAAAGGAGATGTTGAAAGACACAAAAGGTTAGTACATAAAACTCAGAAGCCTTTTAAATGTAGGAAATGCAAACGAAATTTTTCTGATATAAAAAATTTGAAACTTCATCTTCAGAATCATGACAAAGCCATATATTATGCTTGTAATACCTGTAGATTCAAGTTTGGGAAAAGAGAATATTATGAAAATCACATACGATACATTCACCCTCTTCCAGATGGAACTATGCCTCTCTTTGGTGATGTGGATCATGATATTGCCTTAGAACAGCTCCAAGAAATTGAAAATGAAGAAAAGAAAGAAAAGCAGGAAAAAGAAGGGAAAAGCAGAGTTGAGTCTGTATATCCAATTAAAAGTGAATTGGAAACTCTGGATAATGGTGGGGAAAATGATGCTGCAGAAATTACAGTTACCGAAAATGCAGAAGAACATCCTAAGTTAAGGACACCTGACAAGGGCAGTGTCCAAAAAGCTCCAACAGATAACACCCAGGACTTGCAAAATGTTGAAGTAAGTGGCAATGTCAGTTCTGATACATCCAGTGTCAAAAATAGGAGTCAAGGAGGTACAAATATTACAGTTTCGAAGGGCACCTTAAGCTTTACTCAAACTGTATCAGACATGGGAACCCAAGATGAAGATTTGGTAAACAAAGTAATTGCTGATGCGGTAAACCAAGCAGCCAACACTATTGAAAGACTTCAGACAGTTGCTGGAGCAAATATGTCTGGAAATTACATTGATCTTGATGATGATGAAGAAGAAGACTTGATGGATGATGATGAATTTCAGGATATCTTAGACTCAGGGGGCTATGATATTATTCCAGTAACAGAGCAAAAGTCGTTTGAACAGCCGTCTGAAATTCACATCAGTGCTTGTGTTGGAGGACAGAAAAAGAAATTTATCATACAAATTCCTGCTGGAAGTAACTTCAATGTCCAAACACCTGATGGAATGGAAATGATTGTAAGCATTGTCAACCAGCTGTGTGGTGGCAAAGGTGAATTAGATGGCCCTGTTGAAGTTGTGATGCAGAATTCAGGCACAAGGACAATCTTTGACTAAATGACTGTTTTATGAAAAATAATTTGGAAAAACTGCTAATGCTGGGAAGCGCATATTGAAATTGTATTTCTTTTTAAGGATACAAAATGTTGTCATTTTAATTTGTCTGGATGAGTATGACAGACTAATTGCTCAGGTTAAACTGATCAAGAAATGTTTACTATTGGTTTAGGTCTCCCAGCTAGGACAGAATCCATGTTTTATGTGACAGACCTTTCATTAATTGACTTAGTCCACTGAGACAGGTACATGTGTGTGCCAGGGAGTAGTTCACCAAGACAGGTACATGTGTGCCAGGGAGCTTTTGACTTTCATAATAATGTACATTTTCATATTTATTCCTTTTCAAGTCTGTATAGCATCGTGCAAGTTTTTTGTTAAAAAGTACTGATCACTGTTGTAAGAAGGCAGTAAGGCAGTCCCCGGTTATCAAGGGGGTGGGGGGGGAAGAGTTCCATTCTCAGCAGGGTGCTGATAACTTGAAATTTGCCATTAACCGAAACTGCAATTAACGGGTGCCAAGTTTCAGTTATTGGCGCCTCTGTCAGGTATGTTATGGCGCCATAACTATTATTGGCATCTTATGGTGCCGATAATTGAAACTCAGTCTGTTGAGATGCTAGACAATCACCAGAAAACCAGTTCAGCATTGACCGAGACCCCTGATAATATAACGAGGGACTGCCGCACTGGGGATTTTAAACATTGGATGTGTTAGGGAGATTTTATGTACTTTTGTCTGACTGTTTGTTACTCAACCAGCAAGTGTTGATTTTTAATGTAGCAGCTGCATTGTATATAGTCATATGGATATATATTGTTTTTCCTTTCTTCCAGTATGTATACATAATACACATCTAAATTACTTTAATTTTGTATTGTCTTATTTCTCTGCAAACAAATAAGCAGTTTAATTGCTGCATGTCAAAAAGTATTCACTTTTATGTGTGCAGTATTGAATATCTGTCTCTTGTTGGGGATGATAAGAGCAGGTTTTTATATGGTTCAACTAAATTTCCCAGGCCTTGGGATAATAGGTGGACCTTGTAAGTTTAAGGCCTTCATTGAAAATGCACATCATAATGTTTATTCTTTATGCATTGGTAAAATGTCCTCTTGATGAGAACTTGCTATTATGACATCATTTTTAGATACTTATATATTAGCAGGCCTGGGAAGGCTTCTTAATTCCAGAGAACATGTAGATTTTTTGCTTTGCCAATTGTTGGACATAATCCTACCCTCTCCAGTCTTATGTAGCTAGTGGAAAATCTAATTTTGTACATGGAACTTACCCAGCAGATATATACTTAGCTATAGACTCCGTCGTCCCCGACAGAAATTCGAATTTCGCGGCACACGCTGCAGGTAGGTCAGGTGATCTACCGCCCCTGCCGCTGGGTGGCAGGAATAGGAACGATTACCGTTCTAGAATCAGATTTTCTCTGTCGCGGTAGTGTCAACATACGTTGTTGCTACATCCTGACTTGATTTTCGTTTTTCATCGCCATCGACCTTCTGGGCTGTCTTTTGCAGGGAAAGTACTGGGTCTTTGGTTTGGCATACGCTTTTATTATTTTTTATGAATTTGGCTTCGAAATTTCGATAAATATATTACGTGAAACTACCGAATTTTTCGGTAGACACTTATATTTTGCAATAAGGAAATATTGATTTTTTTTTTTGTCACAAATACGTGTATAAGTGTTAGAACTTGATGAAGGAAATATAAGATCTAACTTCCTACTTTAGGAAGTCAGAAAGCATATAACTAGATACGCTTCCTTTAGAAGCTTTAAGAGCTCTCGTACTAACGAGCAGTTAGAGTATTGACAATTCTAGTAGTTTGTTGCATCCTCATCACCTTCTTACTCCACAGAATCTACAAATTCATATGTGTGCAAATTTGAAGATAAATGGATGGAGCGCAAAAGGCGAGCTCTAAAAAGGTAAGAAGTGAATATAGTGTTCCCAGTGCAGTGGAGGGTGCGTCTGATCGGCTCCGTATCGCTTCCAGGCCTAGAACTCTTCCAAACTCCCAGACCCAGTGGAGGAGGAAAGTCGACAGCCGCAGGAAGGTTAGGGAGACCCCCCCGCCCCACCGGTCAGGCGTTCCCCTCGGCAGGTTCTGTAAAGAACGTCCCAGACTGCCAAGGATAGCCATTGATAAGGCATCCTTTAAAAAGTGCGTCTCTTCATCTTAATCCGAAAAGACGAAGAATGTATGTTTGGGAGCGATGATCTAGCGCGTTCTCTGAAAACTAAGAGAACACTGAGGCCAGCCGCTGCCAGGAAGCCGCGTTCCAGCAAGCTAGCGTGAGCTACGTTTCCTATAGCCAGCAGCGAGGCGCGTTCCAGCTACCAGACTAGCGCGAGCCGCGTTCCTACAACCAAACGCGAGCCGCGTTTCTAGAAAATTTTTCTTGGCGCAAGGCGCCTTCAAAGAGACGAAGCGCCAGCCTGGCGCAAATTGCGCCAGAAAAACAGACGGCTAGAGCAAGGAGCCTTACAGTAGAGTGGCAATCAGAACGATCCTTCCATTGAACGTTTCCGGGCAAGAGGCTCTTTCTAAAAGGGGTCTAGTAGGCGCTCGGAACTGTCAGGGCGCACGGGACCTTCCAGCAAGCGGAACGTTCCAGGAGCGAGTCTCCTTTCTAGCGTGCGGAACATTCCAGGCGCTAGGTGCAAGGATCCAGGCACCAGAATATCCTTTCTCTATCTGCCTCGGCAGGGAAAGAAGGTAGTAGAGTATCTGCTGTGTGAGAATACGATACGGCAAATCATAAGCACCTACCGTAGTTACTTCTTTGCTGAAGCAACTCAGTTACCAGTATCCTTCCAGGAATTTCCCTAGGGAAGGACTACGCTTAAATGGGATTGGTTAAGGACAACTACACCTACTTCGCTTCTAGATTTATCGAAGTCTTGTTTCGCATTATAAGAACTTCCTGAAGTTCGATAATAATTTTATAAGATTCCTTTATTAAATGGAGTAGCTGGCAACTCTGGAAGAGTAAGGGGCCAGTCGGCTAACGAGACTGCTATCGCTTAGACACAACGCAGTATCATGTAGGTGTCGGTCATGAGTGGTCGGTAACATGTCTCTCTCCTGCGGGATGGAATGAATAACCGTGTCTCTCTCCCCTACAATCGTGGTTTTAGCCTCTGATTGAGGGGATAGTTAAGCAAACATAAATAAAATATTTGTTTGCCTTTTGCTAAGAAGCTTTCAATAAGAAAGATATTGCAACATTTCAATGCTGTTTACCGTAGGTAAACATTTTTAAAAGATTCCTAACGCAGCGGAACTCTATATTGTATAATGCTCTCATGCTTACGAAAGCATGGCTTATTAAGAGTACATAGTAGTGAGAAGATGAATGTAGTAGAGAATTCACTTTAAGACTACGGTATGGTCAAGTCTTATGCACATACCGAGGTTAACTACAGAATTCCTAGTATCCTTACAAAGGTTTCCTAGATTAATGCTGTTTACCACAATGTGACAGTATTATAAAGGATTCTAATACGCAGCGCGCGATATATATAATTCTCTCATCCTTTCGAGAAACGTACACAACCTTTTTAAATTCCGGATATTGCTCAAGAGAAGTTGGGCGAGGTCGGATGGGAAACATTCTCTTAGTGGCAGAAGTTGTTTCCCTGAATGGACTATACTACGTATATAAAAGTTTTTTTCCCCACTAAGAACGGAATTAACATGTGAAGGATGTCGGGTACCATAAAGGCATAGATGTTATGGCACATAACCTAGAAAAAAAAGAACTAGAAGGAAGCGCCAGCCTGGCGCAAATTGCGCCAGAAGCGCCTGCCGCGCCAGAAGCACCATCCAAGATATTTTCTCGTTTTAGAAGCGAGTTATTAACCTAAGAGTCCAGTAGCCTCTCGGACAGCAGGCTCGGTAACGGCAAGATTCGTTCCTGATTTCGTTACCCATTTAATCGAAAGGGGTCGCTTACAAGGAATGATGAAATGATTTATTTTAATCACTTAGGCCAATTCCACGACTCTCTCATTATCGCAAAGAGCATCGAGAATCTCTTTTTTTCGCCCCTGTTCGCGTTAACAAAAGAGAACCTATTTGGGAACAGACACGGAACGTAACGATCCTTAAGAGGTTCGATGCAAGATTTTGCATGTCCGTGAGAACCTTCTCGATCGATATAATAACTGTTAACGTATGTCTTAACACTTATTGAAAAGAGTTGTGAGAACCTGCGGAAAGTCTTCTTCATAGATCTCTTTGTAAGGTAGAAGACGAACAGGCTTCCTTTAGACTGCTTCTTTTTCCTCGAACCAAGAGAGTAGCAATATAAGACATCTTTAAATTTAAAGAAGGGGAATAAACTTTAGCCTTTTTTTTGTTTTTTCCCTAGTTATAAATTCTTAACAGATATTAAGATACTGGGCGTCAAAGGAAGAGAGGATGTATGCCTCATTTTGGCCTTAGAGAGGTTGGATTCACAGAAGTCACGTTCTTCTCACAGCATGTTTCGTAAGGCTTTTCCAAGAGATCTGGATATCTATCAGAATCTATTATAAATAGACCTATAAAACCTCTCCACTCTGAGTCTGTCCGCGTGCAGACTGACCAGAAGTGGACATGAATGAGAGGTTTTTTCAAGGTAAATGACAATAGTCATGGCTAAGACATAGAATTGCTGCAGATCGTGCTAGATGGAATGAGGAAACTGTCCTCTTCCGATACCTCTGTGAACCACATAGCGAGGTTTTTTCTCACTTTCAGAGGGAAGAATCACCTATGTATATATCTGCTATCAAAGAACGCAGTAAAAGGCCATACTCTGTCTCTACAAAGGGAATTAGAGATAACAGAGGATTAAGATCTTCGGGATCTTATACGATACCGCAATACGACAAGAGTAGGATATCATGTACTTCGAATGGGATTTTTTTTTTTGTGGCCACAGATTCCGTGTTCCGACAAAATGGAACTGCTCCTCATCTAACTTCTTTGAGGAAGTTTATGAGGAATTCTTTGTTTTCTCTTTAGCCCTAAACGACCAAGAAGACAAGAGAATTTTTTGTGCATTGGAATCTCGCATCAGATTCAATGGAGACTCGGCAATGGGTTCTTGCCAGCATAGTATGTCTGGCAAAAGAATAAATAAATCCCTCTATTCCTGACGCAACCGCTTTCAGATAGAAGTTTAGTTGCCCAGGCAGGGTACTTACATTTTTCATCTACAGAAGAAGAGAATGGTTTCTTAAACGTTTGCCTATAAAGAGTCTTCGGGGTGCGATGAGGGCTCAAAATGCTTCCCAGAAGGTATCAGAAGGATACAATAAGAGCTAGAAATCAGGGTTCCGCCCAATTTCAGCTCAGAGTCTCCTTCGACTTTCCAGACTCCTTCCCTTCCTTCGGGCAAGGATAGGAAGATTCTGCAACGAGGAACCTCATCAACATGTAAGAAGAGATCTCGTTAGCAAAAGAAGTGTTCACGAAGGATCCTCCTCGGAGGAAGACTCTTCTCTCTCGTATTGTTAGATATCCTGTCGTCTACTGGGTGTTAGCTGACTAAAATCACCTCCCCTTGCCAGGGGCCAAAAGCTCAAAGGGGAAGAATTTCTTCCACCCTTCTCCAGTCTCCGATAAACTATGTGGTTGTTCAGGACTCTCGGACAATGTAGCGCCAGCCAAGCGCCAAATGCCAATACAGGCGATAAACGCCAGAGGCGGACAGTTCCAAGGAACTCTGTCATGGTCGGATACTGAGAAGGAGCGGGCCTCCAACCTGGCGCAAATGCACCAGAGGCGAACAAATCGGACAGATATAAGAGTGTCCTCCTGTGGACATTGCCAGACAGCCTAGAGACTCTTCCAAGCTCGAAGCTCCAGCAAGTGTGAGGAGCCAAGCCAGGCGCGAGGCGCCAGCCAGGCTCTAGGAGCCAGCCAGGCTCTAGGAGCCAGCCAGGGCTCTAGGAGCCAAACCAGGCTCTAGGAAGCCAACCAGGCTCTAGGAGCCGCCAGGCTCTAGGAGCCAGCCAGGCTTCTAGGAGCCAGCCAGGCTCTAGGAGCCAACCAGGCTCTAGGAGCCAGCCAGGCTCTAGGATCCAGCCAGGCTCTAGGAGCCAGCCAGGCCTCTAGGAGCCTTGCCAGGCTCTAGGAGCAACCAGGCTCTAGGAGCCAAGCCAGGCTCTAGGAGCCAGCCAGGCTCTAGAAGCCAGCCAGGTGCCAGGCTCCTTCAAGGCTAGGCTCCAGTCAGGATTGAGGATCCATCCAGACGCAAGGCTCCTTCCAGTAAAGAGAAACCTAAAGCTCTGTCATGTAAGAGGGCTAGTCTCCATTGTTTGATATGATACAGGTAAGGCTCATGCCATGTAAGTGGGTCAGCCCCCATTGGCACGATCCGAGAAGGCTCTGTCGTGTAAGTGGGCTAGCCCCCATTGACATGATCCAGAAGGGTTTGTCAGTTCATAGGTCCCTACCTCGCTGAAACTCTTGAGGCATGCAGACTCATAGACAGTAATCATGAAGTCTTCTGCCAGGCTCCAGGTGCCTTCCAGGTGCAAGGCACCAGCCAGACGCAATGCTCCAGCCAGGCGCGAGGCGCTAGCCAGGAAGGAGGAGCCAATCAGGCACCAGCCAGCGCGAGGCGCCAGCTAGGCGCAAGGCGCCATCTAGGCGCGAGGCTCCAGCCAGGCTCTAGGCGCCATTCAGGCGCAAGGCTCCAGCCAGGCGCGAGGCGCTAGACAGGCTCTAGGCGCCTGCCAGGCACGAAGCTCTAGCGCCAGGCTCCAGGCTTCACCCAGAAGAGATCTATATCAAAGAACGCCCTGGCCTTCTTTGAGACATTGTGATCTCCTAAGCACTTGATAAGTGCATTGATGATTCCTTCAAACAGCTGAGAATTAAAAGTGCATGAAGTGCGAGTTTTTTCCGAATTCTTGTTCTTTCCCTAACAATATATCATAAGGACATATTAGCTGTCACATACGGGAGATGCAACTCTGTGTTGACTTCCCATTATCCGAAGGATGTCAAGATAACCTTCGAGGGATCCTTCT
Source organism: Macrobrachium nipponense (assembly GCF_015104395.2). Classification (NCBI taxonomy): domain Eukaryota; kingdom Metazoa; phylum Arthropoda; class Malacostraca; order Decapoda; family Palaemonidae; genus Macrobrachium; species Macrobrachium nipponense. Next base: position 132,853,573 of record NC_087202.1, on the reverse strand, counting down.
CTCTTGGTTGATACGTGTCTGCGGATACATTGCTGGATAGGGAGCAGATACTGATCCTTAACTAGTGAGTTAAATTTTATTTAATGTCGTGTTTTTTCTTTGGGTTGTTTGAAAGGAGTTTGTAGATAACTCTTTTCAACTTAAGCACTAACCCTCGTGTTAGGATCAGGTGATCGGGATCGGTGTTGTGCTCCTTAATTATGCCACTAGGCATAGGGCATATTGTCATGTAAGAGGCTCTGTCGAGTAAATGGATAAGACCCCCCATCGAACAGACCCACAAGAACTCTTAGCCATAGGTCACATCCTCGCTGAGGCTCTTGAGGCGAAGCAGATTCCTAGGCATTAGCCATGGAGTCTTCCGCCTGATCAAGTAGGAACAACCAAGGTTTTATTATTTATTACCTACAACGTATGTTGTTTACCTGTCTATTCAGTAAATAGTTGTCTCTTTCCCACCACCAAGGGTGTCAATCAGCTAAGTATATATCTGCTGGGTAAGTTCCATGTACAAAAATGATATTGTTAAGATACAATAAAGTTTTGTACATACTTACCTGGCAGATATACGATTGATGGCCCACCCAACCTCCCCTCAGGAGACAGGTGGAAGAGAAAAATCTGGTTCTAGAACTGCCGGTAATCGTTCCTATTCCTGCCACCCAGCGGCAGGGCGGTAGATCACCTGACCTACCTGCAGCGTGTGCCGCGAAATTCGAATTTCTCGGGGACGGGACGACGGAGTCTATAGCTAAGTATATATCTGCCAGGTAAGTAGTGTCGACAAAACTTTATTGTATCTTAACAATATCATTTTTCAATTATTGGATCAGTCAGAACTTGATTAGGCCAAATTCTTAAGACTGAAAGGAGATAAAGGATACAAAGATACTGCAGTGTATTTGATGGCAGGGACACCTATTCTTCAAGTCCATTGACAATGGCTGGCCAGAAGATAACTTTGCCCACCCCCCCCCCCCCCCCCCCCCCCCCCCCCCCCTCCCCCCCCCCAAAAACCCCCCCCCCCCCCCCCCCTCCTTTGATTTTGCCTGTTGCTGTTGTTGGGGGCTTAGAGGTTGGCAACTAGGAGGCAAAGTTGGGACCACCTTGATGTGGTGAGGGGGCTTGGAACCCCTAGAATTAGTTCCAGGTTTGAAGTTTAAGAGTCCTATATTTAGATATTAATTTGGTTTAAGGCCTGTGAAATAATTTGGTTTAAGGCCTGTGAAATTTGTCACAATTGGTAGAATGTATTTGACATGGTAAGTGGAAAAATATATCATGTCTGGGACTGGGCTTTGTATCTGAGGCCGAGAGTTGGAACTAGGGTGGGACCATCAACTACCCGATGGTTTTTGGACCTGGGAGATAACACATTGATCGTTAGGGGAGAACTCTTCTGCAGAACAGGGATATGGAATCCAGGGGTGGCTTGGTTCTGGTGATAAGACTCGGATTTTGTCCAGTTTGCCCATAATTTGATTAAGGTGGGTTTGATTGTGGTCTTGTAATATTCTCAGTCCCAAACAATCGGGTCTGGCTTACACTTGCGCTGCTCTAATTGTGTTGTGCCATACACATACCATGAAGGTATGGTATGGGCCGAACATTTGGGAGTTGGCTCCTACTGGTGCCATTGGATGAAGAAAAGCTCCATGAAAGGCAGATGATATCTTTTTCAAGATTTCCAGTTTGACTTAATTTATTTTTTCTTTCAATTCAATCTTTATGAGAAGCAATAAAGTATCTAGAACCCCTGGGCACATTGATGATGCCCTTTTGGGACAGATGACGACCTCTGCACTCTTCTCCAACAACCTGTGTTTGGAAAAGTGTAATTTGACTAGAGCCTTATGCTCCAGTGTAGAGCCCTATGCTCCAGTGCAGAGCAAAGGGAAACTGACCAGAAATGTATGTGAATTAGGAACAGGAATATTTGAAGCCTGTTATGAGAAATTAAAAGCAGTATTGCATCTTGGAGAAGTTAAAAGTACTGCTCATTGCTTGCTTTTTGAATCACTCCAAGGGTATAATATTTGCTTCCCAACTGATGATGCTTTCAGAAGAGAAAATTGTAACAGAATTTAAAGATTGTGATGTGATGAGATTAGAAAGAATTAAAAAGATCAATGGAGCCTCAGAGTTCCACTTCCAAATTTATTTACAGTAATCCATCAATTACTTAGATCGCCATTATCGGAAACTTTGCGTTATCCAACACACTTGGACCAGGGATCAAGGCTTCAAAGATATATGATACTATGTATAAATATTGAAAAAATTGACAAAAGCTCCCTCCAATGGTTGGCAATGCTGCATGGCCTTTAAAAGATGTTGGTAGCTGCCAGTGCTCGGCCTGGCTGGGAAAGGGTTTTTTGGGGGTAGGAGAGCATTGAGAAGCTTCCAAGTTTTGGGGGTTGGGGGTCGGATGGCCTGGCTCATTTGGAGAGGAGGCCCAGTAAGGCAGGGTAGAGGAAGGCTCAGAGGTGGTGTTTTGGAAGGTGGGTGGAGCTGGAGTGGGTGGGGATGCAATGTTTGATGGGTGGAGAGGGCTATGGAGACCTGACTTGATAGAGGTTTTTTTGGTGTTGTGTTTTATGTATATTATTTAGTAACTACATTTTATTAAAGGATATGTACAGTAAAGAGAGAGAACACTAACCGAGGTGTTTACATCAAAAGCTAAATGCATTAACTTTTTATTTATAGAGGCAGTCCCCAGTTATCAGGGATCCGGTTTTATGGCGCTTGTTTACTGCCGAATTGCGCTGATTTCTGGTTATTGATGCCAATACTAGAGTATTGGTGCCATTAACCGGTTATCAGCACCAAAAAGTGCTGAAAATCGCCAATTTTCAGTTATCTGCGATTTTCATCAAGCCATCAGAACAAAACCCCCACCAGTAACTGGGGACTGCTTGTGTTTTATGCTCAGTTTTCTCATTTATATTTATACCCTATTTTCTTATTTTTTATTCTTTAACCAAAAGATATAGGCTATCATGTCCATAGGATACAAGAGAGAGAGAGAGATGAAGTATCAACAGGGATAAAATATGAAATAGTATTCTCTTGTGCACTGTTATAATGTGTGATAATGATACTTGAGAGTTAGCTAAACTTGTAATTAAATACAGTGCTATACAGTAAATAGACAAAGCAAACATATGACAGTGTGTCTATGTACACACACACACTCATTTGATGGCGTTGTGAACTTCTTAGAGTTTGTTTAATATCCTTTTTTTGGAAATTCATAATTCATTACAGGATATGTACATTACTGAGATACGGGAGAAAGAGAGAGGGAGAGATCCGAGGTATATAACTATATATAAAGCCTAATACAGTAACACACACATTCTTACACTTATTTATATTTTTTAGCTAGATACAACCATTCCCTACTTATTGGTGGCATTGGTTAACAACGCTTTGGTTTTATGCTTGGCTAACAACATCGTTAACCAGATTTTTGGCACCAGTAAGCTATTTTCAGTAGTGGGCAATTTATTGGCACTGATAGGTAGTTTATCAGCATTGGTAGGCAGTTTATTGGCATTAGTAGGCAGTTTATTAACATTAGTGATTTTCAGTGCTGGTAATCAGATTATTTGTTCCTACGGCATCGTAAACGCCATTTAGAGTGCTCCCCTACCTTTATGCGGTATTAGGTTCCAGAACCTGTTGAGGAAATGCAAATATCCCCTCTAGAAATGCTAATAACTGCCAAATACCCAGTACCCCTTAAACTAAAATACTTATAACTGTCTATTTTAACATTTCACTGCTGAATTTGATAGTTCAAACAAAAATATACCTTTAATTATAATATTAAAACTATTAAATATTTCAAACAAAAATAATCCCAAAACATCCTAAGACATCTTAGAGTTGTACCCTTTCACAACTGTTACTCCTCTTAAGAGTATATACACCCCCAAAATCACATAATGATTTAATCATTTTGAAATATTAATGTAAACAGTAAAATATCTATAATATGCTTAATACAAATTAAATAAATCTGTCTTGCAGAACATTGGACAACTAATCAAGTTACCCCTTTCTACTGTATACATAAGCCATTTTCTCTCATCCCAGGTTAGCCCCAGACTGAGCATAATTGGTGTAGTACTTTCTATCTCTATTTAATGATAATTTAATGTATTTGAAGTGACATTAATACAGAATGTTTTGGATGATAGAGTATTTTGTACTTATAAAAGTAGTTATGTATTTATTAAGCGAATTCTAGGTTGGCCCCCAGACTGAGCATAATGATTTGATATAATCTCTCTCTCTCTCTCTCTCTCTCTCTCTCTCTCTCTTCTCTTCTCCTCTCGCTCTCTCTCTCTCTCTCGGTCTTCCCCTCTCTCTCTCTCTCTCTCTCTCTCTCTCTCTCTCTCTCTCTCAAAGGTAATGTCCCCAGACTGAGCATAATAGATGTATTATATTTCTCTCTCTCTCTCTCTCTCTCTCTCTCTCAAAGGTAATGTGTTGTATTTGAACCATTGCTGTAAAAAAAAATTTGATAAAGCTTATACAATATTTAAAATATTTGCTAATTATTTTCATTTTACTTTCCAGTCTGCTTTTACTGGAAGATAAAATGGAAAATAATTAGTGAATAATATTGTACAATATGCTCTGTCATAAAGAAAATCTTTACAGCAATTTCATTTCAAACATACATCTTACATTACCCATAGAGAGAGAGAGAGATGAGGAGAGATCATACACCTATTATGCTCAGTATGAGCCCCAACCTGGAATGAGATCAAAAGATACATTACTACAATATAAGTATGCTGTAAATAATTTTTATCATAAAAATCAGTATTTAGTCACAAACACAATATGAAAAAATACAGTAATTAGTGAATAAATAATGTTCCACAAAATTCTGCTACAAAGTGGATTGCAAAAATGTGAAACGCGTAAAACCGGGAGGCACTGTATTACTACTGTAATTATTGTGATTTTCCAGTTAACAACGATTTTCAGTTATCGGCGCTCGGTCAGGTAGTCAGGTACAGAACCCCGGCATTAACCGGGGACTGCCTGTAGTATTCTCGTTTGTATTTGTACAGCATTTATTTTTTCTCTTAGAAATCAAATTTTAAATACAGTCAAGTCCATAGGGTACATATATGCATCCACTCATTCCATGCTATTGATGAACTTGGTACAGCCTGCTTGGTTTTGTTGCCTACATATGAAATAAACCTTAAATATTTTTATGTATATACAGTTGTTAGTAGAGATGAAATCGACAGTGATGAAACATTCTCTTTTGTACTGTTGTGTGTTACTCAAACTTAAAACCAACCAAACTTGAAATAACTACAGTAAATCAAGCAAAGAAAAAATTGTAACTCACGTACATATACACACACGCATTCGATGGCATCACGAACCTCTTGGAGTTTTACTTTCATATTTTTGTTTGTTGCACAGTAATTCATATTTAATCAAAGGTCATGTAGAGTTCTGAGAGAGAACAAACTGTGTTATGTCGGTAAACAAATGGATCAAGAAACAGCTGTTTTGCGATTTTACTTTGTATACCCATTTTACATTTTATATACAAAAATAAAAAAAGAATGCCATTAATACATTCATGTCTTTTAACAACTGAAAAATTATTTTCCTAATTCTTACATTACAAGAGGTGGGATGATTTTTATTTTATACATATTACAATGATAACATATAAACAATAATACAGTATAAATAGATTCTGTAAGTAAAATAAGTTTGATTACCATTACCCTTATCTTAAATACAGCTGTAATAGCCTGTTTGACTTGCAAGTGGATGTTATAAGTGTAACACCTGGGCTAACCTAGACATTTTTGTATATTAGGGCAACTAAAAAGGAAGTTGCTGTATAGAAATACAGTAACGGTCATAAAACCACGGTAGGCTACTTGCATCTGAGCTACGTCATTTACTAGGAAAAGAAAGCATAGGGTTCGCATTTCTTTTACGAGTATTTATGCAGTGTATATAGTGGACACCTGGGAGTCACGGGATAGGTACCACAACCACCCACGAATCGCTAAAATGCGGGAATACTAGACACGCCTCTAAAAATGCTCACAACTAAAACTGCTTATAATTGCCCTATTTTAATGGTTCAAATACCAAAAGATACCCTCTAATAACATGTACATATAATTGTTTTAATAGTTTTATCATAAAAGATGCAATTAGTTATAAAATTATATGAAAGTATGGTAATTACTGAATATTTTTCTATGAAAAATTCTGCAAATAGGCAAATTTTCCTTGAATAATCTGGATACACATACGTTCCATAGAAAATTCCGTTAATAGGTGAAGCTGCAAATCTGAGGGAAAAAGGTAAATAATTGCCTCTTGCATAAAGTTTTCAGTTTCAAGTGTGATGATTGTTGTTTATAAGCAAACCGAATTTACATCAAGATCAGTTAAAGAATGGAACAGTTACCCTTCAACACCCCTAGATTTTTTCACCTACCATTATTTGGATTTTGCCATTATCCGACACTGGCTCCGTTCAGATAAGTGAAGGACTACTGTATTATATTCAATTCTACTCGCCTACTGTAGGATGGTTGAACTGGTTGAACATGTTTAATGTCTGTTGCTGAGAGGGTAGCGCGATTGGCGCCAATGTCCGCGTGTCTGCAACTCTTGCAGTCACGCCTCTGTATAGACTGGACGTGTAATAAAGCACTCTAGTAACACACAGGTTTCCTTCTGTTTCCTACATGGCGCAGTGAGTAGGATACATAAAGAAGAATCATGTCTACACCAGGGAGACCATCTTTCACAGCAAGGAGGGCACGACAATCCTCCAGGGGTGCCAACAGTACTACCGTCAGAGTGGCGTCAAGATCACCAGTTCTTCAACATGTAGTTGCCGAGGGTCGAGATGCATTGCAAGCCCTTAACGACCGTTTGGCTACAATGGCGAGTGGCCCCACTACAGGACTTGGAAATGGTCCATGACACATTGGCTTAGGCTACATGAGCTTCAACCAGCAGATGCAGTTCAACACATTAGGCTTCATTGCACCCCAGAGTTGCAACGTATGCTGGATGCCAGGTATAGTGATTTACAGTGGGCTAACTTGTCTCCAGAAGGGGCTTTGGATGCTATAGGGCCATGGTTCTGCGAGCATCGAACCAGGCTGTGCATTGGGCTGAGTTTTTTGTGTATATGCAAGGGTGTGAGGAGTCCATTAGCAAATATTTTGCAAAGTGCTCTCAAAAGGCCATGGACTGTGGCTTCCAGTGCCCTAGCTGTCATTGTGATTTGTCTGAATATATGCTTATTAGAAAGCTTATGGTAGGTATAAGGGATGAGATATTGAAAAGAGACTTCTATAGGTCATGTAATTCTGTTTGTACTGTCAATGCCCTTGGGCAGTGTGTGCAACATATGAAGCAGCCCGCAAAGATGCATCCATGCCCCAGCATGACACATGGCATCAAGAGCCATGTGCGGCCAATGTGGAGACAGACCCCCCCCCGAGTGTGCAGCGATGAGGAGCAATGAGAGGGCCTCAGTTCCCATCAGTGCTCGTATGTGTGGGAACTACGGAGTGCAGCACAAGTCCAGAAAGGTGTTGTGCCCAGCGAGAAATAGTGTTTGTCATGGCTTCAAAAAATTGGCCACTTGAAACGGTTTTGTAGGAGCAAGAAGATGGTGAATGATGCCCCTGCATCATCAGTAACACTGGGGGCAGTCACTGCTGGGGTACAACCCAGTATGCAGCCTACTATACAAGTGGTAGTGTCTTCATCAGTGCATAGCCCTAGGCCTAAGGGTCACAGCCCTGTACAGGCTGCGGTAGACACTGGGGCCCAAGTGTGTGTTGCAGGCCCTACCCTGCTGTCAACCCTCATTGAAAGGCCTGCCCTTTCACAACGCTGCGGGGGCCTACATGACATTGCCAACATTAAAGTGGAGTGTATGGGAACTGGCTCCCTTTGCGTTCAATATGTTAGCAGGATAACCGTCCAAGAAGTGTACTTCATCAAGTCTGCGAGGTCATTCTTTCTTTCATTGGTTGCTTGCAAGGACCTTGGCCTTGTGCCCCAGTCCTTTCCCCACCACTTACCAGTGTCAGCAAGCCTCGCACTGGAGCATGAGGTACCCACCCCCATTGGGCAGTCCTTGCCTAAGCCCTCATCCATACCCTTCCCACCAGTGGAAGAGAATGTCCCAAAGTTGGAGCAGTGGCTCTTGTGCCATTTTTCGTCATCGACATTCAATACAGAAAGGGAGCCCCTCCCTGTCATGGAGGGCAAGTCGCACCATATTCATCTACTGCTAAGGGCAATCCCCTATGCATGCCACACCCCAGCATCTGTGCCAAAGCATTAGGAATCAGAAGTGAAGATGCAGTTGGACCAGGACATCAAGAAAGGCATCATTGAGGAGGTACCGACTGGTGAAGCAACAGAATGGTGTGCGAGGATGGTCATTGTTGCCAAGAAGTCAGGTCAGCACCACCGCACCGTGGACTTTCAATGCCTCCTGCAGGAGAGAGACGCATCACACCCCTGCTCCTTTCGACATGATCTCAGGGGTACCCTTACATTCCTTTAAGACAGTGGCAGATGTGCATTGGGGTTTCCACCAGGTGGAGTTAGATGAAGAAAGCCACAAACTCACAACCTTTATCACTCCCTGGGAGCGTTATCGGTACAGAAGAACACCCTTGGGACAGTGTTCAGCTTCAGATGCCTACACCAAGAGGTTTGATGACGCCATCAAGGACATTCCCTGAAAACACAAGTGTGTGGATGATACTCTTCTATGTGACAACAGCGTCGAAGAGGCCTTCTGGCACACGTACAATTTCTTGGACACGTGCCAAAAAGGGAATAACCCTCAACCCAGAGGAATTCAGTCAGCCAAAGTGAAGTGAGCTTTGTCAGATTCCAGCTGGGATGGGATTCCTATAGGCCCACAGAGGAGAGTCTAGCTGCCATACGGAGATTCCCTATGCCTGACAACCCGTGTCACTGACATCAGGTCATGGTTTGGCTTTGTCAACCAGTTGGCACCCTTCCTTGCCACCGCCCCGCTGATGGAACCCTTCAGAGACCTCCTGAAGAAGTCTGCAAGCAAGAATGTCTACTGGGATAACAACCTACAAGAGAGATTCCACCAAGCGCAGGAGGCCATATGCAAGCTGCCCAAGGATGGGCTGGTATACTATGACAAGACCCGACCTACAGCAGCCCTAACAGATTGGAGCAGAGATGGGATCGGGTTTGTTATCCTGCAGCAGTACTGTGCTTGTACCTCAGCTGATGTCCCATTCTGCTGCAAGGGTGGGTGGCGTATTGCCCTATGTGGGAGCCGTCACTTGTCACAAGCTGAAGCTGGGTATGCTGCTGTTGAGGGAGAAGGCCAGGCTACTCCTGTTGGGCTGCCCCAACTTATTGATCGTGACTGACCACCGCCCGCTGGTCAAGCTCCTGGGTGATAGAGAGCTGAAGGATATACTGAACCCAAGACTTCCGTCTCATGGAGAAAACCCTACAATACAGGTTCCAGGTAAGATGAACTGCGCTGCTGACTTCTTATCACGCTTCCCTGCTCTCCGTTGCGTACCAGATGACAAGGACTCTGAACTTGAAGAGGATATGACTGCCGCCCTTGTCGCTGCTGCAGCCACTGCCCTTGAGCAAGAATGCCTCATACTTGACGAGGAGAGGGTCAAAGTAGCAGCCTCTAAAAACCCTGAATACCAGTTGTTGGTAGCTAAAGTGGCAGCAAATGACTGGCGCCCACAGAAGGCACAGGTGTTGGCCTGCCTACGTCAATTCTACTCAGATAGGGACAGGTTATCTATGGTAGAAGACCTGATAGTCTACACTTATGAGCAAGGATGCCCACGTCTGCTCATCCCAGAGGAACTTCGCCTTCAAGTCATTACAGGCCTTCATGCAGGACATCAGGGGGTGGACTCCATGCTCTGTAGGGCTGGGCAGTCAGTTAACTGTCATGGAAGGTGACCTGCAGAGCCACAGGGATGGATGGGCCTCTTGTGATATACATGCTCCATCACAACCTGCTGAACCATTAGTACTCACAGCACCCCCAGAATACCCGTTCCAGTCAACGGTGGTGGACATGCTACAGTTGGAGGGTCATATGTACATGGCCCATGCAGACAGGCTCACCTGGTGGCTGGAAGTTGCACACTTTCCACATGGTACAACTTCATCAAGAATCATATCAGTGTTGAGGACGTACTTCACAAGATGGGGAGCACCAGAGATAATCTCAACAGATGAGGGCACAAACCTCATTAGCGAAGAGCCCACATCATTCTTCAGAAAATGGGGGGTTGGTTACTGTACGCCTTTCGTCAGCCCATTACCCCCAGTCCAATGGAAGGGCTGAAGCAGCAGTCAAGACTGCCAAGAGGATCATCAGGTCAAATATAGGCAAAGGAGGTAGCCTCGATTGCAACAAGGCATCTCTGGCAATCCTTCAGTACCTCAACACCCCTCCTAAGGAGTTTGACAAGTCCCCAGCATAGCTTGCCATTGGTAGGCAGCTCAGAGATGGAGTGCCAATGCCCAGACAGCATTACAAGGTGGAGAGTGTCACGGACACCCAGAGGTCCGCTATAGGTTCAATAATATAATTAACAAAAAGATTTCAACACCAACAGTTGAAACTGGGGATACGAATATAGAGATACACAAACAGAACAAAGGTTTATTTACAAGCTTATTAGCAAAGATAAATGCAGAATGGTTTCTCCTATTTACATAACAAAGATAAAATCTTACAGTATGTGAACTGGGGAAACAGTGAGGTAATGAAAATACTTGCTGGCCAGTTTTGCAGCTGTCGAAAATCAATGCTCGAAGCGACGGCTTCACAAAGGAGAACTATAACTTCAGATGTCTTCCTGACTCCGTACTGCAGAAAACAAGGTCTACTCTTGATACTCGAAGGGCAGGTTACTCCTCAAAACCACCTTGTAGGACGTTCTTCTGTGAAGGCTGGCTCTACGTCAGAATACCTCTGTCGTTCTCTCTCTAACTGGACGACTTGACCCGAATCTGACCAAACTCTCGTGCGCCTTCTACCTCTCTTATCCTTCGTCTGTTCCTTCTTCTCGTCTCTTTCTGATGATCTCTGCTCTTTCCTACTTTGTAAGTCGTATATATACGGCGACCTGGGGGAGGAGCATGAACGTCACAGACTCCCTAGACGACAGGAAATTTTTAGAAGGATCCAGACGAAATGTTGCATCATAAATCGCGGCACTCCTAACGAAATGTTGATGCCTGTTGAGTTCCATATCCCACCTGACGCTTCTAGAACAATCATGAGAACAGGCGCCTCCAACACATGCACGAATGCCTCTTTGCTGCAGACCTACTTGAAGAAAATGCATTTTCCTTTCTTGTAACTTATCTTTCTTTGCTATAAGGCGATTACCATAACAGAGAGACACTGGGACAAGATCATTCAGAAGAGGGAACTACAAATGGCAGTCCCAAAAGGAGACCCAACCACTTGCTGGGACCAGGGAGCTTCTACCTGTTGTTGTGGGCTGCAGGGTAAGAGTTCAGGATCCTGTAACCAAAACCTGAGACCGATCTGGGTTGGTAGTGGAGTCCAGGGGCCACCGACAGCATCTCAATAGGCTGGATGGAAGCGGTCGAGTGTCACTCAGAAACAGGAAGCACCTGAAAGTGCTAAAACGTCAGCCCCCAACGTCGTCAGCCACTTCCCCACGCCCGGACCCCACTCCACCTCGTCCAAAAAGGCGGACAGTACAACCCTAATGGATGGGCGAGGATGTCATGGGTGATGTTGAGTGTTAACCCATGCTCATGCTTGTACCACTATAAATTTGTCTTATATTGTCCCTCATGCTTTTCTCATCTTCTGTTTTTGATAAGCCGAACTGGCTACAATTAATTTTTGCAGACATTTTTATGCAAATTCGTGTTGCTGCCATGCATGTCAATTTATGCTGTGATACCTGTGCATTAACCATTGCGTTTTTTTTCCTATAAGATTTTTTTTCTTGCATATTTTCTTTGTGTGTATATATATGTATTTAATACATATTTGCTAATTGCCATCACTGATTATTTCCATTTAATATTATGCCATTCTGTCATGCCATAATTTTAGGGGGAGGGGGGCGTGATGTAGGATGGTTGAATATGTGTAATGTCTGTTGCTGAGAGGGCAGCGCGATTGGCGCCAATGTAGCCCGCGTGTCTGCAACTCACTTGCAGTCATGCCTCTGTATAGACTGGACGTGTGATAAAGCACTCTAGTGAGACACAGGTTTCCTTCTGTTTCCTACACTTACCTAATGTAATAAGACCAGAGTGGTTATGTTTTTAAGTTGAGCGATATAACGAAAGAAAATATATATATTGTGGCGATAATCATTCATCATCTTCACAAAATTGTGATGTGCACATTAAGGAAAAAGACATCCAGACATATTAAGGGAAAGCGAATGCATAACATTTACAGAGGCTAAACAGAAGGTTTTGAGCCGCTATGTTAGACCAGGAATATAATTTTCTAGCATTGTGGCTATCCGAAGAAGAAAAGTACTCAATTGATGAGAGGTGCTTCCTTTAGTAATGTGAAAGGAAGCCCAGTGGTGACCTGTACTCATTCCTCTTCGGAGGTTGGGCCAGTCATTTCTGGCACTCGAAATTTCCTCTTTAGAGGCTGTACCAGTCATTTCTGGCAGTCTTGCCTCTTCAGAGGTTGGAGCTCTTGCCGCTCTCAGATGACTGCACAAGTTTTACCTAGTGTATCGACCTTTTTGGGGGCTGTGGAAGCTGTAGCTGGCACTCCTTCCTCTTTGGAGATTTCGTTATCTATATCCAGTGTATGTATCACTCTTTGACTGGCGGCCCTGATGCTTCAGAGGATGCACTCGTTGTGTCTGACTCTCACCTCTCCTCAGGCGGCACCATCTTTATCTGGTGCTCTTGAGCTGGAAATGACTGTCATGAAGATGCCTTCAAAGGTCCCCAACACTCATGATACGAGGGAGGCTTTGCCATGGCAGGTAGGTACTACCCTTCTCCATCATCATTGTAGTTAAAATGGCAGACGACAGCTGTAAATAATCAGACTCATTCCAGAAAAGAAGCAGAAGCAAGGCAGTACAGTAAACCCTGTACTATTCTCTTTCTATCTTGGACTCGCCGATTCGCAGGATTTTCTGTGGAACATATCTATGAATTATTCACATGAAACTCGCCCATTGGCAGATTTTTTTTTAGCAGTATTTTGTATTTTCATATTTTTATGATTAAATGTACTATATCTTCATATACATTTTATCATAAAATAATGATTTACCATACTAATTTTCAAATACTACTAATATTAAGTTAAATATGATTAAGTAACAAATAATACAAATATAATTCTCTCTCTCTTACTGAGATGAGAGAATTTTTATGCTATTCTGTGATAGTAAGTATATTTATGTTTTCGTATGATAGATAAGTTATTTACTAATTTTCGAATATTAATATTAATGTAAACAACAATATAGAAAGCAAATACTATAGTGAAATAGAAAGATTTCAGTTTATAAATTAATAAATTATGTAAAATTTAAAGGATTACATAATATCATCATCCCTCATCTTTTGATAAAAAATTTGGAGAGGTGAGTTTAATTTGTCAAATATGCCTTATAACCTGACAGCAAGAGTGGACTTAGTAAAACCTTAGTTCTCTCTGCCATCAGGGGTACAAAAGGGCTTAAGTACTGTACAAGTCCTAAGAAACTTTGTAGTTCCCACACGCTTGATGGAGGGGGTCGTCGATTGATTTCATCGAACTTTGCAGGTTCTGGTTGCATGCCATCCTTAGACCATACAAGACCATAAAAATTAATGCTTTGTTGTTGCACATGGCATTTCTCAGCTCGAAAAACAAGGCCTTCTTCCCTGGCCACCTTCAGTAGCTTATGAAGATTATAATCATGTTCCTGTATGTCTCTTCCATAAACCACAACATTATCAGCTCTAATAATTACTCCCTCTCCTACTTTTCCAAGAATCTTATCCATCCGACACTGGAATATATCTTGTGAAACGCTGAGTCCAAACGGCAGGCGGAGGAAACGATACTTCTCAGCAGGACTCTGGGAAAGTGCAAAGTTTACTGCTCTCTTCATCAAGCTTGATTGACCAATATCCATATTTGGCATCCAACTTTGAATAAAGGACACTTCCTGACATCTTGACATTCAGGTGCTTATGATCAAGACACCCACAATTCACCCGAAGTCTTCCTCGTAAAGGCTAATGCATTTATCCAATCAGATGTCTCATCCTCTGGGCACTTCTTCACAACACCCATATTTTCCAACTCTTGTATTTTTGTAATTATCTCATCTCTTAACTGAATTGGGTACTTTCTAGGCGGAACAACTACAGGGCAAGAATGGGGTTTTAACTCCATATGATATTCACCTTTCATCTCGCCAATATCTCTAGAGCATTTAGGGTACAAATTGCACATTGCTTGTACATCAGGTATAGGAGTAGGCCTCGAGTTTTCATGTTCCTCCTTGACACTCGATATATTCTTGTTTTCCTTTATAGCAATAATTCCTAGTCTCTCACAGGCATCACATGACAGAATTGCTGGTCCACTGGTATCACAGGCATAGAAAAGTAAATCGAGAACTGGGGACTTATCCAGACTTGATGGTATTTCTATAGTTCCATATGTATGAATGTTTGTATCATTCACGGCTGTAAGTTTAGCTAAAGTTGGCTTCAGTAACCTTGTAAAATTTCCATTAGCATTTGAGTACATCTGTCTGAGACATCTTATAGGTAAGATGTTACCGTTAGATCCAGTATTGGCCTTGACCTTGAGTGGCACTTTCCTTAAAATGTTTGGGGGTTTGATATCTAGTTTAGCCATAATTACTTGTCGTTCCCCTTTTGAATTAGTAATGGCAGCTACATTTACTTCTGACAAGTCTATAGATCAACAATTCAATGGCGTGTCGTCAAAATGGATTTCCTTATCTTCTTCAGTCACTTGGTTGCTGTGGACTTGGGTTTTTCCACATGTCTCTTTGGTCCTTTCCTTGGACCTGGCCCTTGACATGCTTCGTGAACGACTTTTTATATTCTGACAGACACCCTCAAAGTGATTCATTCTACTGCATTTCCGGCACTTCTTCCCAGGGGCAGGGCATCTCATTGGAGGATGATGGAATCCACAATACCTGCAGCTCTTCTGCTGCACTGGATGGCTTCGTTCTCTTATGACAGCATTCACGGACGTGCTTTTCTCAAATGAGGAAGTATTTGAGTGTTGCTTGGAAATTCTGTGCTGTCTCAATAGCATCAGTAAGGGTTAAAGCATTCCCCTTAGAGATCATCTTTCTTCGTGCTTCTGACCACTTGATTCCCTTTATCAGTTGGAATGTTATCTGTTCATCCTTGGTACTCACGTGAAAACTACAGCTATTGGCCTTTGCCTTTAACCTGCAAACTGATTCTGACTCACCTTGAGACATCGAAGCCAGCTCTAACCTCTTCACCCATTTATTCTGTGTGCCTACCAGATGATCAGCAAACTTCCTAAAAATAACATCTGGATCTTTCTTTTGAGTATCAGTCAACTGCCAAGAATCCCATAACTGCTTTCCTTGTGACCCAGCAAAAAGCTTTACATAGTGCCATTGGTTTTCAGCTTCAACCTTATTGATAAATAAGTAGCTTTCAAGGAAATCCTTCCATTCATTAAAAGCACTGACTTGGTCCACTTGTGACCAATCCAATTTAGCCATTTCCACACTGGTAGTCATGGTTGCTTAAGCACACTTATTCAGAAAGACAGAAAAATTTGTTTTTATCTTAGGTACTTTTACATGAAAACTATTTCAGCAAATTTTCATAATCTCAACTTATATCCTATTCTCCAGAAGAACCTAAGTTCATTGCTCTACAACTCCTCAAACTCTGAGCAGAGATACATAATACAATTGTATAAAAAATATCATGACCTTGCTATCATACATACATTAATATTGACACAATGCGAATTATTTTGTTGTAGGCATCAACACAACTAAGTATAAATCTTCACAGGACAGCAGCAATAAGGGCAATACCAGCTTACATTAATTATCTTCAAGATAAAGATCAGACTGAATAGCAGCACAGGTTAGGCTAGTCAATCTATGGTACTGTATGTCAGTATCATTCAAGAACCATAAAAAAATATAAATCACGTAGTTTAGGCTAGTTAGGCTATGGCACCTATGGCAGTATCATTCAAAAACCATAAAAGGGTATCAATCACATCTCTTTAATGACTAAACATGGGCATGAATTATCACTCGACAAACACAGTAACTGTTGTTCATTAATTACGAAGTCTAGTAAAAACTTCATCGTGGCCTGGCAGTATCAGCAATGCTAGCACACATCGGTAGTCATCGTACATCAGCTTCTTAACCAACGTCTCGGGTAGTCATCGTGCATCGGCAACTCAAAACGGCGGCGTGTGGCGGCATCTTTGATGATCGTAATCCTTCACATTTATATGTCGAAAATGTTGATCATCGGAAGGTCTCTACCCGCCGAAACAACTTGGAGACGACTCTGTCGGATTTAATACATCAATTTTAGCCCCTTATCTTCAAAATCTAGTGCCGACTCTTACTGTTTACATTCTTGAAGCTTGCTTCCGCTGCCACCATGTTATATGGTGGGATGTCTTAATGATACACATAATAAAATAGCATTATTTTGTTGTGTAACACTCTTGCTGAGGTAGGCACGAATACTGAAACACTTAGAGCCCATGTTTCCGATCCATACAGTAACATTGGTCTTATTACTGTGTTATAGATCTTGACTTTTTGTTTTTAGCTTGGTTGGCATTTTCTTATCACATACTACTCCAGCTATCTCTATCCACTTCCCCCATGCAGCTTTTAGCCTGCTGTCAACTTCAGACTCACAACCTCCCTCTTGGCATAAAATAGATCCTAAGTATTTAAACTTTTCTCCCTGTTTTATAATCGAACCTCTTCTTTCTTGTAGTACTATTCTGTCTCTATCTTCCCTACTGCTCACCAAAACCTCTGTTTTATTCACAATCACCTTTAAGCCACCCCTCTCAAAAAAACTCCTGCCACTCTCAAACCCTTTTCTCTGTAGTTCTTCCTCATTTTCTTCAGTAATCGCCAGATCATTGGCCTACAACAACTCCCAAAGTTCATTATTCCTGATCTTAACTCATCCATGACCAGCACAAACAAAAATTACCTTTGCTGACGCCTAATGTAGTATTCCAACGTTAACTCCAAAGTTTTCTGTTTCCCCAACTGCTGTTATTACTTTTGCGCTCGTTTTTTTATATATATCATCTCGACCAGGCTAACCAACTTTTCTGGGACTTTCCTCTTCCTCAAACACCAAAAAATCACTTTATGCTTTTTATCGGACTATAAATGCACAATAGATCTCCTGTTTTCCCTCCAGCCTTTTTTCCTGTAACTGTCGACTATGAAGATGGTATACGCCGTCCCTCTTCCTCTCACGAATCCCTACCACTGTTTCCCGATCTTTACTTACTCTATTGCCAAACATATACTGAGATAAGAGTATATATATATATATATATATATATAATATATATATATATATATATATATATATATATATATATATATATATATATACATATATATATATATATATATATATATATATATATATATATATATATTATATGTATATATATTACGTGTGTGTGGTGGGGGGGGGGGGGAATGTGCAGCAGCCATATCAGGAAACAAAGAGGAGTTGATAGTTAATATACTTTTATTTGCAGAACTGCTGATGGGGAAAGCTGAACGTAAAAAAGAAGTTATGAAAGAATTATGGCATTACGAAGAGAGAGAAATAAACATAAATGACGAATAAAAAAGCAAGGGAGCCATTACCAAGGAATCCTCACCTATTACGACAAACTGCGTTACTATCAAAAGATAGACAATCGAGTATATAGAACAGTGGTTCCCAAACTAGGGGGCGTGAGGAGGATACAAGGGGGGCGTGAAGTCATCTGCTCAAAAATATTTGTTTAATTAGAATAATAAAATCATTCAAAGAACAAATATCTGCCATACATGCAAATTATAATTATAGCAGTCACTCCAACCCGTTTTCTATTAGAAAAATGTCTGGAATGTACTATTATTTGTTTGAGTGGCTTTCATTATTAAAATTTAATACAAACAGAAATCTGTTTTCCTAAACAATGCTAAGAAATAAATGCAAGAATCATTTATCATGAACAAAAGAGGGAGTGGGACCGTGAGGGTCTACTGGAAGCAAAATGGGGCCGTCAGGTAAGATAGTTTGGGAATCTCTGATATAGAACAGTCTTGAAAGCCCCTAATTACAACAGCAAGTTGTGCGTTAAGATCTGAAATAAGGGTCTCTTCCTGCCACTTCAGAGATATGAAGAATAAACTATTCTACCTGAAACATACATTGGAGAGTGGTGGAAATAGGCTCCTTATATGAGATAACCATGGACCAGTATAAAAAACCTGGGTAATGCAAGTAAAAGAATATATGAAAGAACTAAATATAAACTTAAGTAAAATTGAAGCAGTTAAAGACAAACAGTCAAGAAAAATAATAAATAACTGGGACAGAAAAACATGGCAGAAAGAAAAGAATGAAAAGACAACATTAAGAATCTACAGAAAATATAATGAAAACATAAGAAATCTGGTATGACAGCACTGAAAAAAACAATGCTGATCAGTAAGGCCAGATTAGGTACACTAGGAATAAATGATAGAAATATAATAAAAGGAGAAGATACAAAATGTTTGTGCTGTGAAGGGAAAAAAATGAAAATTTAGAACATTTCTTACTTTACTGTCCAACATACAATGAGATCAGAAACAAATATAGTTTTGTGCAGCAACCACATCAGGAAAATAAAGAAGAATTAATAACTAATATACTATTATTGGTAGATCTACTGAGGGAGGAAGTTGACTATAGGAAAGGATTTCTAAAAGAAATGTGGTATTTCAGAGAAGAAACAAACAGAGGAATAAAACAAGCAAGGGAGCCGTTTCAATGCCATATCCCAGCTAGAACTACTACTACAATCGCAAGTTCCCAACTTCGTAAGTTTCGACAAGACACGAGAGCGAGACAATCTCTGTACAAGTCACAATGCCTGTTGGTGCAGATGGTTTTCGGCTTCCTAGCGTTTATAACTGTGAAGAGAAATGCAAATTAGAATGGGTAAGTAGCCGAATCCGATTGTTGCTTTGCACAGGTTTGGACAAGCTAGTACTAGGGGAAGGCTTGGTAGATCTACAGTACTAGGCTAGGTAACCCAGCTAGCTACCTAGGTAGCTAGGCTAGTACTACCTAGCTAGGTACTAGCCTTAGTAGCTACTAGTAGTAGTAGGTAGCCTAGCCTATCCAGCGGACAGCACAGCCTAGCCTATCTGGAGCCAGAGGTGAGTACCTGTTTGTGTTTTTTTTTTTGTTCTGTAGCCTATGTAGGGTAAAATATCACAGCAGGCCAAGCAGGCCACCTACAATCAACGCTAGCCACCCTCCGAAAAAGTACATTATAACACGTCTTGACACCCGAGATGGGCATCAGTCGCGACTTGTTGTTGGTGAGAAACGGAGCTAAAGACCTCTACTCTCCTTTCGAAGTAAGTATTTTCTCCAAAGTTAGAAATTAAGGCCAAATTTTAAGATTTAAACAGAGGGTACTGAAAATGGCGCCCACGGCAGTGGAAATCTCACCAACGCGTTCAAAACATTTTTACTTTTTACTTACTCCGAGGTATTTAGAAGATTGACGCAATCTCGATGTTTATGGAGGAGTAGCTTGTGTCAATAAAATAACCATTTCCTGTGATAAATCCGCACACCTTCCCACTTTGTGCCCTTCCAGACGCTGGAGCACTTTCATCACAACAATCGAAACACGATTTCTCACCAACAAACAAGCCAGGAGTAAACAGCTGTTTTTGGTAGAAGATGACGAGAAGCTTGCTCTAGCTAATTTTTAAATAAGTAGTAAAACATCAATATTTTACATATTTATGATGATTAATTTGAAAATATTCGTTATTGAAAAAGTAACTCTACTCTGACTCAAATTTAAGTAATTATTTTTCTGAAATTAGAACGTTTTCTTTTAAGTTCTGTATTATGATGTCACGAACATCTTGACTTTCGTACCTATTGTAAATAATTGCTATACTCAACTGTCATTGCAGAACAGTTTACCAGTTATTCATGCAGATTGTTATCAGCTATACATGTAATTGTTATAATCGTAATGCGCATATACTATATCTTTATTATTTACTTTTTGGATATATGAAGATGTTTTACTGCTGGATTATCGCCGTAGTGTGACGCATCGTTTTCGGTCATGGCCTCTGTCTGTTTTCGCACCATAGAAATTATGGGGCCGAATTTGCAATGACCAGAAAGTCGTTAAAAGAGGAAAGTTAGCATTGAGGGCCATATGTTTTGACTGAGAAAAATACAAATTTATTCAATAGCTAGCTTGTAAAAAATACTTGGTTATAAAAACTTGATTGACAACTAAGCAGCATGTCTACTATGGGTTTCAGAGACAGTGCAAGCACGTTTTTGGCAATACCTATTTCTGTAACGAACACTTCTTAACAGAACGATTTTTGATTTTTCTATTTAGTGCATTACACCCAGTGCCGTAATTTATAAGGGTATCGTGAATCACTAATCGTAAAGAATAACGACACTTGTCCTTGTACCAAGAGACAAAAAACTCCATTATGCAGAAATGGATACGAACACGAGTATAAAGCTCCACCTACCCCTCTCCCCCCCCCCCCCCTCCACCGCCATCCCTTTTCTTCTTCGTTCCTCCGCCTTCCTTTCTCTCTCTCTCTCTCTTCATCTCTCTCTCTCTCTCTCTCTCTCTCCTCCCTCTCTCTCTGGTCGCCATTCGGTATGTGTTACCCCTCCAAAACTGGGTATAAGACTACACACAAAACGTTGAAATTGGTGAAATTAGGCTATGTATTGGAAGTATATATATAAATATTAAAGCAATTTTATCATTATTGCATTACTATGACAACTAGAATTCATGGAAACATTTATAATAAAATGAACGGCGTATGTGTGAAGCCTCCACTAATGTGGCAACGATGATTTTGCCATTCTTAGCATGCAAACATTAAAGTCACATTTATTTTCTGGCATACGATTTATTAAAGAAATCCAAAATACTAATATAGACTGAAATCAATGAAAAGTGCTAGCAAAAACAAAAAGCAAAAAAAAAAAACAAAAAAAAATTATATAATAATTCACCTTCCCGTAGTCGTTCCTCTAGCACTTTTCCGTATTCGTTCCCTCTATGGTTTTCGGCAGCCAGATGTACGAAAACGTTAGAAACATTTGATTTTATCTACTTTAGAAATATCTGTATTTTTCGGGGTAATTTGGTTGCAAAAAAGGGATAATATTACATGAATTAAATCAAAATTTTAAATAACAAAAGTAAATTTAAACTAAATAACGAGTAAAGTAAACAGTTTAGGGAATAAAACTTTGCAGTTTTTCGTCCGTCTGTCGTCGTCTGCTGTTCATAAACTGTGTTTTATGGCGCGCGCGCTTAGAAACAGAAACAGCAACTGGTTTAAAGTGCAATGTGGAGTGAACTGAGACCAAAATGTGTATAATAACAATCAAATAAGCACTGTGGAGTTTCAGTTGTGATGGCAGTAAGGAAAAAACCACCGATTACAAGGTAAGAAAATGATTTCAGTTCAAACATAACCCCGGGAATAAACGAGTTCATACTTTCACTAATATAGGGCAACAAAAAATGTTGTTTTATTGTGCTGATTACAACAGCAATCTTGAGTAAGATCAATAAACGTTACATATATACGCTAACATTGTTCAAATGAGTGCTGGAAGGCTGGGAAAAGATGGTGGCCATCACTGATCAGAACCTTTCCATGAAAAAAACGTAGCCGCCATATTGGATTTCAAAACTGCCTTGAAAAAAACATATTTTACGAAGAGCTCACTGCTTATTTTAGTTCAATGTGGGGCTTTCATATATCACATTTATGTTGACGAAAAACTTCAGTCTTTTGAAATGGTATGCTTAGAGTTGCAATTGTATTCATGTTTCACCAATTAAAATATCGAGTGAATAAAACCCTGTCCAACGTGATGAGGGTTGGCCTGTCGTGATATTCTACCCTAGGTATGGGTCAATTGTCCTGCTGTATTTTGTAATGTAAAGAGGAAAGTGTGATTGAGCGTGGGTTTGGTAGCCAGACAGATTACTAAGTTTAGGGTAAAAAACCGTAGGGTCCAGAGTGGACCATGTATGATCAGCTTGGACAATCCCCAAAAAAGTACATTATAGGGTAAAAAACACACACGCAGGCCAAACAGGCCACTTACAATCAACGCTTGCCACCCCTCCGAAAAAAGTACATTATAACGCGTCCTGACACCGGAGATGGGCACAGTCGCGACTTGTTGTTGGTGAGAAACGGAGCTAAAGATCTCTACTCTCCTTTCGAAAAGTAAGTATTTTCTCCAAAGTTAGAAATTAAGGCCAAATTTTTAAGATTTAAACAGAGGGTACTGAAAACGGTCTCAAACGTAGTGCAAATCTCACCAAAACGCGTTCAACATTTTTCCTTACAACTCGAGGTATTTAGAAGATTGACGCCATCTCGATGTTTATGGAGTCGCTTGTGTCAATAAAACTAAACCATTTCTGTGATAAATCCGCAAACCACTTGTGCCCACAGACGCTGGGGCACTTTTATCACAACAACGGAAAACTTTCCTCACCGAGTAAACAACTGTTTATTGTAGTGTCTTTACCGAACAATTATAGAGCCGTGATTCACGAGCGGCAGGATACTAAATTCAAATTTAGCGCGTCGGGCGTCGCCAAACACTGGTGGTGATGACGTCATCTCCCCTCCCATTCGGCGGGAGAACAGGTACAACTGCCCAGGTGAATCAATTCTTTTCCTGCCGGCGTCTGGGTGGAACATCGGTGGTCGGTGCGGTTGGATGACTTTGCTTCGCTTTTTTTCTTGTGGAATTGATCTTCGGAATGGTGAAGTACTCTTTTTTGGCGTTGTTGTTATTTTTGCTTTTTATTTAGGCGTTGCCATGTCGGATTCTAGTCCGTCGGGAGTTAGGTTTGCATCTCAGGATGTAAAAACTAGATTATCCACCAAGTTAGAATATGATTTCTCACTAAATGTGTTTTAAGTGTAGGGACAGGTTTGTTCAGCAGATCGAACATGTAACGAGTGTAGTGATTTGGACGATCTCCAATGGAAGTTTTTTAGTTCATACTCGGAGAAAATTAGCTAAAGACAGAATTAGAAAAGCAGCGGCTTAGGGAAAGTAGACTTAGCTCCGCTTCGTCTTGCGATGCTTCTGTTCCTTCTGTTTCTCCTCAAATTGTTATGTCTCTTTAACTACATCCTATTCCTCCTACTAATCCCGCTTCTTCCGGCTTCCGTGTAGTTTTCTTCCGACACCATTTGCCAGTCTGGAATCGAGGTTTAGATCCAGAAAATTTTCGGTACTAGCGAATACGGTTTTGCAACTTGGTAATTCAGTTAGGACGTTTTTTTGGAGAAAGCGGCTTCAGGTAAGAGTGTAGTTAGGGTGCGTCTGTCTGTCCTGACACGTCTCCTAGACAAAAGGTCACTGTCCAGCTCCCCCGCACCGGGGAGAAAAAGACATACCGGAAGTCCAAGGGAGTCGATCGGGATTTGCCCACAGACAGCGTCCTCTCTTGTTGAGCCTGTGCGCCTCAACAGGGCTCGGTTAAGCGTTGGAAAGGTGTTGCGGTCAAGACGCCTTTCGGGGAATGATTCAAGCGATTCGTCCTCCGGTCGGCGCGGCGCTCTTGGCGAGATTCGCCCGTTTCGCGTCCCTTAAAGAGGCGTTCAGGCGCCGATTCTTCACCTCCTCAGTCAAGCGGTATAAGGAGCCTGAGAGTAGGGTTGCGCCTCGGGGGGGGCGTTAGCGGCTTTGTTCGTCGCCTCAATCTGTGCCTTTTTCGGCTCCATCTACTAGTAGAGATTGTGGTTTTATTGTAGTGTCTACCGAACAATTATAGAGCCGTGATTTCCACGAGCGGCAGGATTACTAAATTCAAATTTAGCGCGTCGGCGTCGCCAAACACTGGGGGTGGGTGCTGACGTCATCTCCCTCCACTCGCGGGAGAACCAGGGTACAAATGCCAGGTGAATGCAATTCTTTTCCTGCGGCGTCCGTGAACATCGGTGGTCGGTGGCGGTTGGATGACTTTGCTTCGCTTTTTTTTCTGGTGGGAATTGATCTTCGGAATTGGTGAAGTACTCTTTTTTTGGCGTTGTTGTTATTTTGCTTTTTATTTAGGCGTTTGCCATGTCGGATCTAGTCCGTCGGGAGTTAGGTTTTGCATCTCAGGATGTAAACTAGATTATCCAAGTTAGAATATGATTTCTCACACTAATGTTGTTGAAAGGGTAGGGGACAGGTTTTTTTGTTCAGCAGATCGAAACATGTAAACGAGTGTAGTGATTGGACTGATTCTCAATGGAAGTTTTTTTAGTTCATACTCGGAGAAATTAGCTAAAGACAGAATTAGAAAAGCAGCGCTTAGGGAAGGTAGGACTTAGCTCTGCTTCGTCTTGCGATGCATCTGTCCTTCTGTTTCTCCTCAAATTGTTATGTCTCTTTAACTACACCTCCTATTCCTCCTACTAATCCCACTTCTCCGGCTTCCCGTGTAGTTTCTTCCGACCCATTGCCCAGTCTGGAATCGAGGTTAGATCAGAAATTTTCGGTACTAGCGAATACGGTTTGCAACTTGGGTAATTCAGTTAAGACGTTTTTGGAGAAAGCGGCTTCAGGTAAGAGTGTAGTTGAGGGTGCGTTTGTCTGTCCTGACACGTCTCCTAGACAAAGGTCACTGTCCAGCTCCCCCGCACCGGGGAGAAGACATACCGGAAGTCCAAGGGAGGTCGATCGGGATTTGCCACAGACAGGCGCCTCTCTTTTGTGAGCCTTGCGCCTCAACAGGGTCGGTTAAAGCGTTTGGAAAGGTGTTGCGGTCAGACGCCTTTCGAATGATTCAAGCGATTCGTCTTCCGGTCGCGCGGCGCTCTTGGCGAGATTCGCCCGTTTCGCGTCCCTTAAAGAGGCGTTCAGGCGCGATTCTTCGCCTCCTCCCATTCAACGGTAATAAGGAGCCTGAGAGTAGGGTTCGCCCGCGGCGTTAGCGGCTCGTTCGTCCGCCTCAATCTGTGCTTTTTCGGCTCCATCTACTAGTAGAGATTGTGGTTTTAGCGCTTGTAACTAGCAGTTCTAAGGGTGTTTCTTTAGGCGCTTTTGTCTGTTACGCCTGATGCGCCTGTTTCGCCTCGAATTTCGGCGGCTCCGAGCGAGGCGCAAGTAGTTTTTTTTCCGCCTCCTGCTGAAAACATTTAGGCTCAATTCCAAGCCTTCGTTAACTGTTTTTGATTCGTCTCTGGCGCCTTTGCGCAAGCAGTTAGAGATGTTAACCAACTGGATGAATGAGTCCAAGGGTGGTTCGAACCTTCAGATCCGGTTGTAGTTCCGTCTACTCTTCGGCGGTATCGGAGAATGAAGAAGAAGTAGAGGAGGAGGATTCACCATCACCTCTCGGTGTTTATTTCACGTCTCCTTAGATTTCTTCTGGTATCTTATCCAGATTATTTTGAGAAAGCGGCTCCGCGCTCCCCAACTTCGACTTTTTTTGATGAGAGGAAAACTTCAGGACCCCTCTCCTCCCAAAACTTGTTCTATCTAAAGCTTAGGACATTCGTTGAAAGAGACGAGAAATGGATGTCTATGAAAAGAGACTTAGGGAAGGCTCTTTTTGCTTACCCTCCCTCTAAGTTGCTTCGTAAGAGGTATAAGTTTTATGTAAAAACTGGGGAAGCTCCTTCTCTGGGAGTTTCGCCTCCTCCAGGAGACTTTCCAGTTTTAATCGACTCCTCTAGAAGATCCTGCTTTCGCCGCAGCGAAAGTTTTCTTTACAGCGCCTGAGTTGGGACCACGTTGTAAAGAAATCAATTTAAACTTTTGGAAGGGGGGGAATCTTTAGCTTCCTTGATTGGACTATTGGCGCTTTAGCGGCCAAGATCGAAGACTGTCCTTCCCTTCTTTTCCCAGTTAGCGGAGGATTTGGATTGGTGTTCTGTCCTGTGCGGACAAATCCATTAGGGATGGATGTGATGAGTTAGCTTCGCTCATCGCCTTTGGTACCCTTAAGAAAAGGCAACTTTGGTGCTCCTTTGCTTTCTAAAAGGGTTACGTCCCACAGAAGTCTGCTCTCTTGTTTGCTCCTTTTGTGAAAAGATAACCTCTTTCCAGACGATGTAGTGTTGTCAATTTCGTCTGCGCTAGATAAGAAAATCTACTTCGGATTTACTGGCACAGTCTACTAAGAGACGTAAAGCTCCTGTGGAGACTGTTCCTTCGGTTCTCCTCTGGCCCAAGCGCCCCTTTTTCGAGGGAGAAAACCCAATCGCTTCTTTTCGGCCCCGAAATCGAATTTGCGACCTCAGTCTAAGGCCTCGGCCCAAGGTTAACAAAACCTTCCAAATGAAAGCTCGGTTCTTCATGCACCAGTGGGAGCCAGGCTGGCTCTGTTTTGGGAGGAATGGGAAAAACAGAGGAGCAGAAGCCTGGGTAGTGCAAGTACTCAAGTTCGGCTATCGTATTCCTCTCGTTTCACCTCCCTCGCTCTCACCTGTGCCAAATTCCATTCCAGGGGCATACTCTCCGCGGCTCAGACAAATTCTGGCGCTAGCCGCAGAAGTGGAAGCGCTTGTTCTCAAAGAAGCGATAGAACAGATAGAAGGGGATTTTCCTACCAGGTCTTTTTACATCGCCCTTTTTGTAGTTTCCAAGTCATCGGGGGTGGGCTGAGGCCGGTTTTGGATGTGAGCGCCCTGAACTTGCATGTCCCAGAAAACAAAATTTCATATGGAGACCACTCGGTCGGTTCTGGAGTTTACATCAGACAGGGGGAGTGGATGGGTCTCTCTGGACATGCAAGACGCTTATTTTCACATTCCGATACATCGCAAACCTCGGAAGTACCTGAGGTTCATGTTCGAAGGCAAGGTGTTTCAATTTCTTGGGCGCTTTGCTTCGGACTAGCGACCGCTCCTCAAGTTTTTCACCAGGGTTCTATCCCCGATAGGAAGCTGGCTACACATATTAGGAGTAAGAATCCCCTCTATCTGGACGATTGGCTCTCCCGGTCGGAATCAGAGAGTCGGTTGCATGAAGGACCTTGGAACAACCTGGATCTTGCCAGAAAGTTAGGAATTCTGGTCAACAAACAGAAGTCCCAGTTGGTTCCATCTCAGAGCATCCTTTATTTGGGGATGATTCTGAAGCTCAAGTTTTTCGGGCTTTTCTGTCCCCGAAGAGGGTTCAGGCTGTCTGGAGACAGTTCAGGAGTTCTTGGACAAAAGGTAAGTTCTGCCAATCAGTGGATGAGGCCTCCTGGGCAAATTGACGTCAGTGGAGAAAATTTGTGACGTGGAAGACTGCACATGAGACCTCTGCAGTTTTTTCCCTGAGAGGCCTCTGGTGCAGGAAGACACAACCAGACTCGATTACCTTTCCTGTCACAGATCAAATAAAAGAGGACCTAAGGTGGTGGCTCTCTCGAGCAAGGTTGGAAGAAGGGTTAGATTTACGACCCATCCTCCCGAAACCTACAGTTTCTTTTCCGACGCATCGACACAGTGGGGAGCCCTACTGGGAAATCAACGGACTTCAGGAGCTTGGTCGGGAGAAGGAGAAGAAAAAGTTTCCTTTCGTAAAACTATGTATAAATTTGGAAAGGAACTGTTAGAATTTTCTTGGGGGAGGGGCTCAGGACAGTCGGAGCTTAGTAGAAGGGGGGTGCCGGTTAGTGGGGGGGGCATGTGCATTCCGACACAATCACGGCTCTCTCCGTACAAAGTGCTTTAAAAATACTAAGTGCGGGGAAAACAGGGGGGGACTCAGTCTTTCTCTCTGTACGAAGAGCCAAGGATCTCCTCCTGTGGTCAAACGAAGCGAAGGTTCAGCTAGTCCCGAGATTTGTTCCGGGAAAGATGAACGTCCTGGCGGACCCGAGTTAAGTCGTCAACAGCAAGTGTTACCTCTGGAGTGGACTTGGACAACAAGATTTGTCAGAAACTTTGGCGCCTTTGGGGACGACACGTCAATAGACCTGTTCGCGACATCGAGGAACAACCGTCTTCCTCTCTTTTTTGTTCTCCAGTCCCAGATCCTCTAGCTTTGGTCGGTGGGACGCAATGCTGTGGATTGGTCGGGTCTGGAAGCTTATGCATTCCCCCTCCGTTCGGTCTAATAAGAGAGGTGGCGAACAAGTTCATGTCGCACAGCAATGTAACGCTAACGTTAATCGCTCCCTTTTGGCCCAGGAAAGAGTGGTTCCCGGACCTTCTCCAGTTGTTAGTAGACTTCCCCAGACTTCTTCCTCAGAGAGTGCTTCTCAACAACCTCACTTCAAGAGGTTCCACCAAAACTTGTCCGCTTCTAGCTCTGACAGGGTTCAGACTGTCCGGAAATCTTGTCAGAGCGAAAGGATTTTCAAGAAGAGCTGCAGAAGCTATCGCTCTTGTTGTAGGAGAGAGTCTTCTAACAAACTCTATCAGGGAAGTGGAGAATCTTCAGAGAGTGGTGTAGAAAGTGCTAAAGTCTCTTACTTCTGCGACCTCTTTAACAGAAATAGCAGATTTTCTTCTATTCTTAGGAACTCTAAGAAACTGGCTCTTCGACGATCAGAGGATATAGAGCCATGCTCTCTTCGGTTTTTCGACATCGAGGTTTGGATATTTCCTCCAATTCAGATCTGTCGGACCTCATTAGGTCTTTCGAAACCACTAAGCTCCCGCAAGATACGTGGCTTGGAAACTTAGATGTGGTGCTTAAGTTCCTCATGGGGCCACCGTTTGATCCTTTGAAGTCGGCTTCACTCAGGAAACTTGACTAAGAAGGCACTCTTTCTTATTGCACTAGCTTCTGCTAAGTGGTCAGCGAATTGCCCCGCTATAGACAAAAGAGTCTGTTTCTCTCAAGGCAATGCTGTATTTTCGGTATCTTTGACCTTTCTAGCCAAAAAATGAGAATCCCTTCTAATCCTTGGCCGAGGAGTTTTGTGGTAAGGAACTTATCTGATTTGGTTGGACATGAGGAGGAAGAAAGGCTCTATGTCCAGTCAGGGCTATTAGCAGTATCTGTTTTGCCCACTAAGGGTATCAGAGGACAATCTTCTAAGCTCTGGACCTCGGTTCAAAATCCCTCTCGTCCTCTTTCTAAGAATGCTATATCGTTCTTATTAGAGAGCTTATCAGGGAAGCTACTCGCAGTCCCGAGAACGACAATCTTTCCGTTTCTGAGAGTTAAAGCTCACGAGGTTAGGGAGCAGTGGAACAACTTCTTTAGGCATTCAGAAAGAATTTATCTTTTAGCTTCGATTATTCAGAGCACGGTTTCTGGAGATCGAATTCGGTTTTTTTCTTGCGAGTCATTATCTCAAAGAGATAAGAAACGGTTTGTTCGAGAATTGTAAAAACGTTAGGTCCGGTGGCGGTTTCTGGCATGGTGTTGGGAGAAACGGCACAGGGTCGTCACCTCTATTGCTAACTTTTCACTCCTTGAATAGGTTGTCGAGTTCAAGGGAAGCTGGGGGTAAACTGAGTACTGGGATACTCACCAGTCTGTTTTAGGTCATTTTTACAATGGGTTATAATATGTTTCAAATTGGTGTGGTGACAAATGTTTGTATGATTGAATTTCTGGGTCTTAGCCCAGGGCAAGGGCAATCTTTGTTGTTACTATCCTCCGTCAGTCAGCCTTGACTCGCTTGAAACTACGGAAGGATTCCACTCCTGTAGAGGCTAACTTTGGGGCAACTTCCAAAATTCCTCTACAATAGTAAGAAGAGCACCGACCAGAGCAGTAACAGTCGCTGTAGCTCTCTTACAAGGTAAGGTACAACAGACACCTTGAGTGTTTACTGGTATTGCAATAAATGTAACCATTTAAAAATACTAGTGGTCCACTGAATCCCACCTTCCCATAAATGTTGTAATCAGCTCTATAATTGTTCGGTAAGACACTACAATAAAAATGAAAATTTTCATTATTAAATGAAGTTTTATTGTATACTTACGAACAATTATGATTATACCCACCCTCCTCCCCTTAGGTGGACGGACGGGGCAGAAAGAATTGGATTCCACCTGGGCAGTTGTACCTGGTTCTCCCGCGAGTGGAGGGAGATGACGTCATCACCACCAGTGTGGCGACGCCGACGCGCTAAATTTGAATTTAGTATCCTGCCGCTCGTGGAAATCACGGCTCTATAATTGTTCGGTAAGTATACAATAAAACTTCATTTAATAATGAAATTTCATTTTGTTCCGATACGTACTACAAACCAACCCCTCGGTCCTTTAACAATAGGAAGTAGCTAGCGGCAGCTGGAACGGTCGTAAGCTTTGTTCGAACAAGGGGAGAACGGTAGTTAACTGCTTGTCGATCGTCGCGCGCCGCGCGACGGGAGGTAAACAAATCACTTTTGCTTTCGGCCGTGTGTGGGATAGGACGTGCTCGTCATCGCTCTGCCCGCTTTTTGGGTCGTTTGCTTTGAGTTTTTTGAGTATTTGCCCTCTTTTTTTCCTGTGTGATTGAGAGTAATTGTAAGTACTTGCATTTCTTTTGTTCATTTTATGATGAGTGAGGAAGAAATGGAGATTTCGCCACGCCCTCCACGGTCGCCCGTAGAGTGTGTCCCGGGCTGGAGGGGCGTAGATGTGGAGGATTCAGATTTTTTTGTTTGTTGATGTAGATCCTCACGAGGTTTGTTACTCGTTGTCAGGGGCGAGAGTGCTCCCGCAACGAGCCATGTGTAAACGTGTATGCATTGGTCCGAGGCGCAGTGGGTGCTGTACGAGGGCAGGAAGAGACTTAGGCCGCCCAAGAAGTCATCGGAAGTCCAGTGACTCCTTTGGTAACGGGACACTTTTCGTCCTCTTTCCTGCCCCCGGCGGCCAGCCCCCACGTTTCGCGCCTTCCCCTGCGGGGGGGGGGTAGCGGAGTCCCCTCCCTCTCTCGATCCGTCGAGTGTGGAGGAGGGCGCCCGCTACCCCGGACGTCCAGTTGTACTCGGGGTCTTCCGTCCGCTCTGCGGTTGGGGTTTCTTCTCCCCCCAGGCGCGAGGAAGCCCCTCTAACTAACCCGACTGTTGCTTCCGCAGGTGCCATCAGCGACGGACGACCTGGGGAACAGGTGTGGGAGTCGCTGGGACTGCAGGGAGTGCCGAGCATACAGGGGTTGATTCAGCGGTTGGCGGGGGCTCGGCAGTGGTCACTCATGGTACGGTAACCACTACAACAACCACAATCGACACCAGCATATGAGATGCCACGCACCCTGGTGTACACACCCAGTGTCATGTCGGTAACACCCACGGCGGGCAATTCAGAAAACAATTCCTGCCGTGCCAAAGAGGACGGTGCCACCGCCACCTGGGTTTCTTTGTATTGCCGACCCCGGGGACTTCCGCTGCCCAAAGAGTACCCCCCTGGACCTGCCGCCAGTGCCGAGGATGACGGTAGCCTGCGACAGGACGCCTGGCTCTCCTGTGGTACCTGCCGTTGCCTGCCGTACCTGTTGCTGTCCCAGCCGCTCATTTCCCTTTCAGATCAGGCGCCCTGCTGCTCATTCACTTTCAGATGTTCCTGCCGTTCCTGCTGTTCCCGGACCTGTTCCTGTGTTCCTGCTGTTGGTGGTGCTGTCACGTCTCCAGGTCTTTCCGGACAGGTGCAGTCGGGCCCTGTTGCTTCGGCAAACTGCCCCGGCTCCGGCCCCTCCTTGGATGGAAGACCTGACGTCTGTCCTGCGGAGCCTGGCGAAGAAGAAGAGGAAGAGGAAGAAGTGTCGTCGTCGTCTTCTTCGTCGTCTGCTGCCGCCTCTCTTCCCCTTCGACTTCTAAGGGAACTAAACAGCCGAAGAAGAAGAAGGTTGCCTCCTCCCCCCCCCTAAGAAGACTCCGTCGGGCTCTTCTAAGGGGCCGGCTCGCTCAGGCGAGTTGGGGAGCTCTTCTGCTGTCTCCTGTTCCTTCGGGAACGGGGTACCCGTCGCTTCTTCTGCAAAGAAGAAGTCGACGGGGGGACCAGAGGTGCACCAGCCTCGGCTGGGTGCGTCCTCACTGGTGCTAGCGTTCTGCCGCTAAACCAGGTTCCGTCTCGGCCGCTTCTCGTTCGCGAGAAGCACCGAGGGACGCTCTTCCAAAAAAGAAGACCGTCCAGCCAAAGTTTGACGCCCGAGCTCGCTCGCCGTCAAGACAGCGGCGCGGAGCAGAAGATGGCGAGAGTCGTGCACACGACTCTCGCCAGGCAGTGGACGCTCTCGCAGCGATCAACTGGCTGCGGGCTGACGTGACGTCGCTGACCAGCCACCGGGTTGAGCGAGGAGGAGTCCCCAGCGGCCGCCAGCGGCTCGACGCGCCGAGAGACGCTGGCGGTCTCGACGCGACAGAGAGCCTAGCAGGTCACCCGTCCGCCGCTCCCGATGGGACCGGGCGGAGACGGTGACCAGCGGCAGCTCGCTGACGCTAGAGATCGGTCTCGACGTTCTCAGCCGAGCCAATCGCCCCAGGCGAGCGGCAAACGCTAGGCCTGCTGCTCGACCGTCACCCGCGGGTTGACGATCAGCAGCAGCCCTCCACGCAACGCTGGTCCTGCCAGCGAGCGAGGGGGGAGCGTCAGGTCTGCCTCTCCCGTACCTTTTTCAAAACTCCTCGGGCTATACCGGGAGGAGCGAGGTACCGAGGAGGCGATCACGAGAGGTGCGCCGCTCGTGACCCACTATGACGCCGTACGGCTCAGCACGGTTTTAGGACCCGACCAGAACGTACGCGCAAGTAGTTGGAGGTCGACCGTCAGGGGGTCTGTCGCTGTTCCTCCTTCTGAAGGAGGAGTATCGCGGGATATGCTCTTGCTGGAGGGACTGGACGGTCCTACTCCACAAAGACGCAGTAACTCCCGAGATACGAGGAACTTGCAGAGGTCATTAAGCTGAGCGTCTGCATAATGACCTTGCGGAAGGATCGCTCGCTACCACCGGCAGAGCCCACGTCCAGGCTCGAATAATTTGGGGTCCCAAGAGGGAGCCCAAAATGATGGTGGGGTTTACCGCGATCTGAGCTTGGCAGACTCAGTCCTGGATCAGGTGGAGAATCTCGTCTCAGGACGGGAGGACTCGGCCTAAAGTCCGGACGGTCTTCTAAGCGCTTCCTCCTCCTCTACAGCGCAGAGGGCGATTCTACGTGCCTTCGGAAGACCCGATACTGCCTAAAACTGGTTAACCCGGAGTTAGCGAGGCTGAACTCCAGGGTGTGTCCTGCAGCAGCTCCTGTCGGAGAACCTATGGTTCTCGCAGCAGGAGGCACTTGCCCTGGAATCTACCGCTATGGCAGCATTCCAGGCAGTTTTCCTGGTTGGATTTGTGGTCCCTCACAATATCCAAAGTAGCGGCCGGCTCTGGGAGTTCTGCTCTCGAAGACGACGCTTCTTTTAGGAGACTGTGCCAGTCTGGAGGAAGAGCAATCTCTTACCTCGCCCATCAGACTGCTAACCTGTGGGCCAACTTGGTTCTTCGACGTAGGGACGCAGTCCTTACCCGAGTGACCAAGGGGGCCGGGCGTTGATGGCGGCACTCGGGCTTCGAAATGGACCTCTTAGGAGTTCCCCAGCTCTCTTTCCTGGAGAGATGGTGGACGCATGCGTGGAAGGAAGCGGCGTCACTGACGAGAGTGACCGCTTAGTTCACCAGGCAGTCTCGAAGTTACTGGGCAATCTCGAGCGAACTGCGGCCAAACCAAAGAGCTTGGCTAGCGCTTCCACGGCGGCGAAGACGGTTGCACCGTCCAAACCCGTGTGAAGACTCCTGTTGTTTCAACTTCTGCTAGAGGAGGCCGCAACCAGCCCTCCTCCCAGCCCTCCTTTCCCCGAGGAGGTGCTGGAAAGAAGTCGAAACGAGGAGGGAAACGCTAGGGACGGCGTTCCCCCTCACCTGCTGCCAGAAGTGTGTGCCTAGCGAGCCATTGGGCGACTTGGCAGCGCTACGGCGCCGAGAACTGGATAGTAGACGTCCTTCGGGAGGGATATCTACTACCCTTCGAGTCTCGGCCCCCCTCATCTCCAAACCGGTCCACCTACAGACCTATGTCCAGGGATCAGCAAAGGACAACGCTCTTCGACAGGAGATCAAGACCATGCTGGCGAAACGAGCTGTAGAAATCGTGGAGGACCAGTCACCGGGCTTTTACAGCCGCCTCTTCCTAGTGGAGAAGGCATCGGGGGGCTGGCGTCCGGTGATAGACCTCTCTCCCCTGAACCGCTTCGTTCGCACGACGCGGTTCACGATGGAGTCGGCACGCTCGGTGCTCGACTCGATCAGGGGGAACGATTTCATGCTTTCAGTGGACTTGAAGGACGCGTATTTTCAATATACCCATCCATCAGTCCTCCAGAAAGTACCTCCGCTTCATCTTCGACGGGACGGTGTACCAATCAGGGCACTTGTTTCGGTCTCTCAACCGCCCCACAGGTGTTCACGCGAGTGTTCACTCTGGTGTCGGCTTGGGCCCCATTCGTCACGGGATACATCTTCTGATGGTATCTCGACGATTGGCTAGTCCTGGCGAGCTCCCGCTCGCAGTGCTACAGGACAGAGATCGACTCCTCAAGTTTTGTCGCAATCTGGGGATCGTGATAAACTACGAGAAGTCCGATCTCGAACCCAAGCAGAAGATGAAGTACCTGGGTATGCTGATAGGACACGGTAGCAGGGCAGGTCTTTCCCGCAGACTTGCGTATCAGCAAATTCAGGGAGGCAGCCGGCCGGTTCCTGTCTCGGCAGGAACAGGCAGCACAGCAATGGCAAGTCGTGGTCGGCCATCTGTCGTCACTCGAGAAGTTAGTCCCTCACTGGGCGTCTTCACCTGCGGTCTCTCCAGTGGAGGCTAAGGGAGAGTTGGTCTCAGGCCAAGGATCCTCCTTACTTTCCCGTGGCTATCACGGACAAGGTGAGGCAGGACCTAGCCTGGTGGCTCGACGACAAGAACCTCTTAAGAGGAGTGCCCATACGCACTCCCCCCCCTCCGGAGATGCTTCTGTTCTCAGACGCATCGACCGAGGGATGGGGCGCACACCTGGAGAGTTGCTGACTGCAGGTGTGTGGGACCATCACGAAAAGCACCTTCACATCAATGTCCTGGAGCTCAAGGCGGCGTTGAACGCTCTCCAAGAGTTTCAGGACCGCTTGGTGGGACACTCAGTGGTGTTGATGTGCGACAACACCACAGTAGTGGCATATGTCAACAAGCAGGGGGGGCTAGTGTCTCTTCCGCTCCATCAGTTGACGGTGCAGGTGCACGAGTGGGCCACGGCTCACTCGATAGAGCTGTCAGCACGCTACATTCCAGGCAAGAGCAATGTAGTAGCAGACAAGCTCAGCCGTCGGGATCAGGTGATAGGGACCGAATGGTCTCTTACACCAAGACGTAGCGGAAAGGCTCTTCAACCTGTGGGGGCGACCGGTCGTAGACCTGTTCGCCACACCCGGCACAACAGAAAACTTCAGGTTTTCTTTTCAGCTGTGCCGGACCCATGGGCAGCTGCAGAGGACGCTCCCTCCAACACCCCTGGGACAACCTCTTCGCTTACGCCTTTCCTCAAGCCTCAAGCCGTTTGGTATCCGGACCTGCTGGCTCTTCTTGCGGACGCACCGAGAGAGCTACCCACTTGGCACAACCTTCTAGCCCAGCCACACGTAGAACGGTACACCAAGCAGTCCAGTCCCTTCAACTTCACGGCTGGCTGTTATCCACCATCTCTTGCGAATGAGAGGCTTTTCTCGTAGCGCAGCAACAGAGATGGGCTGGACACGTCCGACAGTCCTCTGCAGCTGTGTACCAGGGGAAGTGGGCCGTCTTCTGTGGTTGGTGTCGTAGACAGGGTCTGTCCTCCTCTCAGAGCCACTCTTCAGCAGGTAGCGGATTTCCTCGTGTTTCTTCGCCGAGAGAAGCTCCTCTCAGTACCCACAGTTAAAGGATATAGAGCCGCCCTGGCTCTCGTCCTAAAACTGAGGGGACTGGACATCTCGAATTCGTTCGAGATCTCCTTGCTAATGAGGAGCTTCGAAAGGTCTTGCCCCACCCAGGGAACTCAGGCCCCCTGCGTGGGATGTGACTCTCGTACTTAGGAGTTTTGACTCGAAGACCCTTCGAGCCACTCCAGAGTCGTCAGACAGGGATCTGACCCTCAGACCCTCTTCTTGCTGGCCCTGGCATCGGCGAAGAGAGTAGGGGAACTACATGGCCTTTCTTATGATGTTAAACACACCAGAGGCTGGGGATCTGTGACGCTCGATTTCGTCCCGAACTTCGTAGCTAAGACTCAGAATCCGTCGATCCCTGACGACAGGTTCGAGTCTTTCACGATCCCCTCCCTTCTGGACTTCACCGATAACGATGCGGATGAGATGCTGCTTTGTCCTGTGAGGCGCTACGGCGCTATCTGAAGAGAACTCGACATCTCAGGCCTGAGTGTCGACGCCTCTTCGTTAGCACTGGGGTTACCAAGAAAGAAGTTTCCAAGAACACGCTTTCTTTCTGGCTGCGTGAGGTGATCATAGAGCGTACGAGGCTGATGGTAGCGACGACATCCGTACACTCCAACCGAGAGCCCACGAAGTCAGAGGTATCGGACCCTCCTTAGCGTTCCGTAAGAACTTCTCCGTGGCGCAGGTCCTGAAGGCAGGTGTCTGGGCCAACCAGACCACCTTCACGTCCTTCTATCCTTCGGGATATTGCCCACAAGTCCTTGGATACTTTTTCCTTGGGACCTGTGGTGGCTGCTCAACACGTTGTGTAAGCTTACCCAGCACCCGAGCATGGCAGAACAGCATCGATTCCTGGTATGACTGGGAGAATGAATGTGCGAATGAGAGAGTGACTAGCTTCTCTTCACCATCTTTCTCTAACCTCTACCTGTGGGCAGAGGGATACGGTCGTTACCACGCTGGAAGGGAGTCAGATGCAGGTAAGCTATTCAACAGAGCTCCATCCTATCTCTTTAACTAGAGATAGGAGGTGTATATCCACCACTTTCTCCAACAAGGGGGAGAAAGTGGATGCCTACATGAGACAAAACCCATTACTTTTACATTTGCTCATGTAAAGGAAAAAGTCCTAAAAATGCTGGTACAAAGAGATACGCTTGCCTCTCTCTTAGTACTCGGCCCAGAGGTCTGACCATTGATCCTGCGGTGCACACCCCGATCAATCGGACAGAGGCTTGGATCCCTCCCTCGCTCTTACGACCAGGGAGGCATTCCAGGGATGGACGAACACCAGTCTGTTTCTTCAAAAGCCTCAGATTCCTCCCACAAGAGAGTCTCTATTGTTAAAGGACCGACGGGTTGTATTACGTATCGGAACAAATGACAATTTGTCGCAGAAAATTGCATTTTTCCTAAATATACAAACCTGAGGTCCTTACATATAGTCCCTCCTCAGCACCCTCACTCTGCGATTTTGCATGGGCCAAAAGCAAAAGGAATTTGTTTAACTCCCAGTAGCGCGGCGCGCGACGATCGAGACAAGCAGTTAAACTACCGTTCTCCCCTTGTTCGAAGCTTACGACC
This sequence comes from Macrobrachium nipponense, assembly GCF_015104395.2. Classification (NCBI taxonomy): domain Eukaryota; kingdom Metazoa; phylum Arthropoda; class Malacostraca; order Decapoda; family Palaemonidae; genus Macrobrachium; species Macrobrachium nipponense. Next base: position 132,815,719 of record NC_087202.1, on the reverse strand, counting down.
GTTCCAGCTGCGCTAGCTACTCCTATTGTTAAAGGACCTCAGGTTTGTATAGTTAGGAAATGCAATTCATACATTCACCTTACCTGTCAGAAATACATAGCTATCTACTCCGTCGTTCCCGACGAAATTCGAATTTCGCGGCACACGCTACAGGTAGGTCAGGTGATCTACCTGCCTGCCGCTGGAGCAGGACTAGGAACTATTCCCGTTTTCTAATCAGATTCTCTCTGTCGCGGCAAGGTAAACATAGTTTGCTTTCCATCCTGATGGATTTTCGGTTTAATCGCCATCGATCTCTGGGCCGACTTTTACAGGAAGTATGGATCGCTGGTTTGGCATACGTTAAATAACTTTTTAAACTTTTTAATACTTAATGAATTACACTTCGAAGGTTTCGAAAAAGGATATATGTAAACTACGAAGTGTTCGGTAGACCAATTCACATAGTTGCAAGAAAAAAGAAAATATAAATATTTATTCCATTGATGAAGTGTAATAAATGTTAGAATTTGATTGGGAAAATAAGTATTCGATTTGAGGAAGTCAGAAAACATAGAAACTAGATATGCTTTCTTAGGAGCTTTAATAGCCCTCGTTCTGACAAGCAGTTAGAATATTAACGTACTAGTAGTGTTGTTTACTCATTCACCTTCTTACTTCACAGAAACTACAAATTTCATTACAATTTGAAGATAAAGGAATGTAGCTCAAGATACGAGCTATAAAGGTAAGAAGTGATTATAGTGTTCCCCATTCATTAGAGGGTGCGTCTGATCGGCTCTGTCTCGCTCCAGGCCTAGACTCTTCCAGAGCACAGGCCCGAGGGAGAAGGAATGTCGAAAGCCGTACGGAGGTTATGAGAATCCACCGATCAGCGTCCCCTCGGAAGGTCTGTAGAACGTCCCAGCTGCCAGGGATAGCCATTGGGAGAATCCTAATTTCAATGTGTTACCTTATTAATTATCGTCTTAACGAATAATGAGAGAAACATTCAACGGCGTAGGTTAAATGACAATGCAAGATACTCTGTCTGGCTATAGGAACCTCAGAAGAGACGGAGAAAGATGGCGGTAGAGGCATTGCTCTATCCGGGTTGTCCCCCGATACCGCTGGACGGGGGGGGGGGGGCTCTATCCCATGGGATGTAAAGTAGTGATTTCAATAAATCTCATCGGTAATGTATATGAAATATATCTATTCTGAGAGATCGAATCAGATATAAAGGATATTGTTGATGGAATGAATTATATGGGATCTTTTAATGATTAAACACATAGATATAATTTGTAAGCTTCTAACGCCTTGGACATGAAAACTCCAGTAAAAGAGGCTCAATGCGCTAAAAGGCTGAAACAAGGCGCAAAGCGCCGAAACGAGGCGCAAAGCGTCGACACGAGGCCGCAAGCGCTGACGCACGATGAACCAGGATCTTTCGTCGAAATGGAAGTCCTTTATCATCAGAAGAAAGGGAGGCTATGTCGAAAATGGAAAGTATTGTTCGAATTCTAGCAAGAAAAATATACAGGGACGGGGGCGGGGGGCCAGAGGCTTCGGAACGCGATACTCTTGCCAAGCACCAGGAGTATGCCGACGAGCCATGATACTCCGCCAGGCGCCAGGGAGTATTCGGAAACGTGATACTCTACCAGGCGCCAGGAGTATTCTAGGCAAGATAATCCGCTTAGCGACAGACACTTTCTCCTACAAGAAGAGCTTAACAAACGCCGATGAGTCCTCCAGACGAAGGAGTGAAAAGACATTCAAAGGCTTTTCCTGATAGGGACGGGAGTTGTCGCACAGGCGGCCGTTGCCTTGTCAGGGATAGTCTTATGCAATAAAGGCTAGAGCAAGTGGTTTTTCCAGGCAGGGACTCAAGATGTAGAACAGGCTGCCGTAGCCCTTGTCAGGTTAGAGCGTACTGCGAATTAGCCCTTCTCTTTCGAAAGGAAGCGCTCTCCTTCGGTGCTCAATCTTGCCCAAAATTGAGGGTTGGGGGTGGGGGTGGAATGAAGATAAAGCAGGAATTGTGAGATTAGTCAGGATTAGTAAGAGGATATTTAAATCACATCCCTCCAAAATAGATTGCAACCAACCAGTACAGAAGAGTGCATCGTTTGGAAGTTGAACAAGATTCGTACGAGCTCTCATCATGGGATTAGAGGCTCTTCAGATTAAGAAAGGAGTAAAATACGGGACTGATCTCAAGATAATAAAAGCTGGAGAGATTATCTTCGATCCTCGGTTGCATTTGCAATATCTTTCGATAATACCATTCGGGATTATGACGAAATGAACGAAGAGATTTAAGATTCTATTCTTTCTCTGCATGCCCCCCCGCACGGAAAGAGTGTCGTAGAAGGCTTGCTGTATATGATTACTGAAGGATAAGTCATAATGCGCATTACCATAGTTGCCTGTCTGGTTCGCTACGGGATTGTCTATATCTTAAAGCATTTACAAGTAAAGACTTCGCTTAAAAGGTTTATTACGCAATACCTATTCAGCCTCGGTATTTAACAAAAGTTGTTTGCCTAAAAATTGCATTATTGAGAGTTGACTTAGACTCGAGATAATTTTATTATTTCCATTCATTGAAAAGGAGTAACTGCACTCAGAATGACGGCAGCCAGGGATTGAACGAACGGGGTGGGGGGGGGGGGGGGGGTGGGGGCGGGGTGGGGGGTGGGCGGGGGGGTGGGGGGGGGGGGGGGGGGGGGGTGGGTGGGGTGTGGTGGGGGCCTGTAATTGTGCGAGCCCATCAAATACATCCGGTCTCGGTCGTGAATGGTGGTTACATCTTTCTATCCTAAAGGACGAATGCTTCACCGTATATTCCATAAAATTCATGGACTTACCACCGAATATGAGGGAATTTTTAGGCAAACATGAATACATCGTATTCGGTTGCGAAGGATATCTTCTCTGCTGGGCGAGGAAAGAAATGTAGTAGAAGATGCACCTTAAGAATAACGATACGCTTAAGCCTTACGCACACACCGTGTAATTACAGCGCTATACTATCCGTACAAGAGTTCATAGATGAATGATGTTCACCAAGTGATCGGATAATGAAAGAAATTTTAATTAGGCCGGAGCACGATTTAACATCATTGGAAGAGTTGTCAGGCCCTGCGGAAAATACTCACAGATATCTTCGCAAGGCAGAAGGATGAACGACCTTATTTAGGATGCTTCCTTTTTCCTCGGAAACAGAGAGGTAGCAAGATACGCTATCTTAAAAATTTTAAGAGGGAATAAACTTAGTTTTTTTTCCCCCTTAGGGTGTATATATTCTTAAAACACATATTAAATAATGGCATCTAAGGAAGAAGATGAATGCATCATTTTGAGAATAAAAGGTTGGATTCACAGAAGTCAGTTCTTCTTTCAGCATGGTCGGAAGGTTTCTAAGAGAAGTTTGATCGGGAATCTATTTAAAATATTAGACCTGAAAAAAACCTATTCACTTGAGTCTGTCTGCGTGCAGACTGACCAGAGTAAATATGAATGAGAGGATTCAAGGTAAGCTTGATAATTCCTTTAAAGATGTGAAAGACATAGCGTTGCGGCAGACGTGACTAGATAGAAGGGGAACTGTACTCTTCCGATACATCTGTGAAGATAATAAAAGTATTTTCTTCCCTTCAGAGGGAAGAACCACTTTTTTTAGGTACATTTATGCTATCATGAAGCACAGTGAGAAAGATATATTCCTTTGTTTTTTTTATGTCATAGACAAGATATTGGGACATAGTTAAAGAATTAAGATCTTCGGATCTTATAACAATACCTTACGATCAGTTAAGAGATCTTATACTTAGATGGGATCCTAATTTGGCCTCAGATTCCGTGTCGACAAAATGGAACTGCGCCTAATCAAATGTTCTCTTGGGCCTAAACGATCAAGAGGGACAGTGAAATTTTGGATGTAGAATTGGAATCAAATTCGATGACGACAGGTAAGGGGTTCTGGCCCAGCATAGTAGGTTTGGCAAGAGAATAAAGCCTTTTATCATGGATCAACGCCGTTAGATAGAAGGTTTCGTTGTCTCTCCCCCCTCCTTCCAGGGTAATGTAGTGACATTGTCATCTACAGAAGAAGAAATGTTTAAACGTTATGATAGAGTCTTTGAGAAGCGAGAAGGGCTCAAACTATTCCCAAAAGGTGAGAGAGATGCTTCAAGAGGCTAGAAATAACATTCAGCCAGAATCTCTTAAAAAGTCCAGCTCTTCCCTCCTTCGGGCAAGGATAGGCAGTTCTGCAACGAGGAAAACTAGTCAACATGTGGAGGAGAAAATCGTTAGCAACCGGAAGTAGCAATAATGATCCTCCGCGGAGGAAGACGTGTCTCTTGGGACTTTTGAGATTTCTATTGTCTACGGGGATGAACGGACTAAATTGTGATGAAGTGCAGACAATTAGCGTCTTGGTCGGAGTACTTTCTAAAGATATACTCGTAAAAAGGATGATAAACTTCTGATGAAGAGATCAAATACCGATCTCCTGTCGGAGCGCGACGAAACCCTACAGGGGAGTTGTCGCACAAGCGGCCATTCTCTGGGGGGGAGCGATGCGTTTAGGCGGCGAGACGTGAGGAAGAAGTAAATCCTGCCAAGCGTTACTTGGCGCAACTAGGAGACAGGCGCCAATTAGGCGCACCAGAGCTGACTTTACATAGATGCTAGGCCAAGATCTTCAATCAAGCAACAGAGCCAACTGGAGAAGAAGAGAAACGCCTGATAGGAGTATAGCGGCCGCTAAGCGCAATATACTGGCATGCGAAAGGTACCATGAGCGATACCCGACCAATGTCACAGGAGTATTCGGAACTAGATGCGTCCATAGGTAAGGAGTATTCGGGAAGAGAAATCCCGCAAGGAGCCTAGAGTACCAGGACCTCGAACTCCTCCCAGGAGCCAGGAGTATTCTTAGACATTTTTACTCCTACCAGGTCGCCAGGAGCATTCCGAAGCTTATACTCCTCCCAAGCGCCAGGAGTTATTCGGAATTAATTACTCCTACCACACGCAAGTGAGTATTTGAACATAATGCGCCTACTAAAAGCCAGGAGCATTCGAGGCGCGTTGCGCTGCCAGGCGGCCAGGCGCCTGCTGAAAGCAGGAGTATTTGAGGACGCTTTGCGCCTGGCCAGGCGCCAGGCGCCTGAGAAATGCGCCTTACCAGTGCCAGGCGCATGATGAAAAGGCGCCTACCAGGCGACAGGCGCCTGCTGAAAGCCAGGAGTATTCGAGGCGCTTTGCGGCCTGCCAGGCGCCATGCGCCTGCTGAAAGCTAGGAAGTATTCGAGGCGTTTGCGCCGGCCAGGCGCCTAGGGAGGATCCCAAGCACGTACTCCTCCCAAGGGCCAGGAGTATTCGAAGCTTATACTCATAACAGGCGCAAGGCAGTATTCGAAGAGCGGGATACTCTGCCAGGTGCGAGGAGTATTCGAATAGTTTTACGACTGTCAGCGCAGGAGATTCTAAACAGGATACTCCTCGCGCCAGGGGGCCAGGAGCAAGCCAGGCTTTAGCTCATCCAGAGGAGATCCAGTTCAAAGAAAAGTCATAGTATTCTTGAAACAATGGTGATCTCTAGAGCATTTCATAAGGACTTGATGGATACTTCAAAAACAGCTGCAATCTTAAAAAGCTCTAAAGTGGAGCTGTTGGAAATTCTTGTTCTTTCGTAACATATGTAGGAAGAATATTAGCGTACAATGGAGATGGGCAATTATGGTTGGCTTCTCATTACACGAAGGACGGTCAAGTTAACTACGCTTTTTCTTCTTTCTTTTTTTCGATTCTTCTCTCTTGGTTTATACTATCAGCGGATACGTTGCTGGGATAAGGAAGCCGACACTGATCCTTTAGTAAGGAGTTGATCTATTTACTCAATGACTTTTATTGGAGGTTGAAAGGAGTTGGGGGATAACTCTCTTTCAATTTAGCGCGAACCCTCATGTTAGGAAAAAGGTGATGGGGATCGGTGTTGCGCTCCGTAAAAAGTGCGTGCTGTCATATAAGCGGATGTGCTCCCATGACAAACGCAGTTAGGATTTGTCGAGTAGTGAAGAGACCCCATCGGACCGATCCACAAGAACTCTTGGCACGATCACTATCTCGCTAAGGCTCTTGAGATGAAAGCAGACTCCTAGCAATAGCTAGAAGTAATCCTTCGTCTAGAAAACACAGAGGAACTAAGGTCTATAAATACCTACAAACATATGTTGTTTACCTGTCTAGTCAGTACTAGCGGTCTCTTGCCCCACAAAGGGTGTCAAATCAGCTATGTATATATCTGACAGGTAAGGCGAAGTATGAAAATGTGATATTGGCATAAACATTAAGCTTTCATACATACTTACTGGCAGTATATACAACTAATGACACACCAGCCTCCCAGCAGGAGACAGGTGAAGGAGAGAATCTGATTAGAAACGGAAATAGTTCCTAGTCCTGCCTCCCAGCGGCAGGCAGGTAGATCACCTGGACCTTACTGTAGCGTGTGCCGCGAAATTCGAATTCTGTCGGGGAACGACGGAGTCGATAGCTATGAATATCTGCCAGGTAAGTATGTATGAAAACGTTATTGTATTATAACAATATCATTTTCGACAAATTGTCATTTGTAGAAGACGCCGACGAGAGCGACACTTCAATAATTTTTGAATAAATAGTACAACATCAATATTTACATATTTTTGATGAGTAATTGAAAATATTCGTTATTGAAAAGTAATCGATTCTGGACTCAAATTTAAGTAATTATTTTTTGAATTAGAACGTTCTTAAGTCTGTATTATGACGTAACGACATCTGGACTTTCGTACCTATTGTACATAATTGCTTTTTTTTAAACTCAAACTTTTCTGCAGGAAAAGTTTACCAGTTATTCTTGCAGATTATCAGCTCTTCATGTATTTGTTAGTAATCGTATGCGCAATAAATCTTTATTATTTACTTTTTGGATATATGAAGAGGGTTTACTGCGGATTACGCCGTAGTGTGACTCAATCGTTTCGGCCCGGGCCTCTGTTTTCACACCAGTTTTTGATTGAGAAAAATACAATTTGTTTCATGAAAACTTTACCTGTCAGATATATATATAGCTGTATTCTCCGACGTCGACAGAATCAAAACTCCCGGCACAAGCAGTGGGCTGCCAGGTGGTTAGTACCCCTTCCGCCGCGGGAGGCGGATATCAGGAATCATTCCCATTTTCTATTCAGATTTTTCTCTGTCGCGGTTTCTTTTTTAGTTTGTGAAAACAACGTTCCACTACCTACCGCTAGGATTTTGAAACTTCATTAGCCGCTTAGTATCCTATTATTTTTTTTGAATGATTGGACTTGAGCTGTGGCTAGGCATACGCTATCATAAATAATTAAAATTTTTCATTACAATGATGTCTGAATCTTAGTTAGCCTAGTTTCAGATCTTGTTGTCGCAAAGTGTACAGGGAAGGCTACCGAAAACCTTCGGTAGACACTCGGTAGTATACCATGTTTTCTTGTGAGAGATCAATGGAATTAGTTAATGTTGACTGATTCCGAAAGAGACGTATGATTCGTATGTACGGCAAATTAGAGCGTGATAGAAGCAGGAGGTCTTCCTCCACAGTCCCAGTAGACTTTATTTGCATAACCCTGTGGTATGCTTACGGCCTAGAGAAGTTCTGTGAGAAGTAATAGCCTTCTATTATTGTGGATTACATCAAGTAAGCTTGAAAAGTGCTCGCTCTCAATCAGTGTTGCTGAGTGTAGTGATGTGATTTTGCCCCTAGTGTTGTGGAGGGTGCGTCAGATCGGTCCTATAACGCCTCTAGGTCTAAACCTCTGTCGGACTCCGGACCAGGGAGGGGCAAGTGAAAACAAGGAGGGGTACGGAAACCCCCCACGATATGGCGTCCCTTCGGCAGGATAAGGCTGCCAAAGATGTGCACGTGCACGAAATCATGAAGATGCTCTCGTCCTCCGAGGCGTCCTCCCCGCAAGGTTGGAGCTCTCGGAAGGGACTCGCGCCCGCTAAGAAGCTTTAGAGAAGAGGACGCTTCCGTTCCTCTCTCTCGTCAGGAGGGACGTCCGATCCGCCCCATAACGCCCTCTAGGCCTGGACTCTGTCGGACTCCCAGGATAGGAGCGGGCATGTCGAAAGCCTCCCCCCTTCGAAGGAGGGGTACGGGGAAACCCACATCGATCTGGCGTCCCTTCGGCTTGACTAATATCGATTAAAAAACGTGAAAAGACGCAAAAATGTCGCACAGGCGGCTGTCGTCCTTGGTTCAAGAGATTAAAAAATGTCCTTAAGGCAGGACCCTCCCAAGGACGCCTTCGAGACATCAACGCTCTATCGAGAGGAAGAATTCGTTTGCATTCCTCCATCTAGACTGAAGGGAGAGTGGGATCTGGTACGAAACAGGAGAAGAAGCAGGATTGGAAAGCACGTCTTCTCTCAAGGAGATTCGCCAATGTTGGTGACGCTCCAAGGAGGTCTATTTGTCAACGGCTAAGGTTTCCTCCTTCCCCATGGCGTTATGTAATACGTTATGTGGACGTGTAGCTTTACTACGACAAACGGGATAATTGTTCAAGCTCATAAGATGAAGTTGGCAGCTGATTTGCCTAGTCAAATAGCTAGCCCAAAGACGCATCTTACTCGTCCCTAAGGGACGCTCTGTCAGCGGACGGATGACACTGGGCAGACAATCCTAGTTTTCGACAGGAGAAGGCAAAGAATTGCCTCATACCCAAGAACACACAGGCGTCCTTTTAAATGCCCTTCGCAGTTGCCCCGAGGACCGTGACAAAGACGCAAGCGTAGCCACAGCCGGCCGTCGTTTATGTCAAGAGTGGCGAAGTCCTGAAGAATCTTCTGATGGACGCTACACCGGACTTAGCTTAGGACGCTCGCATTTCATGAGCGGCTCTCCCTCGCCAGGAAGCCTCTCAAGTTACTCGTGTTGACGCACGTCATTCACTATGCCGACTTCCCTTGATGTTCGTCACTCTTCTATTTCTCGGACGCTCTTCAAGACGCTCAAAGAATGCAATCAGGACGTTCGGCAAGAACCTCGCGACGATGGCTCGGAAAGCTCGGCGTTGCTTTTTGAGCGCGTGTCTGGATATGTTCATTTGCATTACTAAGACGCAAAATGTTGCACAGGCGGCCACTGTCTTGGTAGAAGGTAACGAAGTCTTTAAGGCGTCTGGGGACGATAGGACTTATGTCTTCTATAGTGCTCTCACATTCAGGAGCAGTGTGCTGCTCTCCAGACGCTTTTCGGGTGGCCTTTCAGAAGACGCTCGACGTCATAAACCATGCTAAGCTTTCTTTGGAAGACGCTCGTGTCTTCTAAACATCTGGACGCCGCCAGGACGCTAGCGAGGACGCTCGCCGGACGCTAGCGAGGACGTTTTGAAGACGCTCGGCCTCTAACTCATGACGCTCGTAGAGCACTTGCCAGGAGTCTGTGTCAGACGATAGGGGTCCTACGCATCAAGACGTTCGGCAGGATTACTGCAAGAACGCTCTTCAAGAGAGCGTCGGCGAAGTAGAGGAGGAGGGTTTGGTTCGTCAAGATGTCTACTTTCTTTCTACGAAGGAGCGTTCAAGAGAATCCATCACTTGATGAATTCCAGGAAAAACTGAAGCAGATTTTGGTGTCATAAAACGCCTCGTCTGCTTTCGGGATTGCGCTGCGAAGGGAACATTAAGTCATTCCTGGCGTAAGCCCAGTCTCTAACAGGAATCCTGCCCTTCCTCGATTTCTGCGGAATCGGGAAGGCTATATGCTCGAATTCCGGATTACTTTCCGTCATGCAATTGGTTAGATTCATTGACAACGTTCTTAATAACATTTTACGCATACGAGGATAAGTAACAAAATTCGAGAAGAAGCTCTCATCAATTAGTCAGAGGCTCATCCAGGAAAAGACTTATAGACTACGTCCATGAAGTCTTATTCAAATAGCATAAGAAGCTTGAACTTTCCTTTCGATCTCGGTCTCACTGGGGATTCCATTGAATATTATCCTTTCTGTGGCCAAAGAGAATGAAGACGTCGATTTCCATTCTCTCTCTCTTCCTCGTCGAGGAAAGAATGTAGTAGAGAATTAGATGTTCAAGTGACTGCAATACTTAGGTATTTTATCTTCGCGTCTATTACTAATGTTAAAGTTCAAGTCATATACGCATCGTGGTTGCCTCTACAGATGGCAACCGAAAGGACTGTTAGGTTAAGTGATTAATCGGTCCTTCCTGCAAAACTTCCAGGAGTTTCCGGTGTAAGGACAATGCTTGCAGGTATTGTTACAACAACACCAATCAGCTTCTGCATGTAGCGCATTATGTTCGCTTAATAATGCCTGCTTGAGAATTTTCTTATGATCGAGATAGTAACGAACTATTCCTTCGTAGAAGAGAGCAGCTGGTACTCAGGCAGAATAGTGCGAAACGAGAGTTGTCTGTCATTGTGGATGACGCGTATATTTAATCGGTACTCCGGCAACTCCGGAGTTTTCCGAGTAACATTTGGTTAATTAAGCGTAAGTTACGCACAACACCCCCCCCCCCCCAACAAATATCAGCTTCTGTATTAGCGAATTCTGTTTCGGTAGATATGCCAACTTGAGAGTTTCTGTTCAAATAATGGAAAATCTATTCCTTAGAGAATAGAATAGCTGCAAACTAGGATAAGACTGCGAGAAGGTGAACATAAGTGCTGCCTGTTAACTGTCACAGTGTCTCACACTGTCACCAACTCAGTGTTAGGTAGCTCGTTGTACTGTCCAGTCGGTTAGTCGCCCTCTACCCGCGGGATGATTACGACCGTATCGATCCCTTTCCCTTGACCACCCTACAATCATGACCTTTGCCTCGGTTGAGGGATTCTGGTAAATCATGAATAAACGAAGTCTTTTGCTAAGAAATTTCAACAGAGATATCTCTTAGACAGTCGGCGCTGCCTACGCACTGTAACAGAATTCTGTACGAGTCTACCGCAGCATAGCAATATAATAATGCTCTCCTGCTCTCTGGAAAGCGCGCCTTATTAGGGAAGGAAGCATGCTTAGTGAGGAATGATGAGTCTGCTGACCATTTCCTCGCGGAGAAGCTGTTTCCCTGAATAGACGCAATTCAGGACCGCTACAGTTTTTCTACAGGAGAACTGAAATAACACAAAAGGATCTAGAGATAATTCTAAAACGTCTATCAGGGTTAGATCACCTCAGGTGATAATGAGAGGAGAGCCAGGCATCCGGACAGAGGTCTGCACATAATCTAAAAGAAATTGGAAGCAATTTGGTGGCTCCCAGTTCCTCGAAGAGGAGGTTTTGGATCGAGTGGTCCAAATCATCTCAAGATAATTCCGGCAGCTCTCTCATTATCCCAAGAAAAGAGAGATGGTTATCGGCATAGGCACGGAAAGTAACGATCGTAAGAGTTCTTACACGATTGCATGTACGGCGATCTTCTCGATCGCGGCAGCAAACTAGTGACGTTTGACTTTGAGTAATCCTCGCTTAGAAGTATGTCGAGAGTGTGGAGACCCCTTTGGGGAGTCCTTCGTAGATTTTGCAATATGAAGACGGAAGAAGGCTTCCTCTACGTTGCGCCTATTCTCGATCGCGAAGCGGTAGCAATAGACGCCATTCCTATAGTATGGAATGGGATAGTTGGTAGCCATTTTCCCCGATTCAAAAGCTTAGGAAATGTAATAAAGATAATCGCGGCGTTCAGAGGGAGGAGAAAGACGCTGATCGCCCATGTTGGCCTTCGAGAGGCTGATTCCAGAGGTCACGTCTTCAGAGAGCACTTTCCAAGGACCCTTCCGAGAGAATCGGTTACTTAACAGCCTCACTTCGAGAGTACCTAAAATCCTCTCCGCTCTGAGTCTGAATGCGTTCAGGACTGTCAAGAAGCGAGAGGATCTTCAAATTAATTGCAAGTCTATTGCCAAGCAAAGCCAGTGATGCATATTTTGCAGTGTACCAATCGGAGTGGGACGTTCGTACATAGGGCAGAAGAATGACGGGTCCTCTACCTCTGACCTCCTGGAATGACTTTACCGCCTTCCCAGTCCGTCTGAAGTATGGAAAGCTAACAGTCCCAACGATTGTTAGACTACGAAAATATGTTGTTGACGGCTCTAGGCTCAGAGATGCGGATATGTCAAAAAAACAAAGCCCTTCACGATCTTTGAGGCTGCGGAAATCTTGATGAACTAGACTAGTTGAAGTTCTGATGTCAAAGCATTTCGAACCTCTCTTTCTGTAAACTAATAACGTGACCAGAAAGGCTAATTTTTAACCACTCTAGCTACGGCAATGAGGGTTAGTGAGGTTTTAGCCATCCTCAGAGTTTGCTTAGAGGAATAGTCGGTGTCCTCTAAAGCCCTTCCGTTCTTGCTAAGAACGAAAACCCGTCTAACCCTTGGCCCAGAGGCTGGAGGATCAAGGGGACTGGCACAAATTATTGGGCAAGAGCCACAGAGAGTCCTGTGCCCTGTCGGGGCTCTAAAGTGTTATCTTGAAAAACTAAAGAAAAGTCAAGGTCATTCGGACATCTGCGGTTGGGGGGCCGTTCCGTAAAAAGACCAGACTTGCCCATGTCAAGAACGCCCCTGGCGTTATTGGTTTTAAGGGGTCTTCTAAGAGGCTCATCGTCATGTTTGAACCCAAAGAGTTGAAACCTTTTAAAGTAAGTGCTCCACGAGGTGAGGGCGGCCTCGGAAGCATTCAACAGAGCAGGACACTCAGTAATATCAGAGCTGCCACGTTTGAGCGAGCAACTCTGTGTTCGCTTCACAAATCTCTGACGGGAGTGAGACGACATATGAGATCTGCGAGTCGCTTAGAGACCATACTATCCGTAGAAATTATTTATGGAGGCAGGAAGCAGCACGAATCCTATCCTATAGAAAAAGGGATAGGTGTGCTTTTAATTTGAAGGGTTGGTCGCTTGACGGCGCTTTCCTTTCGGTTAGCCTAGAAGTTATGGGACTACGTTCGATAGGTTAGGTCAGGTGGTGGTTTAGCCTTCGTTCGCCCTCACAGTGGTCAATAGGGATCTAGTCACATTGTGGTCACGGCCCCGTGCAGTCATCTAGGAGGCACTCAACTACACAGGTCACTCCTTGTTGACAACTCTAGTAAAGCAAAAGCAGACTTCGGTGAAGTAATCAAGAAGTCAGCTATTGCCTAACAGGTAAGGAATCAAGATGGTCAATCATCTGCACTTGAGGTGTTCCTAAATCCTTCTATTCTGTCCCTCCCACCTCCACTGTGGGATCAGCTATATATATAATCTGAAGGTAAGTTTTCATGACGCAAAAGTATTGTATGATACAAATAAGTTTGTTCATACTTACCTGCAGATATATATATACAAGCTACCACACCTCCCCTCAGGGGACAGGTGTATAAAAATCTGAATAGAAAAGGGAATGATTCCTGATATCCGCCTCCCGAGGCGGGAATGGGTACTAACACCTGGACGCCCTGCGTGTGCCGGGAAGTTTTGAAATTCTTGTCGGACGTCGGAGAAGACAGCTATATATATATTTGACCAGTAAGTATGAACAAACTTATTGTTTTTTTTTTTCTATCATAACAATAACATATTTCTTCAATATCTAGATGTAAAAATACTTTATTACAAAAAACTTGATTGACAATTAAGCAGAATACTACTATGGGTTTCAGCGACAGTGCCAAGCACGTTTTTGGGCATACTATTTCTGTAACGAACCTCGGTCAGAACGAGATTTTGCTATAGTGAGTACACCCAGTGCCGTAATTTATAAGGGTGTCGTGAATTACTAATCCGTGAAGATAAACGACACTTGCCTTTACAAGAGACAAAAACTCCATTATGCAGAAATGGATACGAAACACACTTTAAAAGCTCCACTACCCTCGCCCCCCCCTCCCACCGCCCACCTTTTCCTTCTTCGTTTCCTTCGCCTTCCTTTCTCCTCTCTCTCTTGTTGCCAAGCGTAGTGTTGACCCTCCAACATGCGGTATAACAGACTCCACACAAAACGTATGAAATGGTGAAATTAGGCTATGTATGGAAGTATATATACAGAAATGATTTAAAGCAATTTTATCATTATTGCATTAACTATGACAACTAGAACTCATGGAAACCGGTTATAATATGAAACGGGCGTATGTGTGAAGCCTTCCACTAATGTGGCAATGATGATTTTGCCATTCTTAGAATGCAAACATTAAAGGTTTACATTTATTTCTGCATACGGTTATCAAGAAATCCAACAAATACTATATAGACTGAAAATTCCCAATGAAAATGTGCCAGCAAAAACAAAAAAGCAAAACAAAAAAATATGTATATAATTCACTCAATCCGTAGGTTCCTCTATGGTTTTCCGAAGCCAGATGTACGAAAACATTAAAACATGTGATTGTATCTACTTTAGACTATCTGTAATTTTTCGGGGTAATTTGGTTGCCAAAAAGGATAATAACATGGAATAAATTAAAAAATTTAAATAAAGTAAATTTGAACTAAATAAGAAGTAAAGTAAACAATTTAAGGAATAAAACTTGCAGTTTCGTCGTCTGCGCGTAAACTGTTTGTGGCGCGCGCGCTTAGGAACCAGGAACAGCAACTTGTTGTAAAGTGCATGTGGAGTGAACTGAGACCAAAATGTATATAATAACAATCAAATAAGCCATGTGGAGTTTCAGTTGTGATGGCAGTAAGGATAAAACCAACGATTACAAGGTAAGAATGAATCAGTTAAAACCATGACCCGGATAAAAAGTTCATCCTTTCAGTAATATTAGGCAACAAATGTTGTTTTATGTGCTGATTTCAATTGCAATCTTGAGTAAGATCAATAAACGTTACAATACATGCGCTAACATTGTTCAAAATGATTGCGGGAAGCTGGAAAGATGATGATTTTCGTCACTTCTCCAAACCTGTACATCCCAAGGTAGCGCCAATTGATTTTAAAACTGCCTTGAAACATATTTTACGAAGAGCGTCAACATGCTTCTTCTTAGTCGTACGGGCTTTCTTAAATCACATTATGTTGACGAAACTTCAATCTTTTGAAAAATTGGGTTTAATTGGGGCCCCCTTTTGGAGTTGTAATTGTATTCTTGTTTCACCATTTAAATATCGAGTGAATAAGACCTGTCCACCGTGATAAGGGTTGGTAGTCGCTGGTTTTCCCCCTACCTAAAGAGGAAAGTGTGATTGAGGGTGGGTTTGGTAGCCAGACAGGATTAAGTTTATGTGGGGAGATTTTCTGCTTGCTCTGAAGCTTGGATCCCGCCACATTATCATACAAAACCTGAGGTCCTTTACACATTAGTCCCACCTCATGCCACCCCTCACTTTGTTTCCTGGCCTAAAGCAAAATGAAGCTTCAATCTCCAGTCGGCGGACACCCGACTACAGGACAAGCAGTTAAAACTATCGAACCTCCTTGTCAAAGCTTACGACCGGTTCCAGCGCGATGATTACATCCTATTGTTAAAGGACCTCAGGTTTTATAGTTAGGAAAAATACAATTTACGACAAATTGTGATTTTTCCTAACTATATAAACATGAGGTCCTTTACAGATATGCCCAACTCATGCCACCCTCAATCGAACTGGGTCGAAGGCAAGTGGAAGTGTTTACATCCGGGCGGCTAGCGTCCCACGGTAGTACTGCCTAACCACCTGTTCAAGATTAAAACGCCTAATTCTAGCTACGCCATAACTACATTCCTTATTAAAGGACCTCAGGTTTGTATAGTTAGGAAAAAACAATTACGACAAATGTGATTTTACGAGACTTGACATGCTTATTTTAGTTCGTATGGCTATTCATATATCAAATTATGTGAAGAATCTTCAATCTTTTGAATGGTATGTTAAAGATGTAATTGTATTCTGGTTTCAACAATTAGATATGAATGATAAGGAATAATCACCCGATGACGAAGATCAAGGCAGTGTATGCAATACACCCCCTGAAACCTGAATAAGACCTGGTACTTTACCAGCCCGAACATCTATATTAAAAATTTACCAAATCTTGGTTAAAATAAAACGATATGTTGCAATCTCCTGGCAAACACCCTTCATCACCTAGTTACAGCCCACGTGATAAGCCCTGCCTCACGGGACGGTCACACCTGCCCCTCACGTCAATCACTATTTCGCGGGTGGAGTACAGATGTATCCACAGGAAAACTACTTTGTCTTGCCCGGCCTTCATTTGCACCTTTGAATTGATGATTTGGGACGAATTACGCATCCCTTGGATTACGGTTGGATTGCTCTAAACCTAGTCATCAGACATGATTCGGCAAAGGAAGAAAAACACAACTAGCGATAAACGACTACTGCATCTCGCCACTACATCACAGAACGGTTTCCCCCAACGAGCGGACGTTCACACAACGTATCGTCTTGCCAACAACGGCCAAGAAAAGATGAGTACCCTATGACACGATAGTCATTCCTTATGCTGGTAAAGTGTAGGCCTGTTCAATATAATGTAAAGACCAGATGTTTGGAATGTCAGGAGTGGTCTTTGTACCAGATGTTAGGGTATCTCAACGTAGAAAGGTTTGTATTAAGAAGTAAGTGTAGGCAGGAAAGAGAATAACGTAGACAAGATAAAGACTTAGAGGACAGTGCTCTTTAAGAGACTCCAGAGTAGGCTGAATCAGTATGACATCTCTGTAAGATTTTATGTCATGATTATGAGGATAGATCGAGCAATAGGGAACTGAATTACAACTTTCTTTCAGCTCCCATGCCCTGTTCGAACAGCCCTAACCGGGTGCTGGGGTTGTATGGGGATCCGCAAGCCCACAGGGCAGACCACCGTCCCCCTGGCGCGGAGCAGGCAGGTTGCAGCAGATCCCTTCCATCGATGTGTAAGTTCTCAGGATGATAAAAACTTAGGTGCAATATAGCGAGTAGGGATAATAGGCTACATAGGTTTAGTTAGGAAGAGAAGTGCCCAGGCTTCTTTAGGGTCGGTTTCTATTAAAAAGTAGTAGTTCTAGAGGCACAGTGTCCTTAGAGCATCCTTAGCTTTTTCCTGCTTGAGTTCCTTGCATCAGAAGCTTTTAGGCCATGTGGTCTTTGAGATATGCTCCTTTCATCTTTAAGGTTCCTTTCTTACTTATACGATACGATAATTGTTAATTCAACAATCCCCAGCGCTTGGGCTATGCCCTAAATTCAATAAATCATCCATCCATCCAATATCTTTTTTTTGTTTTTTTTGAAACTAATTCTCCGTTCAATGATATGGACTTACGGATATCAGTATGGGAGAGAGAAATCGAATAAAATTAACTACACCCCGTTAGCCTAGTGTTCCCGAGATATATCGTATGCATAGTCAGTATCTAGCTAGCCTAAAGTTATTCGCTGTACAACATATAGGTAGTATTTGTTATTGGCCAACGCTGTAGGCTCAAGGCATTCTTGACTTCGGATAATTCAGTACAGGTGGTAATTGAAAACGAACGAGAATCCGATTGAGGATAATTAATATGGAATGTAATCGAACGAATGAAGATCGGATTCTGTCCGACTAAAGCATTATAATTGTATTAGATGTATCATCATATTAGCGTAGTATAAACACTAACTCGGCAGTCATTCCGCTGAATCAGCGGTGACGAATCGGTTTTGACGGCGCCGTATCCATATCACTCTCTCGATTGCCTAAAATGAATAACGTAACAAAATCTCACTGATGCCAAGTGCAAACGTCTTGAAAGGAGACGTGTGTTCAAACTATGTTGACATTGAAACATAGTCAATGAGGTATCTATTTTGGGGCTATAATCAGATGTCAGATATAGGAATTCGTATGTATGACGTCTTCATACGTTTAACGACTATGCCGTCAGTAATTACATTGCGCTTATGTCAATTACCAACACTTACAATTATACAGTCGTATTATCACATTACAAGACAACTGAAAATTAATATTAGGCCCTAATAAAGTAATTTAATTACCTTTAAATATTATTACTTTTCAATTAAATTACAATTACACTAGCTTGTCTGTCAAACAGCATATTGTAAGGAGGTGTGGCTTAGACAGAAAGGATGCCGGCTAGTCTGTTTTTTTTTTGTTTCCTTGGCTCCAGATTAACCATATCACTGTCTCGGCTAATGTTTTGTCCCTAGTTAGATATTAATGAATATCTGGATACTTAAATTATGGAACGAGTCATACTGTTCGTCTTTGAAGTATTAAGACCAAAAAATTTGACTGATCCGTCTCATTGGAAGTAGTTTTCCCTCGGGTTAGATGGGTTAAAATTTAGGATTCCGTTCATTTTTCATTCGTTTTCATAGGTATACGAACCGTACACTTTATCTACTTATTAATCCTTTGTCTGGTAAAAAACAAAACAGTAATGAGATCTTTCATGCTATGTTTTCTTTTACCACGGCTGCATTTGAATATACAAAAGCTCGGGAATTCTGTCAGGTTGCTGATGCACGTAATTTGCCTTATTAGCTTCAGCTGCATTTATAACATGAATACATAATTTACCGTCGCGCGGATGAATACATTAACGGATGTTGTATTGGATTCGATTACTGTAACACGCTGATCAATTACAAATAAAGTGATGTTGTTAAGAGGAGTCGATCGCATTAACAACCCAAGTTCCTCGTTCGTTGTTCAAGCTGTTACGGAGTTATACGAGTTATATTATTGTTAAGATAATACCCTTGAATTAGAAGAGGTGCAATTACGGAGATGGGAGTGTTAGACATTGTAATTCTCTCTCTCCTCTCTCTCTATCTCTCTCCTTCTCTCTCTCTCTCTCTACCATCTCCTCTCTTTTCTCTCTATCTCTCTCTCTCTCTCTCACTTCCCTGATTTATATTCTCTCTTTATCTAGACGATTGTATTTCTCTCTCTCTCTTCTCTCTCTCTCTCTCTCTCTCTCTCTCTCACTCCTCTCTCTCTCTCTCTCTCCTCTAATTTCTGATTCATATTCTTCATCCTATTTTCCCGTTATCTAACACTGGACTCATTGGCACAGAGGTTTTCTTCTGTCACACTTTTCCAACTTTGTCAATTCCTTCAGCGCTTGACTGACCTCATAGGTCCCAATACTCGGCCTTTGGCATAAAATTTCCTAATTTTTAAACCCAACAATCTTGCTGTTCTGAGTTAGTAGTAGAGTAGGGAGCGAATATTAGAATATGTTAATGTATTCATGATATGAATATATCACGAGAGGATTTTAAGTATTAGAGACAGATAGGAAAGAACATGTCGGTCTATTGAGGGTATTCTCCAAGGCCAACCAGGCAGAGTACAGACAGGCAGTACAAAACGTACAAGAGAGGAATCACTACGATCGACGACACGTTGTCTCCTCCATACATGAGAGGCTAAGTGCCACATGGAAGGTCTCAGTTCCTCATACATGAGAGGCGAGAGCCACATGGGATGTCTCGGATTCCCTCCATACATGAGAGGCCGAGAGCCACATGGGAGGTCTTCAGATTCCCTCCATACATGAGAGGGTCGAGAGCCACATGGGTCTTAGTTTTTCCTCTACTTCAGGTGAGGACATAGCCAGCTGAAGAGGAAACAGGTTGTATCCCTCCCGACTCAATGAGTGTTTGACCTTAGGGTAGAGGTGCTGGAGTTTTTCCCTCCACATATGGAGGCTAGGAAGGCCACACATGGAAGATATTTGGACGAGTGGACAAATGAACTTGAGACTGACCCGCGACTCAATTATATTGACTGACAACTGGTACAGTGGAGGGCCGAGTAGATTTGATTCCCCACCTCAAATTAATGGTGTTTAAAAATATTCATATAATTTTTTTTTTTAAAATTAGGGCTATTAAGGTGTTCAGGGGGTGTATTGCAATATGAAGTTTTATGTAAAAACTAATATTGTAATACCTACCTGAACCCTGAATGATTCCCACCTACTCCCATATCATACAGAGTTATTGATTTATGATGATTTGGGGTTGAAAAAGGGGGAGGGGGTGTGACCGGCCCGTGAGGGCAGGGCTATTAGCGTGGGCTGGTAACTAGGTGAACGAGGGTGTTTGCCAGGAGATTGGCAACACTGATCGGTTTATTTTAACCAAGATTTCGTAATTTTTTAATAAATGAGGTTCGGGCTGGTAAGTGACCAGGCTATTCAGGTGTTCAGGTGGTCTTACAATATTAGTTTACAATAAAAACTTCATTCACCTATATAACTATTACGTGGTGACTAGAGTTCTTAGACTATGCAAGTTTGCCATTTTCTTGCAGTGGTTACCTCAGAACAGAATTTAAAGTATATTTTTCGGGGTTGCCGTTTTTTCTATGCAGTTTTACCTCCTCGAACAGAATTTAAAGTGATATTTTATTGAAGACGAATTCTACGCTACTGTAAATTAGCTATACTATTCACTGCGATTGGCGAAGTCGGCATTCAAAAAAAAAAATCCATGGCTGCCTTGATGAATGTTTCCGGTTCTTCACCAGGTTGTGTTTCAAATGTTTTAGCTTTGTCAGAATTCTCCTTCGACGCCTTGCGGCTAGGCGTGTGATGTTGGTAGCTATGAAGTTTGGCTGTTTACATTTGTTATGGTATTGTAATTTCATTCCTAGGATATCGTCACCAGGAGCCAAAAACCAATAACATCAGGCTATTAGGAATGATTTGGTGTAACCAGGATGGGAAATTGAAGTTGATCAAAACATTCATTTCTATTGCAAGGGTACAGAGTGTGATCTTGAACTACTAGATGTGAAGAAGTAGGGAATGTTCTGAGAAATTTATGCCTGAATATGTCAGATATAGGAAAGACTGGAAACTAATAGATTGTAAAAGCAATTAGTTAGGTCAGGAATTAAACCTGTCAGGCTCTCCGTAATCAGACTAGGCATTTCAGTAGCCTTTGTAGCGCCGCCTTCACTGGACTCCCATTCGGTCAGAAAGCGTAACAAGAAGTTAGAACATTAACCTATTTTTTAGTAACTTAAACATACTAACTCGAATTATTCGATTCAGACTGGCCAGGAGAAATCTCACAAGTGGTTCCTTTATGAGGGCATAAGGGGTCATTGATAATGACAAGTTAACTACCTATTAGTTTAACTGGTGCAACTGATGGGGCAAACTACCACTTTCAGTGAATTAACTGATATAAATAAAACATTTATTTTTTTTAAAAAGGATTAAATCGTGCTACTTACATTGGGAAGGGAGACAGAGTTTATTAAAAACTCTCTCTCTCTGTCCCACAATACTAAGCTACTGAAAGCCTATCGCACATAATATTCCAAAAATGCTGTTATTATATAACGAGATGAGCTCAAACATGCTCTTGAGCTGTGGGGGGGGGTAGTCCCCACGTAAGGGGAGCAGCTTAATCTAAGCGTACTTGCTTAGCCCCCAGACTCACCCCAGGGTATGTCATTAGCGCGATCGGTACAACTACGTTATAAAATTATATGAACTTGTGATTAGGTACTTTTATTGTAAATATTATGTTTGTAATTTATTTTAAAGTAACGAAATTGCGTACCCAACTAACGTGCATATTCGCTCATGTTTATGAAATGGCGGGGATTTGCCATCGTTCCCGTACTTGTTTTTACGGGCCCGATGGCCAATATCGGAAGACCCGCAACCCCACAAGTACGAAAACGTATTGGGTTACCAACTGCGATGCAGGAGTAATATCCGCCTGCCATGTTTTTTTTTTTTTTTTTTTTTATTATAGGATTACACAGAATTTCATGATTAAGCTGAGCGTAAAAAATTTTGCTCTTAGCAACGCACTAGTTCTAAACAGGATTGTTAGGGGCACTCGGGTCGTGGTGGAGCAGTGGTAGAAGCGGCGAGAGAGAGAGAGAGGAAGTGTTGCCGATGGAACGGCCCACCTCTAGAGGGGGATTTTGGAAAGGGAATCTCTAATTGGCAAAAGACCTGTGAATAGTGGCTTTCACTCGCCTAGTACTTTATACATGACATCCTTAGGGTGCTCGCGCTTGGGTAGTAACCTCAGCATACCATGCTAGCATTTTCTCTGTATAATCAGAAACCAATTTATTACTGAAGAGGGCAGAATTAGGATCCTTTTTTCCCCGGCGACACAGGTCTTCCCCCAGAAATAGATTTTTCCTTCGTCAAAATCCCTTTTTAGTTCTAATACAAGTTGAACCGAGTTCGTGACGGGAACATTCCGGATCCCTCCATAGTGTGCGCTCAGCAGACTCCGGTCCCTGTTAGAGTAAGGTGTTCCTCGTCGTACGTAGCCGAGCCTAGGGACTGCCCGTGTGAAGTGGTAGTGACTGCTGCAGGGGGAACGGGTTGTTCTTGGAAACAATGGGATTCGTGCCCTCCAATACTTACTTCGCCTTTTCGGGATGTTAAAGAGTCACATAAGGACTGTTTGGATAAGGTTAATGCTCGCTCTGTAGGCGATTCTATATCTTCAAACACGTAGTTGAGTGCAAGCAGGATGGTTAATAATATAGGATATAGGTATGGACATTACCCTCTTCGACAGAAGGGGTCTAATAAAAATCGTTTCCCGTATGGCGAGGCGGGTCTCGGAGTGAGCGCCGAAGCGGGGAAAATATTTTTTTCAAAAATCACGCGCCCGCTTAGTTTTTCAGATTAAGAGTCATTTGGCTCCTTTTTGTTGTCATTGCCTGAAGTTTAGTATGCAACATCAGAAATAAAAAAAAAAATTCATTTTATACATTCAACTTAACTGTTCAGATATATGACAGGTATTACTCGTCGTCGACAGAAATTCGAATTTCGCGGCAGGGTAGGTCAGGGACTACCACCCGCGCGGGTGGCGGAATAGGACCATACCCGTTTTCTAATTCATATTTTTCTAGTCGCTGGAATGTAAACAACGTGCAGTTCCTCCTGATGGAGTGTTCGTGTTTTCATCGCCATCGACGTTTGGGCTAACTTTTACAGGGAAGTATGGATTTTGGTTCGGCATACGCTTTGTTAACTTTTAGATTTTGATAAAAATCAACTTCGAAAATTTTGAGATTAGTGACGTGTAAACTACCGAAGTTTTCGTAGACATATCCACTTTCACGACAGCGAAATCTACTTATATTTCATGATAGGGAATTACTTATATTTATTCATAATACAAAAATAAGTGTTAGAGTTTGATTGAGGATATGTATATACTTTCTTCCAGTTGGGGAAGTCAGAAAAGTAAACTATCCTTAGAAGCTTTATTAGCTCTGGTGTTAACGAGCAATTATAGTAGTAACAGTACTAGTAGTTGTGCATCCTCATCACTCTTACTCCGAGAATCTACAATATCATATTGCAAATTGTAGATTTGGATATAGTTCAAATGCGAAAACTCTAGACCGTAAAGAAAGTGAAGATAGTGTTACCCATACAATGGAGGGGCGTCTGATTGAGCTCTGTCTCGCTCTCAAGTCTAGACCTCTTCCAAGCCACAAGCCCAGAGGAGAAGGAATGTCGAAAAACCGTAAGGAGGTTCAGAGAATCCCCCACGGGTCAGGCGTCCCCTCGGAAGGTCTGTAGAACGTCCCAGATGCCAGGGATAGCCATGGAAAGGCATTCCTAAAACGTGTTGTTCACTTTTTATGCTACTGTTCCTCGATGGATAGAAGAACTCTGAATGAATGAATTGGCGAAGATACTTGTATAAATGCCTTACTGAGAAATTATTCAAAATGAGAATGACATTAATCGATCACATTCGAATCAGGCGACGATTTAGCGCCTTCTAATATTAGAGATCATTCGATAACATTGTGATAAAAGGCATTCGAACATTTTTCGCAAAACTAGACGAGAGCGCTATCCCATGGGGTTTGAAAATGTTATTCAAACATAAAATTCCCATTGTGCATTTTTAGACATAAAATCTATCATGATGAGAACGATTTAGATGTTGTCAATCGAATGAATTATATGGATCTCGTTGAGTGATAAAGCATATAATGTATGACTTTTAAGCTTCTAGCTCCTACCATGATTAGGAAAAATCGCCTTAGGACTACGTATGGCAGAAAACATACCGAAAGTCTGCTATCAATGGACAAGTGAAATCCTTACAAAATTTCCAATAATACGCTTTACCTTAATAGAACAGATTATAGAGGAGTTATTACGCTAGAGTATATGAGTTATATGATGACTATTGTGTTCTTCGAGAAGTGCAGGAGAGATTCTTTTTGATGGATTGAGAGAGGATAGAACATTTCTCTTCGGTTAGAAGAGTTTCCATGAAATACCAGTACCTTCTAGGACTTTCCTAGGAAGGAATATGTTTCAAAGAATTGGTTTAGACGACACCTAATTTAGATTAGACTTGTCGAAGTCTCGTTCGCTTAATTAGGCTAATAAAACTCCTGAAGTTCGATAACAATTTTATAAGATTCCTTTATTTAATGGAGTAACTGGCAATCTGCGCAAGGGAAGGCCAGACGGCTTTCGAAGACTGCTTTCGCTTTGAGACCAACGGAACGCAGTACCATCTTGTTCTCAGTCGTGAGCGGTTGGTTACAGCTCTCTCTCTCCTGCGGAATGGGATAACTAACCGTATCTCTTCCCTACAATCGTGGTCTTAGCCTCGGATTGAGGGAATACTGAAGCTATCATAAATAAAATATTGTCTGACCTTTTGTTAGGAAGCTTTCAATAAGAACGATATTACAACCTTTCAATGCTGTTTTACCGTAGGTAACATGATTAAAGGATTCTAATGCAGCAGAACATTATATTATTTAATGCACTCATACTTACGAAAGCATGGCTTATTAGAGTACATACTTAGTGAGAAGAGAGATGTAATAGAGATTCACGTCAAGACTACGGTATGGTTAAGTCTGTCGAGAAAGGACACAACCGTATTTAGAATCGGATATTGCGCAGAAGTTGTATGAGTCGGATGGGAAACATTCTTTAGTGGGAAATGGTTCCCTGAATGGATTATACTACGTATAAAAAATAAAAATTTTTTCATAATAAGAACGGAATTAAACATATGAAAGGATGTCGGGTACCATAAAGACACAGATGTTCTGGCAATAACATAAAGATAATTAGTAGGAGGCGCCAGCCTGGCGCAGATGCGCCAGCCTGGTGCAAGTTGCGCCAGCCTGGCGCAAATTGTGCCAGAAGCGCCAGCTTGGTGCAATAAGCCAAGAGCACCATCCAAAATATTTCTCGTTTGAGCGAGTTATTAAATAAAAGCAATGCAAGAATTTCCGAGTCCATGAGAACCTCGATCGACGATAATAACTGTTAAAGTATGTCTAACATTTATTGCAAAGAGTTGTGAGAACCTGCAAGAAGTCTTCTTCATAGATCTCTTAGTAAGAAGAAGAACGAGTCTTCCTGTAGACTGCTTCCTTTTCCTCAAACCATGCCATAAGGAATCATAAGCGCCAGCCAGACGCCAGGCTCTAACTAGAAAATAATTAGTTAATAGATATACCTTAGAGCAAATTATGCTTTCCTACATAGAGCTGGGAAGTTACTCAGTCCCTCGCACTGGAGTGGTCCTTCTCGTTCAAGAAGAAAAGGGGGGGGGATACGGAAGAATTAACCGAGGAAAGAATAATTCCCCTTCCGATATACTCGATTGAGGAAAATTGAGAAGAAACATCCAACTATGGAAGTACTGTAGAATTATAGGATTCTTAGAGCACCTCTTCTTATTTTGATACGAGATTTCCTGACCACGGTTGCAAGTAATGGGCCATAAAGCTCCAGCCAGGCTTTAAACCAGGCGATAGGCGCCAGCGAGAGGCGCGAGGCGCCAGCCAGGCGCGAGGCATCAGCCAGGCGTGAGGCGTCAGCCAGGCGCGAGGCGCCAGACAGGCACGAAGCGCCAGCCAGGCGCAAGACATCAGGATCTCCAATTTCTCAGTATTTGGAGATAGACTTTCCAAGAGTTTCCTCTTTGAGAACTAACACAAGATCAGTTTTTTCCTGACAGGGACACAAGTTGTCGCACAGGCAGCTGTGGCCCTTGTCAGGATTAACTGAAATTGCTGAAGTCTCTAACAAGAACAGACTTCTCATGTCAGGTAATATAGTGGTCGCGTGAGCGACTTATTTCCTGCAAGAGGAGTTGTTTTGGGAGAAACTTTCTTTGCCAGATCAACCCTCTACTAACAATTATTCTAGATATCGCACAGGTGAACGTAGTACGTGTCAGGATAAGTGGGTTCTTCTTCTTTATAGACCTTTACATGGTGAAGAGAACCGATATCTTTAGAGGTCTCTCGCTTTCCTCAACATTATGAGACAAGTGATAGAAAATATATCGGACTCATAAGTTAATCTGAGTGCAGGTTTTAGAAAGACCTTGGCAACTTTTTCCATTATGCAAGTTTCGGCTAGTCCCTTGGACCATGCAGCTCCTCTTTCTCCTCTTTCATTGTTATTAACAGGATGTTATATTATCCTACTCCTATGTAAACATATAACAAGGGAGACCTTGTAATGTTTTGGTACTGGAAAAGACTCGTAGGAGCTCTCAGTATTGGGTGAGAGGCTCTTTCAAGTATCTGAACCGTACATTACGGCCTGATGTCCTAGGATAGGAATCTTGAATGATTCTCCTCGATCCTGGATCAATTATTAGGAGAATAGGATAATAATAATTTGTTGTTTTGCAGAATAACGATGATAGAATTTTCCATTCTCTCGTTGCCCAGGCACGAGGTCAGGAAGAAAGAATATATGAGAGAGGTAGCAATATACGCCATCTTTTATGTTTATAGAAAGGGGAATAAAATTTAAGTCTTCTCCCCACCCTAAAATATAAACTCTTCAGAATGTAAGACAAAGGCGTCAGAGAAAGAGAGGATAATACGTTATGCCTCATTTTAGACTTAGAGAGGTTGGATTCTCAGAGGTCACGTTCTTCTCACAGCAGGTTTTGGAAGTCTTTTCCAAGACAGTCTGAATATTCTTTCAGCATCTATTTTAAATGGACCTTAACAACCTCATCCAATCTGAGTCTGTCTATGTTGCAGACTGACCAGAAGTGGACATGAATGAGAGGATGTTTCAAGGTAAATGACAGTAGTCATGGATAAGATATATTAATTACTGCAGATCGTGCTAGGGGGAATGAGGAAACTGTCCTCTTCCGATACCTCTGTGAACCACATAGCGGTTTTTTCTTCCCTTTCAGAGGGAAGAATTACCTTTGTATATATCTGCTATCAAAGAACGCAGTAAAAGGCCATACCCTGTCTCTATAAAGGGAATTGGAGATAGCAGAGCATTAAGATCTTCGGGATCTTATACAATACCTCTATACGACAAGACTAGGAGATCTTATAGTTATAATGGGATCCTATTTGGGCCTCAGATTCCGTGTTCTGACAAGATGGAACTGCTCCTCATCAATGTTTCTCTTGGTACTAATTGACCAAAAGGACGAGTGAGATTTTGGGCTGGAATCTGGAATCAAATTCTAGAAAGACTCAGCAATGGGTTTCCTGCCAGCATGGTATGTTTGGCAAAAGAACTAAAACCTTTTTTTCCTGGATCAAGCTTTCAGATAAAGGATTCGTTGTCCAGGCAAATGTATTTACGTTGTCATCTACAATAGAAGATAGGTTTAAACGTTTGCTGACAGAGTCTTTGGAATACGATGAGGCTCAAAACTACTTCCAGAAGGTTTGAATAGATATATTTAAAAAGAGCTAGAAATCGGGAATCCTCCCAATTTCAGCTCAGAGTCTCCTTAGACTTCCAGGCTCTTTCCCTGCCTTCGTGCAAGGATAGGGAAGATTTTGCAACGAGAGAACTCATCAACATGTAGGAAGAGTGCTCATTAGCAACGGAAGTATCAAGTATGATCCTCCTCGGAGGAAGACTGGTCTCTCGGACTATTAGATTTCCTATCGTCTACGGAATGTAGCTGACTAAAATTACCTCCCCTTGTCGCAGAGGCCATAAGCTCAAAGTGAAAGAATTTCTTCCACCCTTTTCCATTCTCCTGATAAGCGATTTGATGTTCAGACTTTCGGACAATGTAGTGCCAATCAGGCGCCAAATGCCACAGGCGTAAAGACGCCAGAGCAAGACAGTCCAAATAACACTGTCATGTCTGATGAGGAGAAGGAGGTAGGCCTCCAATCTGGCGCAGATGCGCTAAGAGTGAATAAATCAGGCAAATAAAGTGTCCGAGAGGTGACATCACCAGTTTTTTCATCGAGACTCTTAACAAGCTCAAATCTCCAGCAAGTGGGGATGAAGTCAGCCAGGCGCCAGGCAAGCGAAGCACCAGCCAGGCGCGCGAGGCGCCAGGCCAGGCGTCGAGGCGCAGCAGGCGCGAGGCGACCAGGCAGGCGCGATGCGCCAGGCCAGGCCGCGAGGGCTCCAGCCAGGCGCGAGGCGCCAGCCAGGGGCGAGGTGCCAGGCAGGCGCGAAGCGCCAGGGGCGACCAGGCGCCAGGCTCAGCCAGGGGCGAGGCCAGGCTGGAGGCGGGAGACCAGCCAGGGCGCTGGAGCGAGGCACCGCCAGGCGCGAAGCGCCAGCCAGGCGCAAGCCAGGCTCTGGGCTTCATCCAGAAGAGATCTGTTTCAAAGAAAGCCCTGGTCTTCTTTGGAACAGTGGAATCTCTAAAGCACTTCTTGAGTAACTTGATGATTCTTCAAAACAGCTAAGAATTAAAAGCACTTGAAGTGAGAGCTTTTAACAATTCTTGTTCTTTCCATAACAATATGTCGTGAGAGTCATATTAGCTGTAATAACGGGAGATGCAACTCTGTGTTGACTTCTATTTGCACGAAGGAGATCAAGTGGGCCTATGAAGATCCTTCTCTCTTTGTTATACGTGTCCACGGATGCGTTGCTGGGATAGGGAGACGACACTGATCCTTAACTAGTGAATTGAAATTTTTATTTATTTATTTTTTTTTTTTTTTTTATTTTTTTTTACATAAAGTGTATTATTTTCTGCGGTTATTTGAAATGAGTTTGGGGATAGCTCTTTTCAAATTAAGCGCAAACCCTCGTGTTAGGATCAGGTGATCGGGATCGGTGTTGTGCTCCTTAAATTATGCCAATAGGCATTGGTGTATTATCATGTAAGTGGATAAGACCCCATTTGACAAATGACCACTAGATTCTGTCAAGTAAGTGGATAAGGACCCCATTGGACAGATCTAAACAAGAACCTTCTTAGCCATAGGTAACAATCCTCGCTGGGAAGGCTTCTTGAGACGAAGCTGACTACTAGCAATAGCTAGGAAGTCGACCCTTCGTCTAAACACATAGGAAGCAATATTTTATTTATTTATTACCTACAACGTATGTTGTTTACCTGTCTATTCAGTATAGCTGTCTTTTACCCTCCACCAATGGTGTGAATCAGCTATGTATATATCTGACAGGTAAGTTGAATGTATAAAAATGATATTGTTATGATACAATAAAGTTTTATATTATACCTTAAACCTGGCAGATAATACAATTAAATAGCCCACCCAGCCTCCCCTCAGGAGACAGCTGGAAGAAAAAATATGAATTAGAAAAACGGGTATGGTGTCATTATTCCCGCCACCCAGCGGCGGGGGGGTGGGGGTAGATCACCTGACCTACCTAGCCGCGTGTGCCGCGAAATTCGAATTTCTGTCGGACGGCGGAGTAATAGCTATGTATATATCTGCCAGGTAAGTATGTATAAAACTTTATTGTATCATAACAATATCATTATCATATATAAATAATGTGAAATATGATAGCGCAAAAATGAAATTTCATATATACTAATTGTATTCAAATCGCGATGTGAGCAAAACGATTAAAGCTAACGAGTTAATTTTTTTTCGTTGTATTGTACACTAAATTGCGATCATTTTGGTATATACACATTGTAAAACGATCAAAGCAACACAGAAAATATTATCACAATGATGCATGAATTCGTAACGCGCGGATGTAAAAAAAATGTTTTTTTTTCAAAAATTCACCATAAATCTAAATATTATTCTAGAGACTTCCAATTTGTTTCAAAATGAAGATAAATAATTGAATATTACTATACTGTAAGATTTTTAGCTTTTAATTGCAGTTTTTGACCATTTCGGATGAGTTAAAGTTGACCGAATGTCGAATTTTTTAATATATTTTTTTATATGCAAATATTTCAAAAATGAGAAAAGCTACAACCTTCAATTATTTTTTGTTGTCTTCTGCATGAAATTGTGCACATTTTCATATATAAAACTCTATGAAACGCCTGATATGAAACTGAGCAAATACAACGATAATGTGACGTACGCATTTCGGAGATTTGCGGCGGAGAATCCGCGCGCGGAAGGAAGGAAAGATTTTTTTTTAAATTCACCATAAATCTAAATATTGTGCTAGAGACTTTGAATTTGTTTCCAAATGAAGATAAATGACTGAATATTACTAGACTGTAAGAGTTTTAGCTTACAATTGCGTTTTTCGACTTTTGGTAGAGTCAAAGTTGACCAAACGTGGTTTTTTTTCTATTTATCGTGATTTATATGCAAATATTTTGAAAATGAGAAAAACTACAACCTTTAATCATTTGTTGTTGTATTCTACATGAAAATTCTGCACATTTTCATATATAAAACTTTATGTAACGGCTAATTTAAAATGGTGTAAACATTACGACAATCGCACAAAAAAAAAATTCTGATTTTATTTGGAAGAGTTACCGCGCGGACGTAAGGAAATTTTTTTTTTTTCCATAAATTCACCATAAATCGAAATATTGTGCTAGAGACTTCCAATTTGTTGCAAAATGAAGGTAAATGATTGAAGATTACTAGAATATAAGACTTTTACCTTACAATTGCGTTTTTCGACCATTTCGTTAGAGTCAAAGTTGACCGAAGGTTGAAATTTTGGCACATCGTTATTTATATGAAAATATTTCAAAACTGATAAAAACTACAACCATGGGTTGTTTTTAGTTGTATTGTGAATGAAATTGCACACATTTCCATACATAAAACTTTATGTAACGGCAAATTTAAAATGGTGCAAACATTACGACAATCGCACGAAAAAATTTATCGGAAGAGTTACCGCGCGGACGTAAGGAAAAAGTTTTTCTCATAAATTCACCATAAATCAAAATATTGTGCTAGAAACGTCCAATTTGTTGCAAAATGAAGGTAAATGATTGAATATTACTAGAATATAAGAGTTTTATCTTACAATTACGTTTTTCGACCATTTCGTTAGTCAAAGTTGACCGAAGGTTGAAATTTTAGCATTTATCGTTATTTATTTGAAAATATTTCAAAACTGATAAAAGCTACAATCATGAGTATTTTTTTTTTGTATTCTACATGAAATTGCGCACATTTTCATATATAATACTCCATGTAACGGCTAATTTAAAATGGTGCAAAAATTATGTCAAAGTGACGAAATAATTTCTCTGAGATGTGTCACTGATACTTTTTAGTGCGATAAGAAAGAAATTCGCGCTTGCGCGCCTGCTTAACGATTGTAAACAAAACAACGCCTTGATCCGTGAGCTCCCAGTATCCCCCAAGGCGCGTGATTCAAAAGTTTTTGGCTGGTAGGCCTGTAAGTATTTTTCCGCGAATTTAAAAAAAATTTTTTTTTATGTCAACGTTTAATATGTCCAATCGGCACCCGGGAGACAATTTATGTCGACGTTTAATCCGTCCAATCGGCGTAAGAGGGTTAATTGAGATGATAATGTATCTGTAGCGAGTTTTACACATTTAGATATGTCGACTCAGTTGACTGTTTATCTCTCATGTTTTGGCTATTCTAAATTCTCATCTGCTAGCATATTCCTTTTTCTTCATAATGCTTGTGTTCCTTCTTTGCCTACTTCCTCTGGTTATCAGCAAATCTCTTACTACTGCCTCGATTAATGTTTGTCTTTCAAGTCTACACTGTCTGTAGTATCTAAAGTTCCCACTGAGTTAGATATTCTGGCTTCAGAGATTTCTAACTTAGTTCATATAGGAATGGTTTTAAGTATGTATGATTGCTTTCGGACAAGGCGGGAGCGTCGTTGTAACTCCTCTCTCACCGCCTCTCACTTCTGGCACCTCGTTCTCTCTTTCTCTCAGTCGGCTCGTGCAGACTGCGGACATTGTTGACTCCTGCAAATGCAGTTGTCTCGTGCAGACTTGGCCGCGTCCCAAGTCGCTTAAACATTCTTCCTCTCATTGAGTTGTGGTGGATCCTCTCATTGAGTTGTGGTGGATTCAATACAGCACTCAGCTGCTGTCACCTCTTATCGACAAGTGTCGCTTTTTGTCGCCAAGGGTTGCAGAGAAAGAGCAGTCCTTTAAGCTCTTTTGTTTACCTCCCGTTGGCAGCTATCTCCTCCCGTCGCCGCTGACGGAAGAAGAGTTTGAATGGAGTTGGAGGAACTCGTTTGGGCCAGTCAGCGTTTATTGGCACACTACGCCTTGCCGTATCCTCCTTTTGTTGAGGAAAGAGGCCACATAGAGAATAGTATATCTTAATTGTCTTAAGAGTATTTTGGTGCCCTCTAAATATTGGAGAAGAGAACCAACTCTTTCTCCAATTAGAGAGCATTTCGTAACTTTTCTCGTCCTCGGACGCACAATCTCCCTTTATGTCTGCCTTAGCTTGTTGTCTTGTCTTTTAAAGTCGCGGAGAGCCGAAGGCCACCTTTTGCTGTACGACGCTTATTGGTCCTTTAACTGCCTTTAGTAGGAAGTTCGCTTTCTTTCTCTTTCCTGTGGAGAAATGAACTCGAGACTGACAGACATGCTGATGGATTTTCAGTCTAGCTTGAGTTATTACCTTTCATCTACGTTGTCTCATCTCTGCGACTTCTTAGAGAGCTGGAGACGCCAACCCAGCGGGAGTTTTTAGCAAGGGAACAAGTAACTAAAACAAGCAACTCATTTCTGATGCTGCAGTGTAATGTCCTCATGCTTATACTCGCTCGGTTTGGAAGAAGTGAGAACACTTTTGCTTCCTGTCTGATTATGTAGCTTGGTTTAAGGCAAAAAGGGATTTTCTATTGGTAGTCTTGTTTTATACCTTTCGGGGATAAGTGCAGATTCAGGTTCTGGGATATGGACAGTTGTAACCTCCTAACATGCATGGAGAGGCTTGGGACCTGTATGTTACATGGTGGAGACAGTGAAGGGCAGTTTTGATTCCTTTTGTTTGTCCTCCACTGGTTTAATTTAATATCTCTTATAGCTTCCCTTGTCTAAAGCAGAAATCTCTCATAAGTCTCTTTTAGTAGGAGATTGTATATAGGGGGAATGATGGTCCAAGGGTAATTCTTTAGGACGAGCTCCATAAGTAATTGGAGATATTCTTGGACGTTTGGAGACTGAATAACAGTAAGTGTCTGCCCATATTCTTGTTGGTTTTCTAGCATGGTTTTAGTGCCTTACCAAAGAATGGTCAGACTTGTGGTACACATGTAGAATGTATTCCACTTACCATACATCCACAGTCATGCAAGTTCCTTCAAGATGTTTTTACTAGAAGGTATTGCTGTTCTGTCCACTTTATTTGGGTTAGTGTGCAGCCCTCTATGAGTTATGTTAGGGACTTGTTGCTCATTGGTAGATGGTGTCGACTGTAGGAGCAAGACACTTCTACTGAATCAGTGATTCAAGTTAGCCAACTCTGTCAACAGTATTCCAAAGGCCAAGGACCTGTTGCTTCTTCTGGCCCAATTTCTATGCATTATAATGTTAATTCTTTATATCCCCATTCTTATCTAGTGACGTGGGAATGATACTTAATTATGCATGGTTGTCGGTCAAGATGAATAGGCATGTGCTGCTTGCAGAATTTTAGACCTGAAGGAAACTTCCTATATGGTAAGGGCTTTTCCTCATTAGGAAACATGGCCTCACGGGATATTTTTAGATAATCATGCTCAATTAATGTACAGTTTTAGTGTAAGAATTACGACTTACAAATAACGTTCATTAAATTTGTAAGTAATCCAGAACCAACTTTGGCTCCAGGACTGTAGGAGGGACTCTGTAACCAGGAATTGTCCATTTTGTTCTTAAACCTAAGTCCAGGTTTTGGTCTTTTCCCTCTGTTATGCAACACAGAGTTTAACTAGTGTCATTACACTTTCATGCAACATAGAATGGTCAACACTACACCTGGTAAAACTTTTAGATGTCAGGGCAGTGGAAAGACATCAGGATGCTTAGCAGGTTTATTCCCGGTCAGAAACAAAGTGGGAAGTTTGCTGCTTTGAGTGAAATGAAACAACATATTGGTTTGATCATTCATTCTGTGGAAGAACACTGTTTTAGCAATTGGGGATTCAGGAAGAACATCCGTAAGTTTGGCACTTGGCGTAGATTTAAGGAGCACTCATTTAGCTTCCTAGCATGTAGATGAACAGGGA
The DNA here is from genome assembly GCF_015104395.2 of Macrobrachium nipponense. Lineage (NCBI taxonomy): Eukaryota > Metazoa > Arthropoda > Malacostraca > Decapoda > Palaemonidae > Macrobrachium > Macrobrachium nipponense. The sequence goes on along the minus strand of NC_087202.1, from coordinate 132,781,306 downwards.
CATCTGAATGATTACTACTACTTTGTTGGCCCTCAGGCTTGAGCAGTGGATATTTCCTTAGATTTTGCCTAATTCAGACTCATAGGCCTGCCCCTCGTATCTGCTATGAATTCTATTGAGCAATTTCAAGTTCAAGAATTGCTCAGTCTCCTGTAGAGCCCTTGTAGCCTCAGGGTAAATAATTTTCAGAATTTCCAATGCTCTTGGTAAATGTCTCATTCTTCCGTTGAGAAGAAATCAACTCTACTGCACAATTCCATACAGTTCCATTAACGTAGGCATCTCCTTAACTGCTTGGAGATGTCTGTCGTTAATTTAAAACTGCCATGGCCTGGGGTCAGAAGCAGTGGTCAGTGTGTTGCTGAAGGTACCATTCTGGAGGAATTTTCAGCACTGGAACCTTGCAGACGTTAATGTTTTCTGTTAAGAGGAAATAAGACTTTTCACTGTCTACTTCCAAAGTTATCATTCCGTACGTACTTTCCTCAGTACCGTATTCCATCAAGTACTTTTAGATCTTGCTGAGGACCAGCACTGTAAGGTGTTGAGATTGAAACCCCTTCATTTCCATATCAGTCTCTCTCTGGAGTTTAGTTGCGGGTTTAAACTTTATCTGAATTTACTGTAAAACCTTTTTTTGTTCATGAAACTTACCTGTCAGATATATATATAGCTGTATTTTCTGAAGTCCGACAGAATTTTTAAAACTTCCGACACACGCAGTGGTCGGCCAGGTGGTTAGTACCCATTCCCGCCGCTGGGAGGCGGGTATCAGGAACCATTCCCATTTCTATTCATAATTTTTCTGTCGCCGGTGCTGGAAACACCTGTTTCCAGTACCTCCGTCTTAGATTTTGGAAACTTCATTGCCGCTAAGTATCCTAATTGTCTTTTAATTTATTTACTTGGATTTGTGGCTAGACATACGCTATCTTAAATTGATTTGAATTTGATTCATTTTTGCATAAGATATCTGAATCTAGTTAGGCTAGTTTCAGAGGGTTTTGTTGTCTGCAAAGAGATTAGGGGTGGCTACTGCAAAAGCTTCGGTAGATCCGCACTTGGTATGCACGAGGGGTATGAGGCTTGCTTCTTTGTTGAGATTTGTCATGTAAGGAGTGTGAGACTTTGTCTAATTCCGTAAGGAAGACGTATGATTCGTATGTACGCAATTAATCAGTAAACATGTCTAATTCCGTAAGGAAAACGTATGATTCGTATGTACGCAATTAATCAGTAAACAAAAGTCAGGGTAGTGAACCTGCTAACCTTCCTGTAGACTTTTTTTTTTTGCCTAACCCTGTAGTATGGCCTACGGGTTATGAATATGTCTGCGAGAGGTGATCGCTCTCCTTCATTGTTGTGAAGAGTGCTACTTCTTGTTATTGTTTCTCATAACCCTGTAATGTTGCCTTCGGGCCCTAAACATGTCTGTAGAGGTTATTGCCCTTTCTCTAATACTCTTTCGATTCGTATCTTAGAATCGAAAGTGCTTGCTTTAGAGAGCAATATTGTGAAGTGGCTAAGTGCAGTGACAGTGCCCCTTGTGTAAGATCGGCCTTATTTCGCCTCTAGGCCGGGACCTCTGCTTGACTCCCAGGACCCGGGGAGAGAGCATGTCCGAAAGCCGAAGGAGGGTTACGAGGAACCCCCACCGATCTGGCGTGCCTTCGGCAGTTTCTGATGAAAATCCCCCAGACTGCCTAAGTGCGTGCACGTGCACGAATCCTGAAGGATTGCTTCTCGTCCTCCGAAGCGTCCTCCCCGCGCAGGGGTTGGAGCTTTCGGAAGGACTCGCGCCCTCTAAATAGAAGCTTTATAGAAGAGGACGCTTCACGTCCTCTCTCTCTCGTTATGCGTTCCAGTGAGAAGTAAGAAGGCAAACGTCGCCTGATCACGTGTACGTCTTTCCTCCCACCGAGAAATATGAAAAAGAAGTCTTAGTAGCAGGACGCTTTTGAGAGCGGACGTCCGAGCTTGTTAACTGTGAGAATAAGAGGCGTTCCCTTCGCCAGTCGCCCCTCGTATTCTCACACGATCAACCCTTCTCCTGAGACTGTTTCGTGCAGTCGGATTTCTCTTCGAGATGTATCTCGCTTGTTTTGACGCCTGGTAGGAGCGTGACGCTTTTCTGCACGGCTTCTTTTGAGCGCTCGGCTTGGACGGGACGTTCGGATGGACGCCATGGCGCGCGCAGGTGCACGCCAAGCGCGCACCAGTGGACGCCGAGCCGCGACGCCGCGCGCGCCAGTGGACGCCGAGCGCTGCGCGCCAGCGCACGCCAGGTGTGTCGCCTGGCTGAACGTTTCTGTTGAACTCTTCTAGCTCTTGTTTACGATTTGGGCCTCAAGAATTTTTACCTCTACCTTCGGTGATACTTATACTTCACATGCAAAGAATGTGAAGTAAGCAGTGCTTCGGAGGAAGCTTAAAGTGAACAGACAACTTCGTCTTCGAAACCCAGCAAGACCTCGGGTTTCGTGAATTCAAGAGGTCGCAAAGGTGGATGGAGTTAAGGAAAGCTCAAGGGAAGATCTCGTTTTCTCTACTGCAGTCAAGACTTTGCGATAAGGCAGTTACGGGTTATGTAAAGGCTCGATGTCCTGCACGTCAGGACTCTCGGCAACGTTCAGTAGGATTCTTGCAAAGGCACTCATCAAAAGGACGCTCTTCAGGAAAGCGCAAGACAGGACTTCCTTTGCCATACTGCCAATAAATTTTAAGCTTTAGCAGGCATTAGTTGTGATACGGGAGAGGAAGCTGGTTGGAGAATTTTTCCTTCCTCTTCCCAGGATAATTTTGCAAGCTTTTTAGCCCATCTGAAAGGGTTCTTCAGATGATAGGTTTTGTTAGTTTCTAGTCGGGACTACGCTGCGAATTGAACATCGTGTTTCGTTCTACCTGCCGTAAGCCCAGTCTCTAACAGGATTCTTGCCCCTTCCTCGTTTGAGACGGGAATCGGAAAAAATAAAATGCTCGACTTCCTGGATTACGTTTTTGTCAATTCAGTGACTTTCCCCCATTGAAAACAATATACTATCGTTTTGTCAAGTAAGTGGGTATCCCCTCATTGACAAAATATCTCTTTGTCCTGTAAATGGGTTAGTTCTCATTGACAAACATCTCATTAACTTGATATTGCGTAAGCGAATAAGCTCTTATTGACAAGATTCGGAAGAGCTCTCATTCGTCATTCGCAGACTCGTACAAGAAATAGACTTGTAGACTACGTCAATGAACGCTTATGTCCAATAACATAAGAAGCTTGAGCTGACTGCTTCGATTCTCTTAAGTTTTGTTCATGAAGCTTGCCTGTCAGATATGTATGTAGCTGTATTTTCGAATTCAGCTATATATATGTCTGCCAGGTAAGTTTGAACAAACTTTATTGTGATATAATTTCATATTTTGCCTTGCGTTATTTTATTTCTGGTTGTTCAAGTCATATAACGCTTGCTGTAGTTACCTCTTCGGATGGCAACCGAGAGGTCTATTGTCTATTTTAAGGACATTTAATCGTTACTCCCTGCAGCCTTCCAGGAGTTTCCGATTTATCTTTTACCGTTGTATGGTAGTGTTCTGACGACACAAACGCATCTATATATTTAGCGTTTTCTGTTTCGCTTATATATACCAGCTTGAGAGTCTTTCTGCTCAAAAAATAACTGACCTATTTCTTCGTAGAATAGGGTAGCTGGCAACCCAGACAAAGTTAAGAGATGACATTCGTAAGCTGGCTGCTGCTGTCATGCTGTGTCTGTCCTCCAGTCCAACCGAGCCAGTAACAGATCGTGCGCTGTCATGCTCGGTAGGTTACGTCTCTCTCTCCTGCGGGATTGACTGACTAACCGTATCTCTGTGCTGGCGGTTACGTCTCTCCTGATGGATTGACTGACTAACTGTATCTCTGTCCTACAATCACGGACTTTAGCCTAAGATTGAAGGGATTTCTTACGTGAATGAATAAACGTTGCATTCGTTTTGCCTTACTATGTTCAACAGAGTTATCTCTTAATCCTTTCGGTGCTCGTTACCGCACGATATAGAACTACGAGTCTACCACAACATTGCACTTTTATATGCTCTCCTGCTTAGGCAAAGCGCAGCCTTATTAGGGAAGTAAGCATACTCGGGGAGGGAATGGATGAGCTTGCTGGGGACCATTTCCTTCCTGAAGAAGTTTGTTTCCCCGAATAGACTGCAATTCAGATCACAGTTTTTTCCTACCGGGAAACTGAAATATTATTCAAGATCTAGGAATGATTCTGAACATCTCTCAGTGCGTCTATCACCATGAGGTGATAAGAAAGAAGGTGCCGGACATCTGGATAGGGTTTCAGATGTCCTGGATCTTAATCTGAAAGAAGTAAAAGCGATTCGGTAGTCCCTCCAGTCCTCGAAACGAGTTTTTGGGAACCAGTGGTCCAGATCAACTCTGATTTTCCACAGCTCTCTCATATCTTAAGAAGTATCTTCTCTCGGTCCCTGTTCGAGTTTACGAGAAAGAGCCTATTATAACAACAGGCGTAGAATGTAACGATCCTCTAGAGGTTTCGTTACAGGATTGCAAAAGTCCGTACGAATCGTCTCGATCAACGGCAGCAACTATTGACTTCCGAGTGGATCTTTCTTTAGAAGTAAGTTGACAGTTGTGGAGACTTTAGGGACACCCTTTCATTCTTCTCTTCAATATGTTGAGGACGAAGAGGCTTCTTCTTCTCTGCTCCCTTATTCTCGTCCGGGATCGGTACCATTAAAATGCCATCCTATGATATTGAACGGGGATGGATGTTTTAGTCTCCCTTTTCTTTTCCCCTTTTTTCAATCGCTTAGGAAATGTAATAAGAGGATTTATGACGTCACAGGTAGCGACAATGACGCTGATCGCCCCATGTTGGCCTTCAGGATCCTGGATTCACAGAGGTCACATACTTCCTAGTTCACTTTCCAAGGACCTTTTCCGAGAGAGTCCGTCTACTCTAACTCGAAAGGTACCTATAACCTCTCCGCTCTGAGTCTGACTACGTTCAGGCTATCGAGATGTTGACAGGAATAAGATTACCGTCTTCCATTTCCGTCTGAAGAATGGGATAAGCTGGCAGTCACAACTATTAAAGAATACGCAAATATGTTGTTGACGGCCTTTGGCTCAGAGATTTGCGTCTGTCAAACAACAAAGCCCTTCACGATCTTTGAGTTCTGTGGAATCTCGAATCTCGCTCACCATCTACTTTTTGTCTCGCCTGTTTTCTCGGAGTCAGACACTCGTGCGAGATCAGGCGACATATAGTAGCCCTGAGTTTCTTGTTGACGAAGTCGGTTGCGTTTATACACCCCCGATGATCGTGTAACATGAGACCAGGTTGGACTGTCAGGCATTGCTTCCTTCCGTTGGGACTGAATGGCCTTTTTGCTCCTCGCTCCTTTCTCCTGGCACCAGAAGCTCGAGTCAGGAGTTGATTCGCTGACGACGTTGGGTTCTGCGTTGATTCACCCCCAAGGTTTGCTTAGATTGAATCGCCCAGGCAGTCCAGACACTCATCCTTCAGCGAAGAATAGTGCCTTAGGTCTTCAGGGTACAGCCTTGCTGTCCTTGATTCGTCTGACTGGTCAACTGGTCGGTCACCTGACTTTAGTACAGACGGACTGACTGTGCATGTCCAGATCGAAGCTTTCAATATGGAACTTAGACGTAGTCTGAAGTTCTTGATGTCAAAGCATTCGAACCTCTCCTACCTGTTAACTTCTTGCATGTGATCAGGAAGGCCTTCTTCTAACCACCCTAGATACGACAAAGAGGGTTAGTGAGATTTTAAGCCATCGTCACAAGTTTTGGCTTTGGAGAACACAAGGCGGTGTGCTCTCTAAGCCTTCCGTTGTGGCCTAAGAATGGAAACCCGTTTTGTCCTTGGGCCAGGAGCTTGGAAGCAAGGATGGCACAAGTTAGTGGGCAGGAGCCAGAGAGAGTCCTGTGCCCTGTCGGGTCTCTCAAGTTTTATCTACATAAAACTCAAGAAAAGTCGAAGTCATTCGGGCAATCTGCAGTGTTCCGAAAAGACCAGACTTGCCCTTATCGAAGAACACCCTGGCTTTAGTGTTAAGGAGTTCTTTTCAAAAATGCTCCTTCATTGTTGTTTGCACGAAGATTTGAAATCTTTTTATCTGAATGCTCACGAGGTGAGGGCGCGGCCTCGGAAGCATTTCAACAGAGCATGGCACTCAGCAACATCCTGAGTACCATGTTTTAGCGAAGCAACTCTGTGTTCACTTCACACTCCCTGCGAGATGTGAAGATGGTATATGAGATCTGCTGCTCGCTAGGGCCATACGTGTCTGCAGACACAATCTTGGGGGCAAGAAGTACCATTCATCCTATCCTGTAGAAAATGGTTAGGAAGAGCTCTTAATTTAGTTGTTGAGTCGCCGACAACGGCGACTTCTTAACTCTTAAGCCTTAGTTAACACACCTTAACTTTGGCTAGGTTGGTCAGGTGGTGATATATATATTTTATATATATTTATTTATTTTTACTTCTTAGCCCTCATGGTATGGTCCAATATGTCTAGTCACATTGTGGTCACGCCCCCCGTTGACAGATCATCTGGAGTGCACCAGCTTTATAGGTCTCTACCCTCGCTGGCAACTCTAGTAAAGCAGAAGCAGACTTGGGTGACAGTAATCACGAAGTCAGCTATGCTAACAGGTGGAACCAAGATGTAAATCATCTGCATGCATTTGTTTCCCAAAATCCTTCTATTCTGTCCCTTCCCACCTCCAAAGGTGGGATTCAGCTATATATAATATTCTGACAGGTAAGTTTCATGAACAAAAATGATATTGTTATGATACAATAAAGTTTGTTCATACTTACCTGGCAGATATATTATAATCAAGTACCACCACCTCCCCTCAGGGGACAGTGGAAATAAAAATTATGAATAGAAATGGGAATGGTTCCTGATACCCGCCTCCCAGCGGCGGGAATGGGTACTAACCACCTGGCCGACCACTGCGTGTGTCGGAAGTTTTAAAAATTCTGTCGGACTTCAGAAAATACAGCTATATATATATCTGCCAGGTAAGTATGAACAAAATTTATTGTATCATAACAATATCATATTTTGCAGTGCTTAATAAGTAAATTTATTGTCAGCACTCTTCTTTAAGCTGGTGTAAAGGGAATGCTATTTTAGCTTTCTGCCATTATACTATCTCTTTCCTTCAATGTTTTTGGCTCTCCTTTTTAATTTGTTATATATCCTTCTTTGGCTTACTATTTCTTTATTTCTTTGATGACCCATAAGTACCTACTGGTTCTATTTCTTCTCTCTTTAACCTTCTCTTTATTATCTTCTCTGGGGCATTTGCTTTTGCTTCATTCATTGTTTCTTCCAGCTTGGTTAGATCTCCTTTTATGTTTTATCAACTTTGTTTACTTTCTATATATTCCAGGTATGCCCTGGTGGGCTCTTATGTTATTTTCACAGACGTTTGATTTCTTTTGCTTCATTTGTTCCGACACGTTATACAAACCATCGATCCTTTACATAAGGAATTACTATTCAGCGCCAGCTGGACTGGTCGTAAGATTTACTAACAAGGTTGTTTGGCAGTAACTGCTTACTTGCCTTTCAACCTGTTTTCAACTAGTGTGAGTTGACTTGTAAGTTCTCATATTTGTTATTTGTTTGTTTTTGTGGTATTGCATCGCTGGATTGATCATGCAGTCCCACAAATCAGAGAAGCCCTCGTACACCCCAACCAACCGGAGAGTGTGCTCTGGCGTAGGAGGCAGAAAGTCCAGTGATGTTGTGGACCCTCATCCTCTGTGTACAAGATGCCGAGGGCGTTAATGCTCTCAGGACTTAACTTGTGATTGTTGTGTCTCTTGGTTGGAGGAGCAGTGGAAGCTGTACAAAAAGAGGAGGAGCTGCATAGGGCCCCCAAGGTGTCTTCGGAAAGCTCTCCCTTGACACCTTTGGTGACTGATACGTCATCTTTCCTCCCTCCTCGTCAGCTCCCGCGTATGGCTCTCTCCTCTTCGGGGGACATGTCTCCCTCCGCCTCTTCACTTGATTTGTCGAGTGCAGAGGAGGGAGGGCGACACCCTGACCTGATGTTGTACTCGGGGCCTTCTGTCCGCTTAGGGTGGGATCCTTCCCCCGCTGAGCAAACAGGAACCCCGCCCCCCCCTCCTTAACCCAACTGTTGCTTCCTCAGGTGTGTCTGCCTCTGCAGGTGGGGATCTTCAGCAGGTGTGGCACTCATTGAGTCTTCCAGGCACTCCGAGTATTCAGGGGCTCATCCAACATCTTGCTACGGCCCCGGTCACTCACGGGGTGGAGACGAGGACGACTACGACTGTGTCGACCCTGGGTTATGCAGCTCCGCCTCACCTGGTGTATACTCAGCATGTGACCATGGTCAGCCCCCCCCCCCCCACCCCCCCCCCCCACCCCCAGCTGGCAGTAAGTACAAGCTCCATTGCTGTACATGCCCCAGAGAGAGTTGGTACCACCGCCACCTGGTTTTGCTGTCCTCGCTCCTTCCCCTGACTTCAAGTGCCCAAAGAACTTGCCCTTAGATCGCCCTCCTGTTGCCATCGCCGTACCTGCTGCCCCTGTTACTGCCCAGGGAAGTGCTGCCGCTCCTGCAGGTCCTTCCAGCCAGGTGGAGTTGGGTCCCATTGCCACCGCAACCGTTCCAGCTCCAGCCTGGATGGAAGACCTGTCTGCTGTCTTGAGGAAGTTGGAGAAGAAGTCCAAGAAGAGGAAGGTGTTGTCGTCATCGTCTTCATCTTCGTCTTCGTCTTTGTCTTCTGCCGCCTCTTCCCCTTCGACTTCCAAGGCCCCCAGCCAAGGAATAAGAAGGTGGCCTCGCCTCTCCTAAGAAGTCTCGCACAGAGACTTCTAAGGGATTGTCTCACTCCGGCGGGACAGGTGAGTCTTCCGCTGGTCCTCCCGTTCCTCCGGGAACGGGGCCCATCTCTCCTTCCTCGGGGACCATTGAGGTACCCTTTGCTCACAGCTCCAGAGGTTCCACCTCTGGACCAGGAACCGTCTCGGCCGCTCGTTCGCGAGCGTCGCCAAGTGTACAGTCACCTACCAGTGATCATGCAGCCAGGACCCAGACGGCCGAGTACGCTCACCGTCAGGACCCAGGCACAGAGTGGAAGGATGGTAAGAGTCATTCAGGTGACTCTCGCCAGACCGGCGATCACTCGCGCACCGATCGTCCGGTTCCCAGGGTTGACGTGACAGTCCCACCAGACCGTTCACGTGTCGCTGCTGGGAAGAGGTCCCCCCAGTCACCAGGAACAGCCTCGGCTGCTTCTGGGACCGTGGTGTGTCATGAGGACGGTGCTCGCTCTCACCGTGTTAGCAGACACTACCAGTCACCCGACCGTCGCTCCCACCGGGACCAGACTGGTAGCAACTCCCCTGACGCACGAGACCAATGCTACCGTCCTCGGTCCAGCGTTTCTCTGCAGGGAGACCACTGGTCCAGACCTGCAGCTCGATCGCCACAGTGGGTTGGCGATCGCCTGCAGTCCTCCCAGCCTGCTGGCTCTGCTGGTAGGAAGGGCAGGAGCATCAGGTCTTCCTCACCTGTCCTTTCAACCTCCTCGGGCTACACTGGGAGGAGCGAGGCAAACAGGAGTGACCATGAAGAGTGCACTCCTTACGGTCTGGCCATGAGAGCCCACGAGCCTGGTACGGTCTTAGGACCAAACAGATCGTATGTTCAAGTGGTTAGAGGAGACCATGAGTGGTCTGGCGAGGTTCTTCCTCCTAAAGGAAGAGTGTCTCGGGAAGTGATCATCCTGGAGGGATCTGACAGTCCATCGCCTCAGAACGCGATCACCCTTGAGATACGTAGGTCCTTTGCAGAGGTCATTGCACTGATTCATCAGCACAACGACCTCGGGGAAGGATCGGTGGTTGCTCCCTCTGACAGTCCATCGAGGTTGGAGTCGTTCTGGGGTCCTAAGAAGGAACCCAGAGCGACGGTGGGACTACCCCAGTCTTCCTTGGCTGACAGTGTGCTGGACCAGGTGAACGCCCTTGTCTCCGGAAAGAGGCCTCACTCAGGGCCAGCAGGTCAGACAACCTGCTTCCCCCTCCTCTGCCTCGTCAGCGTGCCTTCAGCAGACCTGTTGTCGACCAAGCAGGTTGATCCGGAGCTAGCTCATCTAACTCTGGGAGTGCCTCTTCATCACCTGCTGTCTGAAAACCTCTGGTTCTCGCAGCAAGAGGCATCGGCCCTGGAATCCACTGGATATGTGGTCCCTTACGGTATCCAGAGTTGCATCCTCCTCAGGAGTTATAGTTCCTGAGGAGGACTCGGTTTTCGGGAGACTCTGCCAGTCTGGAGGTAGGGCCATCTCCTACTTCGCCCACCAGACGGCCAACCTGGTTTTGAGGAGACGGGATGCAGTCCTGACTCACATAACCAGGATGGCCGGTCACGAGGTAACGTTGGGTCTGCACAACGGACCGTTGCTGGGTTCCTCCTCTCTCTTCCCCAGAGAGAAGGTGAACGCTGCAGTGGAAAAACGGAGAGCTGAGGACAGCAACTGCTTAGTACACCAGGCAGTTATGAAGACTTCTGGGCAGTCTCATTCAATTGCGGCTAAGCCTCGAAGCGCTTCCTCCACTCCCAAGATGGTAGCACTGTCAAGGGTAGTGCGAGGAAAGACCCAGCCTTCCTCTTTCGCTGCGAGAAGTGAGCGTCAGCCCTCCTCTCAAGCCTCCTTCTCTTGCAGGAAAGGGGCTAAGCGGAAGGGGAAGAGAGGGAAACGCTAGGGACGGCGTTCCTCCTCAACTGCTGCCGGAAGGGGTGGGGGGTGCCTGGCGAGCCATTGGGCAACTTGGCAGCACTACGGAGCCAAGACTTGGGTAGTGGATGTCCTTCGGGAGGGATACCTACTGCCCTCTGAGTCGAGGCCACCTCTCACCCAGTCCACCTTCTGACGTACGACCCCGGTTCTGCCAGGGACGTAGCACTGACACAAGAAGTGAAGACCATGCTGAGCAAAGGAGATCATGCGAGATCAGTCACCGGGTTTCTGCAGCCGACTTTTCCCGGTGGAGAAGTCTATGGGGGGCTGGAGACCGGTGATAGATCTCTCTCCCTTGAACCGTTTTATTCGCCACTCGTTTCACGATGGAAACGGCACGCTCAGTGTTTGACTCCATCAGGGAGAACGATTTCCTGCTTTTGGTGGACCTGAAGGTTGCGTATTTTCAAATACCCATCCACCAGTCCTCCAGGAAGTACCTCCGCTTTATCCTTGACGGGATGGTGTACCAATTCGAGGCGCTTTGTTTTGGTCTCTCAACCGCCCCACAGGTGTTCACGCGAGTGTTCACTCTGGTGTTGGCTTGGGCCCATTCGGTCGGAGACTAAAGGAGTGCTGGTCACAGGCACCGGATCCACAGTCCTTCCTGGTTCCTCTCATGGAGGAAGTAAGGGAGGACCTGGCCTAGTGGCTAGACGACAGGAACCTCTTAATAGGAGTGCCCCTGCGCACTCCCCCTCTGGTGATGCTTCTGTTCTCAGACGCATCGACTGAGGGTTGGGGCACACACCTGGAAGAGTTGCTGGTTGCATGAGTGTGGAACCATCACGACAAGCACCTTCATATCAACTTCCTGGAACTCAAGGCAGCGTTTCTCGCACTCCAAGAGTTCCGGGAACGACTGATGGGACACTCAGTGGTGTTGATGAGTGATAACACCACGGTAGTGGCATAAGTCAATAAACAGGGGGGCCTAGTGTCCTTCCCGTTGCACCAGTTGACGATGCAGGTGCAGGAATGGGCTGTAGCTCACTCGGTAGAGCTGTCAGCCAGGTACATTCCAGGCAAGAGGAATGTAGTGGCAGACAAGCTCAGCCACCAGAATCAGGTGATTGGGACTAAATGGTCTCTTCACCCAGACGTGGCAGGAAGGCTCTTCGACCTGGGGGGCGTCCAGTAGTGGATCTGTTCGCCACCCGGCACAACAGAAAACTTCAGGTTTTCTTCTCAGTTGTGCCGGACCCATGGGCAGCTGCAGAGGACGCGTTCCAACATTGTGGGACAACCTTGTAGTCTACGCCTTCTCTTGGAGGCACTGCGAGAGATTCCCACATGGCACAACCTGCTGTGTCAACCGCATGTAGAATGGTACCACCAGGCAGTACATTCCCTGTATCTTCACGGCTGGCAGTTATCCACCATCTCTTGCGAGCGAGAGGCTTTTCTCGCCGAGCAGCAACAGAGATGGCTGGATACCTCAGACAGTCCTCTGCAACAGTATACCAGGGAAAGTGGTCCGTCTCCTGTGGTTGGTGTCAGAGCCACTCTTCAGCAGGTAGCGGATTTCCTCATCTTTCTTCACCGCGAGGAGCTCCTCTCTGTCTCTGCAATCAAAGAATACAATGTGCGAGGAGTTGATATTTCCTCCTCCATGGAAATATCTCTCCTAATGAGGAGCTTTGAGAGGTCTTGCCCACCCAGGGAACTCGGGCCCCCACGGTGGGATGTGACTTGTCTTAACGAGTTTGACTCGTAGACACTACGAGCCTCTCCGGGAGTTGTCAGACAGGGATCTGACCCTCAAGACCATCTTTCTGCTGGCCCTGGCATTGGCGAAGAGAGCAGGAGAACTTCATGGTCTTTCCTTCGATGTCAAACACTCGAGGGGAATGGGATCAGTTATGCTCGATTTCGTCCCGGATTTCGTAGTGAAGACTCAGAACCCTTCAGTCCCTGACGCCAGGTTCGAGTCCTTCACGATCCCCTCCCTAGAGGACTTCACCGGTAATATGGAAGAGATGCTGCTTTGTCCTGTGAGAGTGCTACGGCGCTATCTGAAGAAAACTTGACACCTCAGGACTGAGTGTCCACACCTCTTCGTTAGCACCGGGATGACCAAGAAATAAGTGTCCAAGAACACTGTTTCTTTCTGGCTTCGTGAGGTGATCAGGAAAGCGTACGACTCCGAGAGGAGTGTCGACACCAGTACCTTTCGTCTGGGAGCCCGCAAAGTTAGAGGCATTCATCCAACCCTTGCATTCCGCAAGAACTTGTCCGTCACACAGGTGCTGAAAGCAGGGGTGTGGTCCAACCAGACCACCTTCACCTCCTTCTACCTTCAGGATATTACCCATAGGTCCTTGGACACTTTTTCCTTGGGACCCGTGGTGGCTGCTCAACAAGTTGTGGAGCTTACCCAGCTTCTTAGCTGGACAAGGTTGCATTTTGTCCTTGTGATATTGCATAAATGGAGAATGAATGAGAGTGTGACTGGCTCCTCTTCCTTCTCTTTTCTTCCCTCTCCCTGTGGGCAGAGGGTAGCGGTCGTCACAGTGCTGGACAGGACGACGGTGCAGGTTAGCTACGTGACCGAGCTCCATTCTATCCCTTTCATTAGGGATAGAAGCATTTATCCATCCATTCCCTAGCAAGGGGGGAAGCGGACAGCAGTAAGAAACAAACCCAATACTTTATTTGTTCCGATACGTAATACAAACCCTCGGTCCTTTAACAATAGGAAGTAGCTAGCGGCAGCTGGAACGGTCGTAAGCTTCGAACAAGGGGAGAACGGTAGTTAACTGCTTGTCCGACAGTGCGCGCGCCTGAGAGGTGAAGAATCATTTTTGCTTTCGGCCGTGGTGCGTGAAGACGTTGTTCGCCATCGCTCTGCCCGCTACATCGTCGTATGCTTTGGTTGTACGTATATTCCCTTTGACTGGTTTGTTTGGTTGTGAAAGAAATCAGTAAGTACTAATTTTTTCATTGTTTATTAAGTGAAACTTAATTATTATGGATCAAGAAGTGGAGCTTTCGCTGGGCCCCCCGGTCGCCCGTAGAGTGTGTCCCGGGCTGGAGGGGCGTAAATGCGGCGGATTTTGCTCCTTCTTTGATGTAGATCCGCATGATTTATGTACTCGGTGCCGAGGGCGTGAATGCTCTCGGATCGAGCCATGTATTTCAGTGTTAATTGGTCTGAGGCGCAGTGGGTTCTGTATGAGGGTAGGAAGAAGCGTAGGCCTGCCAAGGAGTCGTCGGAAGCTCTCCAGTGACTCCTTTGGTGATGGATACCTCGTCATCCTTCCTACCCCCTGCTCAGCCCCCACGTTTCGCGCCTTCCCCTGTGGGGGCGCCGGGTTTCGGAGTCCTTCTCCTCGCTCGATCCGTCGAGTGTGGAGGAGGGCACTCGTTACCCAGATGTCCAGCTGTATTCGGGGTCTTCCGTCCGCTCTGGGTGGGGTTCGTCTCCCCCCAAGCGAGAGGGTACCCCTCAGACTGACCCGACTGTTGCTTCCGCAGGTGCATCTTCCGTGGGAGACGACTTTGGGCAGGTGTGGGCGTCACTGGGACTGCAGGGCGTGCCCAGTATCCAGGGGTTGATTCAGCAGCTGGCGGGTCGGGGGCGGTCACACATGGAGTGGTGACCACCACAACAACTACAATTACTACCCCAGGGTATGCCGCCCCTCCGCACCTTGTGTATACGCCGCATGTGACGACGGTAACACCGACAGCTGCCGTGCAAGGGCCGCTCGCTGCCATATCAAGGAGGGGTGTGCCGCCTCCACCTGGGTTCTTTGTGCTGCCGACCCCAGACTTCCGCTGCCCGAAAAGCTCCCCCCTGGACCTGCCTCCAGTACCCAGGATGTTGATGGCTGAAGATAAGCCTCCTGGGTCGCCTGACTTGTCAGCCATACCTGCCGTACCTGCCACAACCGCTGTTCCTGCTGCTGGCCCAGCCGCTCTTGCTGTTTCCGCTGTTCCCGCTCATGCCCACGTCGTTCCTGTCCACGGTGTTGCTGCCCCAGACTCAGGTCCTTCCGGACAGGTGCAGCCGGCTCCGTCCTGGATGGAGGATCTGACGTCTGTCCTGCGTGAGCTGACAAAGAAGAGGAAGGTGTCGTCGTCGTCTTCGTCGTCTTCTTCGTCGTCTGCTGCCGCCTCTTCCCCTTCGACTTCTAAGGCTACCAAGCCGAAGAAGAAGAAGGCTGCCTCCTCCCCCCCTAAGAAGGCTCCTTCGGGACCTTCTAAGGGCCCGTCCCACTCCGGTGGAACCCCCGACGGGGGGTTCTTCTGCTGGTCCTCCTGCTCCTTCGGGAACAGGGCCCGTCTTTCCTTCCGCAAGGAAGAAGACGGGGACCAGAGGGGTACCGGCTACCACCGGTACTTCCTCGCCTGGTGTTAGCGGCAATACCGCTAAGCCAGGTACCGGCTCAGCCTCTCATTCGCGAGAGGTTCCGAGTGTACGGTCTCCCGCGGGAGACCGTGCAGCCAAAGTTTTGACGCCTGAGTTCGCTCGGCACCAGGACCGAGGCACAGAGCAGAAGACTGGTGAGAGCCGCTCAGGTGACTCTCGCCAGGCCAGCGGCTGCTCTCACAGCGACCAGCTGGTAACCCGGGGCTGACCTGACGGTCTCTGACCGGCCACGGGTTGAGGCTGGGAAGAGGTCCCCCCGACCGTCAGCGCTAGCCTCGGCTGGTACCAGCGGTTCGACGTGCCGCGAGGACGCGCACCGGTCTCACCGCGACAGTGATCTCTGCAGGTCCCCTGACCGCCGTTCCTACAGGGACCGGGCAGATAGGGGGACCAGCAGCAGCTCATCTGACGCACGGGACCAGGGTCGCCGTGCTCAGTCAAGCCGCTCGCCACAGGTGAGCGGCGCGACCATGGCCTTGGCAGACCGACTCGAGTCGTTTTGGGGCCCGAAGAGGGAACCCAAACCGACGGTGGGTCTGCCGCGGTCAGAGCTGGCTGACTCTGTCCTTGACCAAGTGGAGTCTCTCGTTTCCGGACGAGAGGATTCGCTGAAGTCAGGTAGGTCACCAAAGCTACTTCCTCCTACTCTACAGCGTCAGCGGCAATTCTACGTGCCATCAGAAGATCCGATGCCGCCCAAACAGGTTAACCCGGAACTAGCAAGGCTAACTCCAGGTGTGTCCCTGCAGCAGCTCCTGTCGGAGAACCTCTGGTTCTCGCAGCAGGAGGCACTTGCCCTGGAATCAACCGCTATGGCGGCATTCCAGGCAGTCTCTTGGTTGGATCTGTGGTCCCTCACAGTATCCAAAGTCGCGGCCGACTCCAGGAGTTCTGCTCTCGAGGAAGACAAGGCTTTCAGGAGACTGTGCCAGTCTGGAGGTAGAGCCATCTCTGACCTCGCCCATCAGACGACAAACCTGTGGGACAACTTGGTGGTTCGTCGTAGGGACGCACTCCTTACACGAGTAACCAAGGGGGCTGGGCGCGAGGCAGCACTCGGACTTCGCAACGGACCCATTAAGAGTTCTTCCTCTCTCTTTCCTGGAGAGATGGTGGACGCTGCGGTGGAGAGGCGGCGCACTGATGACAGTGACCGCCTGGTTCACCAGGCAGTCTCGAAGGCTTCTGGGCAGCCTCGAGCTACTGCGGCTAAACCAAAGAGTTTAGCTAGCGCTTCCTCGGCTGCTAAGACGGTTGCCCCATCTAAGCCCCGAAGAAAGACTCCTGCTGCTTCAACTTCTGCTAAGGGAGGCCGACATCAGCCCTCCTCCCAGCCCTCCCTCCTTTCCCTGAGGAGGTGCAGGGAAGAAGTCGAAGCGAGGTGGGAAACGCTAGGGACGGCGTTCCCCTTCACCTGCTGCCGGAAGTGGGGGGGTGCCTGGTGAGCCATTGGGCAACTTGGCAGTGCTACGGCGCCGAGACCTGGATAGTAGACGTCCTTCGGGAGGGATATCTACTACCTTTCGAATCTTGTCCACCCCTCACCTCCAACCCGGTCCATCTTCAAACCTACGTCCAGGGTTCATCAAAGGACATTGCTCTTCGACAGGAGATAAAGACCATGCTGACCAAACGAGCTGTAGAAATCGTCAAGGATCGGTCACCGGGCTTTGACAGCCGCCATTTCCTGGTGGAAAAGGCCTCGGGGGGGCTGGCGACCGGTGATAGATCTCTCTCCCCTGAACCGATTTGTTCGCCAGACTCGGTTCACGATGGAGACGGCACGCTCCGTACTCGACTCCATCAGGGAGAAAGATTTCATGCTTTCAGTGGATCTGAAGGAAGCGTATTTTCAAATACCCGTCCATCATTCCTCCAGAAAGTACCTCCGCTTCATCTTCGACGGGACGGTGAACCCATTCAGGGCACTTTGCTTCGGTCTCTCAACCGCCCCACAGGTGTTCACGCGAGTGTTCACTCTGGTGTCTGCTTGGGCCCATTCGCACGGGATATGTCTCCTGAGGTATCTCGACGATTGGTTAGTCCTGGCAAGCTCCCGCTCGCGGTTGCTACAGGACAGGGATCGACTTCTGAAGTTTTGCCGCGATCTGGGAATCGTAATAAACTTCGAGAAGTCCGATCTCGAACCCAAGCAGAAGATGAAGTACCTGGGTATGCTGATAGCAGGGCAAGTCTTCCCCGCGGTAGCAGGGCAAGTCTTCCCCACGGACTTGCGGATCAGCAAATTCAGGGAGGCAGCCGACCAGTTCCTGTCTCGGCAGGAACAGGCAGCTCAGCAATGGCAAGTCATGATCGGCCACCTGTCGTCACTCGAGAAGTTAGTTCCTCAAGGACGTCTTCACCTGCGGTCTCTCCAGTGGAGACTAAAGGAGAGTTGGTCACAGGCAACGGATCCACCTTATTTCCCCGTGGAGCTGTCAGCACGCTACATTCCAGGCAAGAGGAATGTAGTAGCAGACCAGCTCAGCCATCGGGATCAGGTGATAGGAACCGAATGGTCTCTACACCCAGAGGTGGCAGAAAGGCTCTTCAACCTGTGGGGGCGTCCAGTCGTGGATCTGTTCGCCACCCGGCACAACAGAAAACTCCAAGTTTTCTTTTCAGCCGTGCCGGACCCATGGGCAGCTGCAGAGGACGCTCTTCAACATCCATGGGACAACCTCTTCGCGTACGCCTTTCCTCCCTTCTGTCTGATTTGCAAGGTGATCAGCCGAGTGCTGGCCACCCCGAATCTCAGGATGATCCTGGTGGCTCCCGTTTGGTATCCGGACCTTCTGGCTCTGCTTGCGGAAGCACTGAGAGAGATGCCCCACTGGCACAACCTTCTAGCCCAGCCACACGTAGAACGGTACCACCGAGCAGTCCAGTCCCTACAACTTCACGGCTGGCTGTTATCCACCATCTCTTGCGAACGAGAGGCTTTTCTCGCAGCGCAGCAACAGAGATGGCTGGACACGTCCGACAGTCCTCTGCAGCTGTGTACCAGGGGAAGTGGGCCGTATTCTGTGGTTGGTGTCGTAGACGGGGTCTATCTATCAGAGCCACTCTTCAGCAGGTAGCGGATTTCCTCGGTTTTCTTCGCCGAGAGAAGCTCCTCTCCGTCCCCACAGTCAAAGGATACAGAGCCGCCCTGGCCCTGGTCCTAAAGCTGAGGGGACTGGATATCTCGAATTTGTTCGAGATTTCCTTGCTTATAAGGAGCTTCGAAAGGTCTTGTCCACCCAGGGAACTCAGGCCCCCTGAGTGGGACGTGGCTCTCGTCCTTAGGAGTTTGACTCGAACACCTTTCAAGCCACTCCGAGAGTCATCAGACAGGGATCTGACCTTCGAGACCCTCTTCTTGCTGGCCCTGGCATCGGCGAAGAGAGTAGGGGAACTTCATGGTCTATCTTTCAATGTAAAGCATTCCAGGGGATGGGGGTCTGTGACGCTCGATTTCGTCCTGAACTTCGTAGCCAAGACTCAGAATCCGTCGATCCCTGACGACAGGTTCGAGTCTTTCACAATCCCTTCCCAAATGGATTTCACCGTTGTGATGAGATGCTGCTTTGTCCTGTGAGGGCGCTACGGCACTATCTGAAGAGAACTCGATACCTCAGGCCTGAGTGTCGACGCCTCTTCGTTAGCACTGGGGTGACCAAGAAAGAAGTATCCAAGAACACACTTTCTTTCTGGCTGCGTGAGGTGATCAGGAGGGCGTACGAAACTGATGGTAGTGACGACATCTGTACCCTTCGTCCGAGAGCCCACGAAGTCAGAGGTATTGGTCCTTCCCTTGCGTTCCGCAAGAACTTCTCCGTGGCGCAAGTCCTGAAGGCAGGTGTCTGGGCCAACCATACTACCTTCACTTCATTCTACTTCGGGATATTGCCCACAAGTCCTTGGATACTTTTTCCTTGGGACCTGTGGTGGCTGCTCGAGCAGGCAGAACAGCATCGATTCCTGGTGTGACTGTAAGAATGAATGAGTGAATGAGAGTGCGACTGGCTTCTCTTCCCCATCTTTCTCTCCCTCTACCTGTGGGCAGAGGGTCACGGTCGTCACCACGCTGGAAAAGGAAAAGATGCAGGTAAGCTACTCGACCAAGCTCCAGCCTATCCCTTTCATTAGGGATAGGAGTATATATCCACCACTTCCTCCAACAAGGGGGAGGAAGTGGATGCCAACTTGAGACAAACCCATAACTTTATGTTGCCTTTTGCAAACAGGAACAAGTTCTTGCTTGCTGGTACGAAGAGATACGCTTGCCTCTCTCTTAGTACTCGGTCCAGAGGTCTGACCATTGATCCTGCGGTGCACACCCCGATCAATCGGACAGAGGCTTGGATCCCTCCCTCGCTCTTACGACCAGGGAGGCATTCCAAGGTTGGGCGAACACCAGTCTATTCACAAAAGACTCAGATTCCTCCCACCAAGAAGTGAGTCTTCCTATTGTTAAAGGACCGAGGGTCTGTATTACGTATCGGAACAAATGACAATTTGTCGAAAATTGCATTTTTGTACATTCAACTTCCCTGTCAGATGTATACGTACTTAGCTATAGACTCCGTCGTCCCCGACAGAAATTCGAATTTCGCGGCGCACGCTACAGGTAGGTCAGGTGATCTACCGCCCTGGCCGCTGGGTGGCAGGAATAGGAACCATTCCCGTTTTCTAATCAGATTTTCTCTGTCGCCGGTACCATCAACATCGTTGTTGGTTCCTCCTGACTTGATTTTTGTGTTTCATCGCCGTTCATCTTCTAGACTGTCTTATTTGGTGACGTATTGGATCTTTGGTTGGGCATACGCTTTTGTGGACTGTTATTTGGATTTGGATTTAGATTTTTCTCAAAATGTCGGACTCTAACTGCCGTTAGATGTGTGAATGGGGGTTGTGTGGTGAGGCTACCGAGCTTTTGGTAGACCCTCACACTGTTTGCAAGCGGTGTAGGGAGAATGAATGCTCTATAACTAACACCTGTAATGAATGTGTAAATATGAATGAGGAAGAATGGAAGACACTAAATTCCTACTTAAGGAAATTAGAGATGGATAGGGCTAAAAAGGCTTCTTCCAGAAGCGTAAGTAGGTCTCGCTCTAACGAGACAATTAGTGTAGCACCTAATCCTCAAGTTATAATTGCTTCCTCATGTACAACAAAGACTGCAAACCCTTCATCAGAAATTGCAGATCTAAAAGCTGCCTTCAAGAGGATGGAGCTTCAAATGCAAGCTCTGCAAGGTAAGCACAGTGAAGTGGAGAGTGACGTGAGTGTCCCCAGTGTAGTGGAGGGTGCGTCTGATCGGCTCTGTCTCGCTCCCAGGCCTAGACCTCTTCCAAGCTCCCAGGCCCAGAGATGAAGGAATGTCGACAGCCTTGCGGAGGTTATGGAGAATCCCCACCGATCAGACGTCCCCTCGGCAGGATCTGTTGCGTCCCAGACTGCCAAGGATAGCTATAGGAAAAGCATCCTCAAAGAGTGCTTCTCATCATCAGATTCTTCTCCCCAAAGAAGGGGCTGGAGTTCGGACGATCTTTCACGCCCCTTGAAAAGGAGTTGGAAAGCGCCTACTTTGGATTCGAGCCCAGAACGTTTTCCGGAAGAGTCTCCATGCGAGAGGAAGAGATCTAAGAGGGCCCTTATTGCACCGGCTCTCAACTCAGAGTCTCCTTCATCCTCTAGATATCCTTCCCTGCTCTCGGATAGGGAGAAGGAGGACATGGCTACGAAGATTCTCCTAAAAATGCAGGAGCAGATGTCCTCATTAGTAGGGGTTCTAAAAAAGGATACTCCTCGAAGAAAAGACTCCTTTCTTCCAGTAAAGAGATCTACTCGAAGGACAGACGTATCTGGCTCCAAGCTCTTCTCCTCTACTCCTCGGACGGAAATCAGGCGAAAAGCGCCAGAAGCGCCACCCAGGCGCTATGCGCCACAAGCACCAGAAGCTCCAGTTTGGCGCAATGCGCCAGAAGCGCCAGCCTGGCGCAATGCACCAGAAGCGCCAACCAAGCGGCAGGCACCAGGAACTTCCTCTTCTAATAGAGATAGTGATTAACCGAGAGGCTTCTTATAGCTTTGTACAGGATCAGCTTTCTCTTGACAGGGACTCTAGATGTTGCACAGGCGGCCGTAGCCCCTGTCAGGATGGCTCTGGTTCTGTTAGAAGTGTTTCGCAAGGACATCCCTCTACTGGCAAGGGCGCAAGATGTCGCACAGGCGGCCGTCGCCCTTGTCAGGAAGGAGACAAGGATAGAGTTTTTCGCAGGATCAGCCTCCCCCTGGCAAGGACGCAAGATGTCGCACAGGTCGCCGTCGCCCTTGCCAGGATGGCTCGGATACTGCGAGAAACCCTTCACCTAGCAAAAAGAGACGCTCCTCTTCGGTTGATCGCTTTTCCCCCATCAGGACTGAACATGAACATGAGCTTGAAGATGTTTCGGACTATGAAGCTCATACGGGGCCGGGCCTCTCAGACTATAAAACTTTAGCAGCCCTTTTCCTGCAAGAGTTCGGAGAGTCTCTGAGTCCTGCCGCACCTCCGTCTCCTCGATCGTTGTTCACAAGCACAAAGATCTCGAAATCATCCTCCTTCTTGAAGATGCGGCCGACCATTTCCATGAAGAAAGCTTTGCGGTCTGTTGGAAATTGGCTTAAATCCAAGGAGGAGGCTGGAAACTATCGGGGAGGAGAGGCATTTGGTATGAGACAGGAGAATCGATGGGCACAGGCATTGTCATCTGCAAAAACCACTTGGGGAATGTCGGAAATGGACCATCTCCTCAAGGGATTATTCCATGTCTTGGAAGTATTTAACTTTCTAGACTGGTCCCTTGGGGCTTTGGCCAAGAAGACGCAGGATACTGACTTTCTGAGCCCCGAAGTCCTACATAGTGTTTTGTCGTGTATGGACAAGGCAGTCCAGGACGGATCTGGGGAAGTGGCCTCCCTGTTTGGAACAGGGATTCTTAAGAAGAGGGCTTTATTCAGCTCCTTCCTCACGAAAGCAGCCTCACCTGTTCAGAGGTCGTCCCTGCTTTTCGCTCCGCTTTCGAACCAGCTGTTTCCTTCTCAGTTAGTGAGAGACATTTCTCATTCACTTACTGAGAAGGCCACTCAAGATCTGTTGGTTCAGTCAGCAAAGAAAACGAGGCCATCCGTTCCTGCTTCGAAGAAGGAGCCACGTAACCCTCAGCTGCCCTTTCGAGGGAGTTCCTCTTCTCGATCCTCCTCGAAGAAGAGAGGAATGGAAAAAAGAGGTAGGTCTTCGTTCAGACCAATTAAGAAGACAAAATGACGTACCAGTCCTCCAAGCACCGGTAGGAGCCAGACTTCTGAAATTTTCAGAGGAGTGGACGGTGAGAGACGCAGACACCTGGTCCCTCTCCATTGGGAAAAAAGGATATCGCATCCCCTTTCGAGACAGGCCTCCCTTAACGACGACCCCAAGGGAACTGTCTGCGAAGTACAAGGACCCTGTCAAGAGAGAAACTTTATTGCATCTTGTAGACCAAATGTTAGAAAAGGAGGCCATCGAATTGGTTCTGGACCCACACTCCCGGGGCTTCTACAACCGACTTTTCCTGGTTCCGAAGTCCTCGGGGGGGATGGAGGCCAGTACTGGATGTGAGCGCCCTGAACCGATTCGTAGAGAAGACAACATTCTCTATGGAAACTTCCTACTCGGTTCTTGCGGCTCTTTGTCCCGGAGATTGGATGGTCTCCCTGGATCTACAAGACGCGTATTTTCATGTCCCCCTGCATCCTTCATCTAAGAAATATCTTCGCTTCATGATGCAGGGCAAGATATTTCAGTTCAGGGCCTTGTGCTTCGGTCGGTCTACGGCTCCTCAAGTGTTCACGAGCCTGATGAGGAACGTGGCGCGATGGCTACATCTGAAAGGGATAAGCATATCTCTTTACCTGGATGATTGGCTCATAAGAGCAAAATCGAAACATCAGTGTTTGGAGGATCTGGAAACGACATTAGAACTGGTACAATCACTCGAACTGCTCGTGAACCTCGAGAAGTCACAAATGATCCCCAGCCAGAACATGGTCTATCTGGGGATTCAGAGGGATTCTCGGGGTTTTCGAGTGTTTCCTTTGCAAGAGAGAATTGCTCGAGGCTTGGAAAAAGTCTCGATCTTCTTAGGGAAAGAACGAAGCTCACGAGGGAATGGCTCAGCCTCTTGGGTACCCTTTTGTCACTGGAGCAGTTCGTTTCCCTAGGAAGGTTCAACCTCAGACCTCTGCAGTTCTATCTGCAAAGAATGTGGGATCGGAGGACAGGAGAACTTGGATTCGTTTCCCATTCAACCGGTGATAAAGACTCACCTGAAGTGGTGGTTAACCCCTCTAAGAAGAAACAAAGGAGTGTCCCTCTGGATTCGGAACCCGCTCCTAGTGTTGTTTTCCAACGCCTCAGAAACAGGATGGGGAGCAACATTGGGACCGAAAGAAGTGTCAGGCACCTGGACAAAGGAACAAGTGGCATGGCATACCAGTGCGAAGGAACTTCTGGCTATCCATCTAGCCCTGAAGTGCTTCGAATCGGAAGTCAACTCGGACAATACCACGGCTCTGGCGTACATCCGAAAACAGGGAGGGACTCACTCTTTCTCACTTTACGAGATTGCAAGAGCTCTGTTGACCTGGGCGGAGGAACGGGGCATAGTACTCCTAACAAGATTTGTGCAGGGAGCGAAAAATGTAAGAGCAGACAGGCTGAGCAGGAAGAACCAGGTCCTTCCAACAGAGTGGATGCTTCACTTAGAAGTCTGCCAGAAACTCTGGTCCCTCTGGGGGAAACCTTGGATAGACCTATTTGCAACGCTCCTCTCCAGGAGGATGACAACTTCTGCTCCTTGGAGGAAGACCCCAGAGCCATAGCGATCGATGCTCTCCTCATGGACTGGTCAGGCATAGACGCTTATGCTTTTCCCCCATTCAAATTGCTGGGGGAAGTACTAAGGAAATTTGCATCATCAAAGGGAACAAGACTAACTCTCATCGCTCCCTTTTGGCCCGCTCGAGACTGGTTCACAGAGGTACTGGAATGGACGGTGGACTTCCCCAGATCTCTTCCCGAAAGGACAGATCTGCTCAAACAACCCCACTTCAAGAGGTTCCACAAAAACCTCCCTGCTCTCTCCCTGACTGCCTTTCGACTATCGAAAGACTTGTCAGAGCGAGAGGCTTTTCTCAGAAAGCTGCAAGCGCAATCGCTAGGGCCCGCAGGTCCTCTACTCTGTGGGTCTATCAATCGAAGTGCGGTAACCGACATAGCCGATTTTCTTCTCTTCTTAAGGGAAGAATCTAAATTGGCTGTTTCCACTGTAAAAGGATATAGGATCATGCTGTCTGCTGTATTCAGGAATAGGGGCCTGAACTTAGAAGAAAATAAAGATCTTCATGATCTCATAAGGTCCTTCAAGACCACCAAAACGAGATCGTCTCTCCCTCCGAGTTGGAACCTGGATGTGGTCCTCAAGTTTCTCACTTCAGACAGGTTCGAACCTCCGAATAAAGCCTCGTTTAGAGATCTCACGATGAAGTGCATATTTCTACTGGCCCTCGCAGCTGCCAAGAGGGTCAGTGAATTGCATGCATTGGACTCTCGGGTGGGATTTAAGGAAGATTCTGCAGTGGTCTCGTTCCAACATCTGTTTCTGGCAAAAAACGAGAACCCTTCTAAACCTTGGTCTAGAAGCTTCAAAGTCAAGGGACTCTCTCCACTTGTAGGTAGAGAGTTAGAAAGGTCTCTCTGCCCAGTCAGAGCACTGAAGTTTTATCTTAAAAAGAAGAGTCAACTTCAGGGATGCCGCCAGAGCCTCTGGTGTGCAGTAAGGGACCCGAAGAGACCCATGTCAAAGAACGCACTAGCGTTCTTTGTTGGAAATGTGATAACAGAGGCTCACATGAAGTGCCAAGAGGACTCCTTAAAGCTGCTGAGGGTTAAAAAACATGAAGTTCGTGCAGTTGCAACTTCCCTTTCTTTTAGCAAGAATATGTCTATGAAAGACATTTTAGCAGCAACGTATTGGAGATGCAACTCAGTGTGTGCTTCCCATTACTTGAAGGACGTCAGAGTAACATACGAAAAATGTTTTTTCTTGGTCCTTACGTATCAGCGGATACTGTGCTGGGACAGGGAGCGGATACTGATCTTTAAATAGCTTGTTTTTATTGGTGTATATTGTAACAAAGTTGGTGTTGAGTTTTAGGGTTGTTTGAAAGGATGTTGGGGATAACTCATTTCAATCTTAGTACTAACCCCGGTGTTAGGATCAGGTGATCGGGATCAGTGTCGTGCTCCTTGATAATGCCATTAGGCAAGGTGTTTTGTCATGTAAGTGGATAGGACCCCTTTGACAAAGATCCTAAGGTTCTGTCGAGTAAGTGGGTAAGACCCCTTTGACAGACCAACAAGAACTCTTAGCATGAGGTCACTACCCCGCTGAGGCTCTTGAGGCGATGCAGGCTCCTAGGCAGTAGCCATGAAGTCTTTCGCTAACACAGGTAGGAACCAAGGTTTTTTAATTATTACCTACAACATATGTTGTTTACCTGTCTATTCAGTAAATAGCTGTCTCTTACCCTCTGCCAAATGATATTGTTATGATACAATAAAGTTTTGTACATACTTACCTGGCAGATATATACGATTAAATGGCCCACCCAGCCTCCCCTCAGGAGACAGGTGGAAGAGAAAATCTGATTAGAAAACGGGAATGGTTCCTATTCCTGCCACCCAGCGGCAGGGCGGTAGATCACCTGACCTACTTGTACCGTGTGCCGCGAAATTCGAATTTCTGTCGAGGATGACGGAGTCTCAGCTAAGTATATATCTACCAGGTAAGTATGTATGAAACTTTATTGTATCATAACAATATAATTTTTCCTAACATACAAACCTGAAGGTCTTTACATTTACAGCCCACCTCAGCCAGCCCTCATTCTGATATCTGGGCCAAAAGGCAAAGTGGAGTGTAGATTGACAAGTAGCCAGGGTCTCCCCCCCTACCGTTGGTAGTTAATGACCTTGTTTGAAAGTTGAACCGTTCCTCCTGCTCCCATTCACAAGTTGAATCCTATGTAAAGACCTTCAGGTTTGTATATTAGGAGAATACAAATCACTTAAAGTGTTGCTAGTTTATTTGCTTAGTGTTGCATACCAAAGTTAAGATGTATTGAAATTCAAGTGAAATTTTGAAGAACAATTAATACAATGTAACCACACTTGCATTTCAGGTAACTGGTCCAGGTCAGGATGACTTTTGTAGAACATTTGTCATCAATGGTGAAGATCACACTTTAGGAAACATATTGAAGCATGTTATTATGCAAAAGTAAGCCACTATCAGATAGTTTTGTTGTGTGTCTTTGTTATAATCTTACTTATACATATAGAGAATGAAATATGTTAGAAATGATGCAGTTTGCTTATTTAGGGTACTGATATTTCTTTGAATCTTGCCTAACATTCATATAGCTGTAAGTTTCTGAACTTCAGGTCATTATGTGGTTTAGAAAAATAAATGGAAATAAGAGGGTTGTTCCAGGGTTGCCAATCTTTCTCATCTTCTGTTTACCCTTCCTTTGATAGGTAAATGATAAAGCAACTCCATTTTTCCTGCTTCAGTTTTCTGTTGACATGGTGTTACATCACTGTTACAGTAATGCACTCTGGTTGTTGGGAAATAAGCTTTTTCCTACACAGTATACAAACCCTTTACCCTTTAATTTAGGAATTACTTTTGGCAAAGCTGGGAAACAGCTGCTAAACTCTTGAACAAGGGGGTTAGGCAGTAACTACTGTCCAGTAGGTGGGAATACCTGCCTGTATGGAAGTATTCCAGTTTTGCTTTCAGCCATCATACAATGTTTTCGTTAGCTCTTGCCTGACTGTCGTTAAATTCACTTTTCTCAATGGGATCTTTTACTTTTTCATTTACTTAATATAGTGTTTGATATTTATTGATATACAAAGCATGATTTGTAATAGCCATGCAGGCTGCCTTCCCCCAGCACGTGCGTCTTGGGGCCAGCGGCCAAGGACATAACATGTACCCCCTATCACATCCTCACGCTCTCTACTTGTAAGAGCATGACTGCATATCTTTCATTATTATTATTGGGTGTTGCTCTTGCCACGTGTTGTTGGAGAGTATGCTGGGAGGAAACTTCAGAGGAGGGATGCTGAGCGTCATCAAGATTTGTATATTAGACCAAGTGGGCCATCTTCTGTGTGGTTGGTTTTGTCGGAGAGGTTGTTCTCTCGGAGCCTCTATCCCCTTAATTGCCGACTTCCTACTTTACCTACGGAGAAAGAAGTTCCTTTCGGTCTTGGCGGTAAAAGGCTATCGCTCAGCCTTAAGCTAAGTCTTCAGACTGAAGGGAATCGATCTCTCTTCCTCGGAGGAACTTTCTATGCTCACACGAAGCTTTGAACAGGGGTGCACTCCGGTATTGGCGAAGCCTCCTCCCTTGGAACATCGTTGCTGTCCTCAGGTCTTTGGAGAGACCTCCTTATGAACTGGTGTCCCTGGCATCTGACAGGGATCTCACACAGGAAACGGTTTTTCTTCTTGCCCTTGCTTCCTCCAAGCGAGTCGGCAAGCTTCATGGCCTAGCCTATACTGTCGCTTATACTGAGCACTGGACTAATGCATGCTTCAGCTTCATCCCCGAGTTTATTACTAAAACCCAGAATCCAGCCCAGGTCGATTCTCAGGGCTCTTCGTTCCAGGTTTTGAACCTGAGCACGGTAACTGAAGACCCAGATGAACTACTTCTCTGTCCTCTGAGAGCACTGGGGTACTATCTCCAACGGACCAGCTCTGCTCGACCCAGCTTACACCATCTCTTTTTGAGTACCGGTCCTTCAAAGAAGAGTTTTACGAGGAATACCATTTCACAATGGATTCGAGAGGTGATTTGCCGTGCTCTCTCCCTTCCCTCTTTTCCACTTGCTGGTAGTAGTCAAGTGAAGGCTCACGATGTGCATGGAATGAGCACATCTCTTGCCTTTTGGAAGAACTTCTCTGTAACCCAGGTGATGGAAGTCGGCACATGGTCTCGCCCTTCCACCTTCACCAGGTTCTACCTTCAAGACTGTACCCACCGCTACCTCGACACAGCTGATCTTGGTCCTGTTGTAGCCGCTCAGCAAGTGGTTTAGCTGCCTCCGTGCCTTCGGAGGTCGAAAGTATCAAATCGAGGATCAAGGTTCTATGTCAGGCTGGGGGTGAATGTGAGAGTATGACTGGCCTATTTTCTCTTCACCTTTCCCCCTTACTTGGGGCCACAGCATCGAAACCCATTCTCCGGCACCAGTTTCAATACAGGTAAGCATTCAGTCTCCACACTCCTTTCCGAGGGGGTGTGCTGCAACCCAACAAACCCGTTATGATTATATAGCCTGGTTTTGATTGCCAGAGAGAGTTCTATGCTCACGCCTTTGATACCCAGGCTATCAGCCATCAGTTTGCATTTACCATGGCTCACGGGGTGGAGGATCCACAACTCTGAGCTATAATCCCCGGGTCCTGGCATCCCCGGTTCCATTCTCGGCCAGCAAGACGGGACTTCCATCCCTCCCATAGGATGATTCTCCTAAGTAAAGGACGGAAGGTTTGTATATGGTGTAGGAACAAATGACATTTTTGAAAGTGAAATGTATTTTTCCCTAACCATACAAACCTACAAACCTGGAGTCCTTCACTTGTATGGTCCCACCAAACACCCAACCCCTTGGTATCAGGGGTCATCATCAAAGTCCTGGCTGTAATCAAAGTGAGTACTCAGTGAGCCGGTGAGAGGGGGGTGCTTCCCCACTGCCGGGCAGGTAACTACCGGCCCAGTAGTTAACTACCTTGGTATAAAAGAATGTATTAGCTGGTAGTTTCAGCTGAGCTGCAATCTATCCTAAGTAAAGGACTCCAGGTTTGTATGGTTAGGGAATAATACATTTTACTTTCAAAAATGTCATTTCTGCTCTTCCATGTCAACCAAACCGCAGTACTGTCCTCCACTGACATCTACTCCCAAATCATTATATGTATTTCCCCTCTTTTGTAAACACTGACACTTGTCTTTTCCATCAACCAAACATCTTTCGTTCACTTCCTTACTATCATCTTCCACTTCCAACAACTTTAATGTTCTTTCTTCAACGTTTTCCTCCTTTTCATATTTGTGTTCATAGCTCCTTTTCTCTACAATTCAGTTGTAGTGTACCCCATTTAAACACTGCAAATGCAATTCTTGCTTCTTCTCTTTTGCTGCCTCATGTCGATACACTATAGGTTTCTCACCTCTGTTGTGTATGGACACAATCACCTTATTTTTACTCATGGCCATCAAATCTTCCTGAAATGGGTCTACTCCAGGACACATCATAACTCTCAGTTTCTTCCAATACTGTTCCACATTTGACACTCCCAAACATTCAGGTCTTTACCACACTTCTTCAATGACCTCTGACCTCGTTTCATTTATACTTCCAGGGACCTGTACCTCCAAACCTTCAGATAACAAATCCTTCAATCCATATCACACACTTTCAAACATCGTCTCGAACCCCCTTACTCTCACGTGCTATTACCAATTCTCTTGGCAGATACTCTAGTCTTATGTCTTTATTTTTCTATTCTTTCCCTTCCCCAGGTAGTCTTGACATCATGTCTGCAATCACATTCCTTTTACCTGAGGTATGTTCCACCAAAAAATCAGTCACTCAAATCCTCTACAATTCATGCAATTTTAGCATCCACTCCCTTCATTTTCTACAGATATACTAGAGGTTGATGGTTCATACATACAACAAACCTCACACCATACAGGAACGGGCCTAAAGCATTTACACAAAATTGCAGCGTAGCCAATTCTCTCTCAGTAGTAGAATATTTTTGGTCTGTCGAACTAAACACTTTACTGACATATGCTATTACTCTATCCCTTTTGATTCCATTCACTACTTGTTTTTGCATCAAACAGCCACCCATTATTGACACTCCACTCGCATCTGTATACACTCTTAACTGACTGGGATTTGTACCATAGTCAGGGTATGCCAACTTCACATCCTTCACCATCTCCTCTTTCAACTTCTTGAATGATTTCACCTTCTTTTCATCCCACCTCACAGCTGCACTCTTCGGACAACAGCTTTCCAATCCCTGAATGATCTTCCATAAATTTCCTTCCAAACTTGATCAATCCGATAAATCCATGCAACCCTCGCACAGTCCTGGGCCAAGGGAAATTTCTCACTTTCTCCACAAACTTTGCCACTTTTTGTACACCTGACTCACTCACCTTATGACCCAAAAACTCCACTTCATCCATGAACCACTTACACTTACTCACCTTGACTTTCACCCCCATTTCCTCTATCTTCTTCAACACTGCCCGTGCCAATCTCTTGTGGTCTTCTATGGTCTTACTCATAACCGAAATGTCGTCAAGAAACACCAATACATTTTCGCAGGGAAAACTGCTTTGCACCACTTTCATCTCTCCTTGAAATGGAGTTGGTGCATTAGCCAATCCAAAACTGAGATTGCAGAACTGGTACTTTTTTTTTTCAGCCGAGAAAGCATTTATCGGCCTACAGTCTTCCGCCACTGGCATCTGATAATAACTCCTTACCAGATCCTTCATGCTAAACACCTTCATCCCATGCATATGGTATACATAGTCGCATACGGTATACATAGTCAGTTAACATGCAAGGAAATCTTTCTTTCACTGTTATTTTATTTACTCGCCAATAATCAATTCACATTCTTAGTCTTCCATCAGACTTTCTTACTGGTACAATTGGACCATTCCAAGCACTCTTACTACATTCAATTACTCCTATCCTTTCTACATAATTTCTTACACTGCTCTTCAATCTCTCGTGTTACCAGAGCCGGAAAATGGTGGGGTTTCTGATAAATTGGCATGTCGTCAGTCAGTTAAATACGGAACTCGGGCAACCTGTCTGTCCCAGAGTCCTCATCACCTTGACTCAACACACCCTTTCTTTCCCGCAGCAACTCATATACCTGCTCTTTCTCGCTCAATTTCTCGTTCAATCTCACCTTTTCCCTTAGCTTTTCTTGATTCCGCTCTGCTGACTTTTCCCCTTCAGCCATCACATCATATCCCTTAAAATGTTTATCATTACTCAAATCGACCACACTTCTTAAGCTTCCCAATCTATCACCCAGATGTATACCTCTCCACCCTTTCTTTTACATCCATAATTCCATCAAACATGTGCAAGGCCGAGCTACCATCTAACTTAAATATTTTACCCAAACTTTCAGTGCTGACTCCAACATTGGTTCTCCACCCTACTTTCATACTCTGCACACTCCCTAAATCTCTTGGCAATGTTACGTCAACCATCTCTTACACCTCCACTCCAGAAACCATCTTTAAAGTTACTTGTCCATCCTCCTTCAGATACAACTTCACAATCATTTCTGTCCCCATTTGTATCTCTTATCATTTCTTGTTCAGGGTACACTTTTACCCTGTTTTTCTTCAAAGATGTGTACCCCAGTAACATATTATACCTGTCATTTGCTCTATCCACAACTAAAAAAAATGCTCCTCCTCCAGCCTTATTCCTGCAACCGTCACTGGCCCAACAAACCTAGCGCATATCTTCACTTCCAATCACCCAATCCCTGCTACATATCCATGATATGCCTTTATGAAAACAATTTCTGCTAAAACTAGTATCAATCAATGCCTTCAGTAACAATCCCTGAACATTCTACTCTTAACACATAAGCAATGATCTACTCATTCCTCAAAGCAGACATTCCCATTTACAAACCCTTCTCTCACGTGCAATACATCTATTCTTTCAATACCAGAGGGCTCACCATGGTAAACCTCCTTCGCACTCAGTTTCCCTGGGTTGTGGTTTGCTATGCCAGACTTCCTTCATGTGACCCATTCCACATCCTTCACACTTGCTCAGAGGGTTCTTACATGTCCTGGCAAAACACCCACTCTTTCCACAGTTTCCACGACTTCCATTCACTCCTACTCTCCTTTCACTAGGGCAGTCTTTCACTCGATGCCCCACCTTTCTGCAGCCGAAATACTTCAACTCTTCTGCTTATGGGCAGTCCACCAACATTATGTCCTCTCCCCACAGCCAAAACATTCACCATTGGCCTGTCTACAATCTGCTTTCACATGCCCAGTCCTACACCTGTAACACTCCTTATCATTACTACTTGTTCCCATCTGACTTCCCCTCATATTTCCATTTGCTCTACTTACACTTCCACTCCTAAACCTCTCTCGGCTTCTGCTTCAGCTCCTTTTCCCATTATTTCCCTGCATTCACTTGTACAGTGTTTCTTCCTCTTTCCACATGGTCTCTCCTACACTCTTCCAAGAAGGCTTTTATCACACGGCTCCCCACTCACCACAGCGTCTTTATGTGTCTTTCCATTTACCACTTCAGACCCAGCGTACATCTCCTTTGGTTCATCATCACCTATTCTCAGGTCTTCTAGGATCTCTTAAAACATCCTCCCAATTTAAGCTCTTCCCCAACCAATGCTTACAGTCTTTTTTTCTTCTCATTCAAAATTATCCTAATTTTCTCAGGGATGGTAGCCAAGAACTGCATTAGGTGTTTGTTTTTCTCAATTCCTTCCTCTCCATACTTCCTTCTGGCCAATGCTTCTAGCCTATGGGCATGCAAGCCCACTTCTTCCTCAGCCTGCATTTTTCCCTCCTCAAACGTATCGTTCTTTTTGTAGACCACACTCCTTTCATTCTTCTCACTTCCCCAATTGCTCTTGCCTTGACTGACTCATAACCTAGCTCACCCTCTCACATACGTCTATAACACATCTTCAACTGCCCATCCAGGAACTATCCCAGCTGCTTCACCCACACACTTTCATTCTTCCCAAACTTTTGTCTACAATACTTCTCATACTCATAGAAAAAGTCATGTCTTTTTCCCTTCCCAATGCTAAATTTCTCAATCCTGGAAACCTCCCTCAAGAACACTGTTTTGGGCACTTTCTCCTCTGCGTCACTCAACCCCTTACTACTACTACTACTATTAGTACTACTACTACCAATCTTCACGCCATCCTCAACTTCAGAGTCCAAACGATCCATCAAAATCCGGGAAGTAGACTCCTCTTTCCTCACACCTTTCCCCTTTTCTGTCTTCTTTCCCTTTTCATACTTTTCTCTTCCTCAACACTTTCACTCACCTCACTATGTTATTTATCATAATTTAATCATAAATGAAGATCCCTTTGCTTGTATATCGTAGTGTGGGACACTGCGTCAGGCAAGATGGGCACTCCATCCTATGCAACTCTTTCTCTCTCTCTCTCCTTCGCTAACTCAGCTTATTACAGCAAATTTTCTTCTGCGTGTTAGCAAGATGTTTTCCTTGTCTTTTCCTCTTTGGCATGATGAAATTCTTGCCGAAATAAAGATAAACAGACATAAAAGCAAGAGAATGTGAGAGGTGAATCTCGAACTTGTACTCTCTTTTTACAAAGAGAATGTTAATAAATCATGATTATTATGAATTTTATACTCCTTTTTGGGTATTAATAAACCAAAACTATGTTATTTATCATAAATGAGATCCCTTTTCTCAAAGACCGAAGCCTGGGGCACTGCGCAACATGTGCGTCAGCCAAGACGGGGCATTCCTTACTACGCACCCCTCCCCAAGCCCTGCCCTCTCTCTTCACTAACTACGCTAATATCGCAGATATTATGATATTCTGATTTCATATTAAAGCAAATTTTCTTCTTCTGTATGTTAGTGAGATGTTTTGCTTGTCTTTTCCTCTTTGGCATGATGAAATTCTTGCCAAAACAAAGATAAACAGATGTAAAAGCAAGCAAATTGTCAGAGGTGAAACTCAAACACTTACCCTCTTTCATGTTTCTGCTCACACTGGAAGGGTGGTAAGCTGAGAATCTTCCCTCCTGCGACTCATGGAATCTCTACAGATGCCATTGCTCACAATTTCGTTGACAATAATTATAAAAATTTACGATAACAGAAGAAATAGGTATTGCATTTTCTTGTAGGGATCAATGTTTTTGGCTTATTGAGCTACGTTCACTAATTACCCTGTAACTATGAAAATAAGAGGAATTTTGACAACGTATTTTGTATACACATTCTCCATTGCCATACAAAGCTCCATGAATTTTTTCATAACTGCATTTTTCGCCCTATACCCCCATATATAGGGCTACCGGCCGGCCCCCTTAAGGGCTACAGGATATCTCAAATAATGAAGACATTACTGATCTCATGAAGTTCTTCAACACTTGCAAATCTAAGAAGTATGCTTTAGTGTCATGGAACCTCGATGTGGTTCTCAAATGGCTTTTGGGACCCACTTTTTAACCACTTAGTTTTATGTCTTTCAGAACCTTGATTAGGAAGACATTATTCTTGATTACTTTAGCAACCACCAAGAGAATCAGTGAAATTCAAGCAATTGACCGAAGGGCAGGCTTCTCACAAGGTGACGCGAATTGCTCCAACCCTTTGGGATTCCTGGCAAAGAGCAAATCACCGATGAAACCCTGGCTTCATTCTTTCAATATTAAAAATTTCAGTGATACCTTAGAGTCAGATGACAAGGAAAGGGTACTCTGTCCAGTAAGAGCTCTTAAGTTCTATCAGCACAGAACAGAGAAGATCCTAGGAACCTCCAGTAATCTGTGATGTTCGGTGAAAGACCCATCTCGATCCATTTGAGTAAGTATGCTCTTTATTTTTTTGTAAGAGATGTAATAAGAAAGGCACACTCACAAATTGGAGAAGAACTTCTTCCAATTTTTAAAGTCAGAGCACATGATATTAGAGCTGTACCTATGTCCTTAGCCTTCAAGCATAATCTCTTGTTTTTCAGTTGCTCAAGCTATCTATTGGAAGTGCAAATCAGTGTTTGCTTCATTCTAATTAAAGGAAGTAGAAACTACATTTAGTGACTGCAGTACCTTAGGTACTTTGGTAGTGGCTGGCATGGTATTTGGGGCGGATTCGTAGGAAGTGTACCTTCTTCTTTTCTCCTCACCTTACTAGAGGTTATCAAGTTAAAGGGGAGTCTGGGGGTACTGGGTACCCTCCATCATAGTTTGTAATGGATGGTTATTGGTGTTTTTAAATCCTTTTTGTTGTAGGTATTGATTTGTTGTCTGGTTATTTCTGGGCCTACCCTGTGTCGCTCCGTGAAATGGTTCCTTTAGCACTCACTCATTTCTAGGTATAAATATTGCTAAATATACCAGAGAAAAAAGCTATATGGTGATGCCAGAATATTCTGGCTCGCTCACCTTTATTAAGGTGTCGGTATGGTATCTGGGGCGAGTGTGACCACTACCAGAGGTCCTCTGCCATTTAGTCTCTTCCTTTCTCAATATCCATCGTCTACAGAGGAGCCGTTCTAGGCCTCCGCTACCCACTACTGCTACGGCTAGCGCTTTGTCTACCATTCCTTTCGTTAGCACGTGTTTTTCACTTATCTGTGTTTCAGTTTGGAATTATCCATTTTCATCCCCATGGAACGTCAAGTTGCTGCTGCATCTAAGTTGAGTACTGCAATTATTGTTTGATCTTATTTTAAGGGGGCCGGCCGGCTAATGCCCTTTTTTAAGGACAGGACTTTGATATTCATACCACTTGATAAGATGACTTGGGACATCTCCAAACCGCATATGATTTTCGCCTCTGACCTTCGATTTTGTGACGCCAAGGCGATTTATCCCGAAAATAACCATTTTTCAAATTCTATCTCCTCCCTTGATGTTTAATATTAAGACCTGGGATTACTACCATATATAGACCTGATGTAGACCTCCAATCGAATGAGGAGTTTTTTTTTTCTAAAAGTCATTTTTTTTGCTAGATATGAATTTTTCAATATGGTAAAAAAATAAACCCTATAAATCAGGAGAAAAAAATTTATAAAAAAAAATACGAAACAAAAATTGGAAAAAAGGGCTCTATTTGATTGTTCTGTAATGTCTTTCTGAGTTATATACCAAATTCCAATGTTATAGCTTTAAAACTAAGTGAGAAGATAGATTTTGAAGGTCAATAAGTATAGTTTTGAGATACGGGCGTTCAAAGTTTTCCTTCGTATTTCTATAAAGACAATGTTAATAAATAATGATTATTATGAATGTATATTTCTTTTTTGTGTATTAATAAACCAAAACTATTTTATTTATCATAATTTAATCATAAATGATGATCTCTTTGCTCATATATCGCAGCCTGGGGCACTGCTTGAGGCAAGATGGGGCACTCCTTCCTACGCAATTCTCTCTCTCCCCTTCACTAACTCGGCTTATTACAGCGAATTTTCTGCTTCTGTATGTTAGCGAGATGTTTTCCTTATATTTTCCTCTTTGGCATGATGAAATTCTTGCCCGAAACAAAGATAAACAAATGTAAATGCAAGAGAATGTCAAGAGGTGAAACTCGAAGGCGTACTCTTTTTTTACAAAGACAGTTTAATAAATCATGATTATTATGAATTCCATATTCCATTTTGGGTATTAAAAAACCAAAACTTTGTTATTTATCATAAATGAAGATCTCTTTGCTCAAAGATCGTAGCCTTGGGCACAGTGTGACGTGTGCTGTCAAGCAAGACGGGGGCGTTACTAAGCAACCCTTACTTCGCAACCCTCCCCTCTCTCTTCACTAACTACGCATATATTATGATATTCTGTAATAACACTTGAGCGATTTTTCTTCGTCTGTATGTTAGCGAGATGTTTTCCTTGTCTTTTCCTCATTGGCATGATGAAATTCTTGCCGAAACATACATAAACATACGTAAAAGCAGGCGAATGTCAGAGGTGAAATGGAACGTGTAGACTACTTGAAGTCTGTGATCGCACTAAATCAGGACTGGACTTGGTAGCTGAGCCTAAAGTCTCCTTCTCGACTCGGGGAATGTCTACAGATGCCATTTCTCCCAATTTCTTTGACAATAATTATCAAAATTTACGATAGTATAAGAAATATTGCATTTTCTTGTACGGATCAATGTTTTAGGCTTATTGAGTTATGTTAACTAATTACTCTGTAACTACGAAAATAGAAGGAATTTTGACGAAATATTTCGTATACGTATTCTCAATTGCCATATGAAGCTCCATGAATTTTTTCATGACTTTGCATTTTTCGCCCTATACCACTATATATAGGGGTTCAGGCCGGCCCCCTTAAGGTAGCGATAGGCGATATAAATATGTTTAATTTGATTATATATGAGGGAGCGGCAGCCCGCCCGTTGCCGTCCCCACGCCGCCATTTCGTGATTCGCTACCTGCGTATATTTACGCTCCTATAGATTCCCAATTAATCTCCTATACTAATTGGAGTCGATTTTCAAACATTTAGCAGTTCTTCATACGTTTGTTAGATGCTTTCATTATTGACTGACGTCTGTGATTTTGTCCGATCGCGGGGGGATAGCCTACCGACCGAACCGCATGCTCGAGACGTAGCCTAGTTCTTATTTACATCTTGAGGTGGGCATCCCAACCTGTATTCTAGCCAAGGTGTATTTTAAGGCTATATTATATATTTTAGTTCTACTATAATACACCCTTGTCTGCTTACAGAAGAGCCTTGGCTCTTCCGTAGCCTATATATATGTGTTAGTTTAGATCCGTATATACGGATATTTATTGGTAGCATGTGTTGGTAGGCCTAGGCCTTCTATTCCGATCAGTTGGATCCTTCCTACCGCGTGGTGGTCCACCTGGCTGCGAGGGTTTCAAGCTGATCGTGTGCGAGCCATCCCGCTAGCCGACCTCCCTCCCCTTCGCACCCACCTCGGTGGGGTATAGGACTCGCTCACGCTACGCCATGTAGCCGATCCGAGTTCTTCGCCTAATAAGGGGGAGGGCAGGGAGTGCGATCGGGGGGTAGGCTCACCACACCATGCTCTGTATGAGTGGTGGGGAGGGTGCCCTGCTAGGGCGAGCCTCAGCTGGCCACCTGGCTCGACCGGGCGGTGCGCTCTCCGACCCATATTGTCATATCCCTTTCCACGGTCTTCTTTCACCAATCCTGTCCCCCACTCCGGCGGATCCGGGATCCCAGCTTCAAGGTATTGGCTATGCAAATAGCTCTGATTCCTTACTGACCAGATATGGGCTCAGGTTTTACCAATCCCCTGTTTTGTTTCCATGAAGCTGGACCCAGTATCGGGATAGCTAGGTGTATTTAGACACGGAATAATTAACGATCCACTGCTGTTGGATCAGTTAGTTATGCATGCGCACACATATATATGTACACATGTGGTTATGTACTTTAGATACATATACTGTTAGTTTTATCCAATAAGATATCTTATTATACTTCGGTTTGTTTACTACAACGGACCTATTACTCCGCCGGGTATTTCAAACCGAGGTACCTTGTTATCAGTAGCCCATCGGCCTTATTCATTTGTCTTGATTTGTCTCCTTCCATCCCTCACCCTAGAGGAATGGTGAACGGGCTTGAGATGCAATCCTAATTCACTAGATTTACGTCTCCGGGGCCACCGGAGTCAGGACAGGTTTTCACTTAACCTGTCCCGTTCCACCAGCCCTATACTTACGACATGACCAGAACAAGAGCTGCACCCCTGAGCTGGTGAGAACAAGGACGCATGATACCCTAGTGGTAAAAATATTCTGTCACCGGAGTCACCTCTGATGACTTTAGAATAATGCATGCCCCACCGGACACACCTCTGGTGGGTCTAATTAGTGATACTCATGTATCATTTGACTTACAGATCTTGCAGTGTTTGGAGACGGGTTGTACCGCCGTCCTCTAAGAGCCCTGTGGGCACGTGGTGTAGCGGGATCACAAAAAACAAGTAACCTCCCCACAGTTACTAATCGTACCAGCTAACAAAATTTCCCACACTCACACTTTCCCCTTTACGTTACCTTTAACCTGCAGGACAATTGGTTCAATGAAATACCAAACACACAAAACACAAACAGGTACTCACCTCTGGCTTCTGATACTCAGGGCTAGGCTGTGGTGTCCACTGGATATAGGCTATAGGCTCGCCGAACAACCAAACACAAACCAACCACCCGAGACCCACAACCCCACAAAAACTCAGTAACCCGACAAATCACTGCAGACGAACACCAACAGCCTGAAAGAACACGACAACCACACGACTTCCCCCAGCACAACGACCCGCCAAAACCAACACTGCCCCAACCACCACTCACAGACACCGAAAATGCACCACCAACCTCCTTAACCTCGCCACAACCAGACAGACACATGCACAACAACTTCGCAACCCCAAAATCTATCAAATAACACCAAAGGATAACTGCTGTCAAAACCAACTCTGACTTGACTAGACGCCTCACTGCTTATGACTCTCGTAACAGACTTCCGCTGACTTCCTACAGAGCGCCACAACAGACATGCTTCCGACCGCCATTTAACCACTCCCATTCATTCTTCCACCAATCTCTCTCTCTCTCTCTCTCTCTCTCTCTCTCTCTCTCTCTCTCTCTCTCACAACCTTTGGAGATGTTGTCAAATATAAATTATTATTACTTCTCCATATTACCTCCCCCATTACATTTGACAACATCTTACACTCACAACATCCACACTAAATTGCCTTTCGCAACACCCAAGGAGGCTCGGATGCAGGCCCCCTGGATCTTGTTTGAGGACCATCATACACTCTTTCAGTTACATCGCCATTCACTTCTTCCAAACCACTTTCTTTCAAACTCCCATTATCTCCCTCACTACCATCCTCCCAAATTCCATTCACTACTTCACCGATGTCTTCTAACTCTGGTTCCAACATCTCCTCTATTTCAGCCACCAAACCACTCAGTTCATCCATACTTTTGTCAAACTCCTGCAAAGACATCCATCCTATCAACTACCTCCTCACTACTCAGTTTCCTTCTCACTGAAGTCTTATTTGTCCCTGTCAACTCAAACCCACATACAATACAAGTATCATTCATTCCCCCAAAGTCATCCGTAGCACACGCTTTATCAACCGTTTGCACCCTACCTCCAACCCCTTTACCATGCTGTTCACGCTTTTTCCTTCCACTTCCTCTCTCCACACTCTTCTGTTTTCTTCCATACTCAACCAACACCAACTGTCGATCTCCCAGACCAATTTGTTCACCGACAGTTGGCTCATGCTTATTCACCCTCAACCACTCACTCATTGCATTCTCCCAAACATACTGTGGTACTTCCCTCCACTTACGGAGCTGGTTATGGTGTGCCCTAACCTCATCCATTCCCCCCACCTACTCGCAATTTCCCCAAAACATAACTCAATCCACTTGGTCCCACTTCCAAAATTTCAAAAGGCCCTTCAAATTTCTCCCTTACTTTATTCACATTCATTCTTCCCATCTCAACCACCTCTTTCAACACCTTATCCCCAATCTTAAAAAACTCAAACCTTTCACTCGCTTTCTTCCACAAATCCCGATCACCTTCTGACAGACCCAACCGCGGTCTGACAATCCTTTCAAAATTCAACACATATTTACAAGGAGACATACCTATACTCTTCTGCAGTGTGGCGTTGTATACCCAAACTGCACGTCCAACATACATATCCCAATCCTTGTCGCCCTTACTCATCATTCGCAAAATCTCAGTCATCGTCCTAACAGTCCTTTCTGCCAACCCATTCGCACTGGGCATATACGGAGTAGAATACACATGCACAATACCCCATTCCTTCAACATTTCTTCAAATTCCCATCCCACAAACTCAGGTCCATTATCACTCAACATTTTTGCCGGCTTGCACACACACATGGGCAACATAACTTGACCCACCATTCGTGCAACAGTTTCACTCCTCTTATCTTTGATGGGAACCACATAGGCAAATTTACTCATGTGATCCACCATTACAATCATCCCCACGTGTCCTCTCGCAGTCCTAGGCAAAGAAACACAATCAATCACAAGCATTTCAAACGGCTCTTTCATCTGCAATCGCAACACAGGTGGACTTGCATGCACACTCTGATACTTTCCCCTCTGACAATCTTCACACGTGACAGCCACATCCACACAAATCTTATTCAACCCAGGAGCATACAATCTCTCTCTCATGCATTCCCACAACTTATTTTTTCCCATATGCCCAAACCGATCATGCACCAACAAACATATACAGCTGACTCAACAGAAAACACTGGCACATACACTTCCTTGTCATACACCCCTTCCTGATGCAAAAAGTACACTATGTTTTTGCACACCACAAAACGCTTAGCAACCCTCTTATATACATCCAACTCACATGGCCAGTCTTCCACACGCACTCCTCCCAAAACACATCGTCGCAACACACTTATCTCCAGGCACTTATTTTGCATTTCCTCAATCTCTTCCTCACTCAACAGATCATTCTCACTCCTAGCAATATCAATCATACCTACAAAGTTTGCTACAAATACATTACCATCTTGAATCCTAGCTACTTGTCTGCCTCCCTTTCTAAGAATTCCATTTCCTATATCTACGTCTATATCGTGGATCCTCAAAAAATCTATCCATATTAAAAAGCAAGATGGCATATCATTTTCTCCTATAACTATAAAGTTATGCATTACCTCAAGATCTCCCAACCTAACCTTTAACCGTACCTCTTCCCATACTAAAACACTTCCTTGTCCTAACCCATGTATTCTCACACTTGTAGACTGCCTTTTCACTTCCCAATCACATCTCTCAAGTTCACTCACCACTGACCCATTCACCAAGGAAACTTGTGCCCCTGTGTCAACAAACTACAGTACTCACTATCACTTACTTGGACAAACGCCACCATTTTCCCTCGAGTCCCATGCATACACACATTCACTACCACGTCCACCTGGTTATCCACATCACAATCCTCCTCATCACATTCATCCTCAGTTAATTCCCCATTTCCACAATTCTGACTCAGATCCCCTTCACAGTCCCTTTTTGTAACCAACCAATTACAACCACGTTCCCCGCACTGAATCATCAAAACCCCACGTTCATTACCTGCACTCACCCTTCCTCGATATTCAACCGGTCTGTCCCATCCAAAATACAACAACACTTTTATTCCAAACAACTCAACTACTGCTGACAACAATTCATGCAACATTTCTCCTTCTCCACCTTGTTCCTCTGCATATGCCACTTCCTTCTGCACATCACTCATCAACTTCACTCGCAACTCATTCACACTACCGGGTACCTCTTCAACCAGACCCTTACCTTCCAAGTTTTTCAATGCTGAAAACAAACATTCACACTCACTGTCATTCCCTTCAAACCTCTCTTTTACAACCAACCCCTCAGGTACCGTATTCGGATCCCAGTCACTTTTCACAACACCACTGTCCTTACCATGCATCCTAGACATCGTATCAGCAATCACATTTTTACTCCCTGGCACATATTCTAAGCCCAAATCAAACTCACTCAAATCCTCAATTGTCCTCGCAATCCTAGCATTCACACTTTCCTTCTTGATCATATAAACTAACGGCCGATGATCTGTCCTTATGACAAATTTTACCCCATACAAAAACACTTTCAACGCTTTCACACAAAACCTTATTGCCACGCTAAGCCTTCCTTCTCAAACCACCGAATACTTAAGCACGGCTTTATTA
Source organism: Macrobrachium nipponense (assembly GCF_015104395.2). Classification (NCBI taxonomy): domain Eukaryota; kingdom Metazoa; phylum Arthropoda; class Malacostraca; order Decapoda; family Palaemonidae; genus Macrobrachium; species Macrobrachium nipponense. Next base: position 132,738,379 of record NC_087202.1, on the reverse strand, counting down.
AAAGCTTTACTCACATACGCAATCACTCTCAATTGTCCCTCCCCATTCACCTCTTGCATCTGCACCAAGCATCCTTCCCATACTAAAATTACTAGCATCAGCATACAACTCAAGCTTACTGGCATCCTCACTGTAGTCCGGAAAAGCCAAGGTGACGTCCCTAGCAGCCTCATCTTTCAATCTCTCAAATGCTCCCACCATTCGCTCATCCCACCTCAGCTTAGTACAATTTTTCTTCCCGGTCCATTCAGTCAACGGCTTCCCTATACCCGAACAATCCCTAACAAACTTCCTCCCAAACTCAATCAGACCCAAAAAACCCTCTAACTCCCGCACGGTCCGGGGACGTGGAAACGACTTTACTTTTTCCACAAACTTTTCACTATTCCTTACACCACTCGCACACCTTATGACCAAGAAATTTCACTTCCCCAGCCAACCACGTACACTTCTCCAGCTTCACTTTCACTCCAACCTCTTCCAACCGTTCTAACACCTTCTCAAGTAGTTCCACATTCTCCTCAACAGTCTCACTTGCAATCAAAACGTCATCTATAAACACAGTCACCTTCCTTCTATCAAAACCAGCCAAAACTACATTCATCGCCCTCTGGAAGGCAGCAGGCGCATTAGCCAATCCAAAACTTAACCTCTTGAATTGATAGTGGCAGCTACCACTCGAAAAAGCCGTAACATGCCTGCTCCCTTCCTCAAGAGGCATCTGGTAATAGCCCCTTACCAAATCCAATTTTGTGAACACTCTCATCCCATGCATCTTATACACACAATCAGACGCCACATTCATCGGGAATCGCTCCTTCACAGTCACTTCATTCACCTTCCTGTAATCCACACACATCCTCAAACTTCCGTCATTCAAAACTATCTTGAACTCTGGAAGCTTAGATCCCCTGAAATCCTCGTCACCCCGACTCAACGCACCCCGCCTATCCCACAACATCTGCATCAACCGCTCCCTCTCGTCATCACCAACCACCCGCCAAAACCAACACTGCCCCAACCACCACTCACAGACACCGAAAATGCACCACAAACCTCCTTAACCTCGCCACAACCAGACAGACACATGTACAACAACTTCGCAACCCCAAAATCTATCAAATAACACCAAAGGATAACTGCTGTCAAAACCAACTCTGACTTGACTAGACGCCTCACTGCTTATGACTCTCGTAACAGACTTCCACTGACTTCCTACAGAGCGCCACAACAGACATGCTTCCGACCGCCATTTAACCACTCCCATTCATTCTTCCACAAAGTCTATCCTCTCTCTCTCTCTCTCTCTCTCTCTCTCTCTCTCTCTCTCTCTCTCTCACACAACCTTTGGAGATGATGTCAAATATAAATTATCATTACTCCTCCATAGTGGTGTGCAGGACCCACGCTGGTTGTGCCGTCAAGGTCGGGGATCTGTTGGTTTGGCACCACAAGGGATGTGAGGTCTGCTACGACCTCGTGAATGAACTCACCTCCGAGCCGGTATGTACCATTCTTGATAATGATACAATGAGTGTCAGATGGACTATATCGTGTCTATTCATACTGGACTAAGCATAATATTTAGTTTAAGAGTCGACATAGCTTCCTCTTACAGAGTATCCAAGCCATCAAGGACGCAGCGCTGGCTACCCTGAAGACCTGGGTCGGCGGATTTGGCCGCAATGCCAAGAAGGCTCAGCCCTACATGCTCTCTGAGGAGATGGCTGGCATCATCTACCCCGGAGCCAAGAAGTCATCGGCAGTAGAGGCAGCGGTAGCGGCCCCCATCATCGCCAGGATCCGGGCAGAGATCACGGCCGCGCCGGAGGAGGGTTTCGGCGAGGAGGTGGTTGGAGATGTGGCCGCCTTAGACCTTGACTGCGAGCCCATGGTTGTGGACAACCAGGGCGAAGGTAGGAATGTTGGTGAGGCATGTAGTGTAGGGGCTCAAGGTTTGCTCTTGAGCCCATCTCAGTCTTCCTCTCTTTCTTCTACCACTTCTTTCCAGGGATTTGCCGGGAAGCTCCAGTTGGTTAGACCGAAGTCTTCCTCGGTGGTCCCTAAAGTAAAAAACCCGATTGACTTTAAGGCTATGAAGAAGTCCTTGCCTAAGCCAAGGTCCGAAACCAGCCGCGTCACTAAGCCATTGGCTCCTAACCCCGAGGCGGACACGGCAAGAGCGACTCCCCCTCAACAGAGGTCGAGAGCAAAGGTTCGAAAAGCTAGGACCCCAGTACCTAGCTTTGACCCAGAGGCATTCTCTGCAAGTTTGATGCAGCAGATGGTGAACATGGTAGGAACCTTGGTCCAGACCAAGTTCCTGGAAATGTTCTCCCAGCTGTCATCCACGCTGGAAGCCTCAGGCCAGTCCATCCAATCCTTAGCGGAGAGGATGATTGCTCAGGAGAACCTAGTGGCGGGTCTCCGAGACTCTATGGCAACTGGACAGCCACAGTCCGGACAGGTAGTTCATCCCCTACCAATGCCGGACTCCTCAAAGCTGCCTCCCTTCAAGAGTAACAACCCTTGGAGGTCAGCAGCATACGCACCGTTCTCGGATGGTATGCTTACCATCGAGGGGTGCGGAACTCGAAGACTGGAAGACTTCGAGTTCTATCCTGTGGGACTCCAGTTTCCCTTCATCGGATATGCCCGTCTGACAGAAGACGCGATGGTGAGGGAGGATAAAATCCCCAAAGAAAGTGTCATCTTCCCCAGGGAGCAAGCTCAACAAGCTTGGCTCTGGAGCTTGACAGAGTGGCAGTGCGTCAACACCAGGTTGACGGCTCATAAGAGCCCTTTTACCATTTTCGCGGTAAACTAAGAAGCGCCTAACCCATGTCTATCCAAAGTGGCTGAGCTAACCATGCAGGCAGCCATGGAAGACAAACTGATGCCACAGCTCCAGGAAACAGATTTGCCTTCCATTCTGCTCCACGGAAGCACAGACTGTTGGGTAGACGCACCTGCCACTTTTTCTATAGGTAAGCTGGAGCCGGACTGTGGTAACACACTGTTCAGCGAGCGGCTCCCTAGGCTTCCAGACAACCTGATCAAGGCCGAGTATGACGCCAGATTGAGGCTGAGTAGGTCCCTCAACTCCGCCACCATGTCGGAAATGACATCGCTCATCTACGAAGAGGAGGCGTTGTTCAAAGTGCTTACAAAGTCATTGCTTCACACTGTACAGTGTGACTTGTATGACTTTGTGGTAGCAAGGCGGAAACTGTAGGAAGTATGTTTTGGCTGAAGCGTCCATTTGCCATGAGCCAAATAAACTAATTGGATCCTTCATCTGGGGAGCAAACCTCTTCCCCGACTCTGCCGTTAACGAAGTCTTGGCGGAGGCAGTGAGGGTGAGCCAGAGTCTGAAGATTCGCTGGGGACTCATTCCTAAAAGGAAATCCGAGTCCGCCGGAACGAATCCCAAAGGTAAGAAGAAGTTGAGGAAGTTTCAACCCTTCCAATCCTCTCAACCACAGACGATGGTTCCGGTGGCTCAAATGAGTCAACCGTCAACATCAAAAGCACAACCGCAATAGCAGTTTGTGCTTCTGACTCAGCCGTCTCAACAACCCCAGGCTTCGACCTCCTTCTCCGTCTCTCCGGCTTACAATGCTCCCTTTGAAACCCAAGGGTTTCAAGGGTATAACAGGTTTGCCAGAGGCAGCCATGCCAGAGGAGCCTTCCGACACAGAGGTGGCGGAAGAGCCTCCAACCGAGGCAAAGGCTTCCGGGGAGCCCGTGGTGGCCGTCCATCTGCCAACCAGTGAGACTCCTCAGGTAGGAGGGAGGCTGTACCTCTTCCGACATCGGTGGGGGTTCAGCACCTGGGCCCAAAGTATTGTGACCAAAGGTCTGGGATGGAGTTGGATACAAGATCCTCCTCCATCAAACACCTTTTACCAAAGACCAACAGCGGAACTGATAGAGTATACCCGAGAATTACTTCAAAAAATGGTAGTGTCACAAGTCAAAAACTTAAAGTTTCAAGGGCGCTTGTTCAGTGTTCCAAAGAAAGACTTGAACAAACTAAGAATAATCCTAAACTTGTCCCATCTAAGCTCATTCATTCATTGCGACAAGTTCCGAATGCTGACCGTCTCGCAGGTGCGGAGCTTACTTCCCCGTGGGGCCGTCACCACCTCTATAGATCTTACAGATGCCTACTATCATATCCCGATAGCAAGACACTTCCGCCCCTTCCTAGGCTTCAGACTAGGAAAGAAGGCTTATTCCTTCAAAGTAATGCCATTCGGGCTCAACATAGCGCCCAGAATATTTATGAAAATAGCGGAAACAGTAGTCCAGGAGTTAAGGACTCAAGGGGTAATGTTAGTAGCCTATCTGGACGATTGGCTCATATGGGCCACAGACGTCGAAGAATGCCGCAAGGCGACGGTCAAAGTGATAAAATTCCTGGAACACCTAGGTTTCCAGATAAACAGGAACAAGTCCCGTCTAACTCCGGCACCACGTTTTCAGTGGCTAGGAACCCAATGGGACCTAAACTCTCACACACTATCAATTCCGCCAGTAAAACGGAGAGAAATAGCCAAGGTTACAAGGCAATTTCTCAACGACAAGCAGACGTCCCGGAGGAACCAGGAAAGAATCCTAGGTTCACTCCAGTTTGCATCAGTTACGGACATACTACTGAAAGCCAAGCTAAAAGATATAAATTGAGTTTGGCGTTCGAGAGCGAACAGGAGATCCCGGGACAAAGTATCACGGATCCCGGCGATCTTACGCAAGAGACTCCGCCCCTGGACAGAAGTCAAGAGTCTGTCAAAATCAGTACCTCTACAGTTTCCTCCGCCGGCCCTAGTAGTCCATACGGACACCTCCTTGAGCGGCTGGGGCGGATACTCACAATACAAAAAAGTTCAGGGAACCTGGTCAGTGACATTCCGCCAGCTACATATCAATGTACTGGAAGCCATGGCAGTGTTTCTAACACTAAAGAAACTCTTACCAGCCAAGAAAATCCATATCAAGCTGGTATTGGACAGCGCAGTGGTAGTCCACTGCATAAACAGGGGAGGTTCCAAGTCGAGCCATGTAAACCACGTAATGATAGCCATATTTGACCTAGCGGCCAGGAACCAATGGCACCTATCGGCCACTCACCTAGCGGGAGTAAGAAATGTAGTGGCAGACGCTCTGTCAAGGACTACTCCGCTGGAGTCGGAGTGGACCCTAGACGGAGGGTCATTCAAATGGATCTGCCAACAGGTGCCCGGGCTTCAAGTGGACCTTTTTGCCACAGAATCAAACCACAAACTACCATGTTACGTGGCCCCCAACCTGGACCCTTTGGCTTATGCCACAGACGCTATGGCAATAGATTGGAATATCTGGAAAAGAATTTATCTCTTCCCTCCGGTGAACCTACTAATGAAGGTCCTGAACAAACTCAGGACTTTCAAAGGTCAGATCACACTAGTAGCTCCCAACTGGCCCAAGAGCAATTGGTTCCCTCTACTAGTGGAGTTGGGACTCTGGCCCTGGCGGATTCCCAATCCCAAATTGACGCAGTTGGTACAAGCGAAGACTGTGACCGCTTCTGAAAGTCCTAACTTTATGTACTTCATGAAGTTTGCGGCACAGAAAGATGCCAACATTGATCCTCAAAACATCCGGTTCCTAGAATCAGATAAACAAGAATCAACACTGCGTCAATATGATTCAGCAGTGAAGAAGCTAGCCACCTTCTTGAAGGACACAAAAGCACAAACCATGACTACGAATCCTGCGATAACCTTTTTCAGAACCTTGTTCGAGAAAGGGTTAGCAGCGAGTACTATTACTACAACCAAATCGGCACTAAAGAAAATATTCCAATTTGGATTTAATATTGATCTCACAGATTCATATTTTTCTTCTATTCCTAGGGCTTGTGCTAGACTTAGACCGATAGATAGACCTCGAACAGTCTCCTGGTTCTTAAATGATGTCCTTAAGCTAGCTTCGGACACTGTTCATGAGTCATGTACTTATATAACGCTCCTAAGGAAAACATTATTCCTAATAAGTCTGGCGTCAGGAGCTAGAATATCTGAACTGTCGGCCCTTTCTAGGGAACCAGACCATATTGAGTTCCTCCCGTCAGGAGAATTACTACTTTTACCAGATCGTCAATTTTTGGCTAAAAACGAAGACCCACAAGATAGGTGGGACCCATGGAAAATTGTCCCTCTTCCTCAGGATCTGTCCTTATGTCTAGTTTATTCACTAAAAGCCTATTTAAACAGAACCGCCATGAAAACTTCAGGCCCCTTGTTTATTAGGGAAAATGGTGGAACCATCTCCCTAAAAGGAATCAGACAACAAATTCTATATTTTTATACATTCAACTTACCTGTCAGATATATACATAGCTATTACTCCGTCGTCCTGACAGAAATTCGAATTTCGCAGCACACGCGGCAGGTAGGTCAGGTGATCTACCCCCCCGCCGCTGGGTGGCGGGAATAGGAACCATACCCGTTTTCTAATTCATATTTTTTCTGTCGCTTGGAATGTAAACAACGTTTGCAGTTCCTCCTGTTGGATTTTCGTGTTTCATCGCCATTGATCGTCTGGGCTAACTTTTACAGGGAAGTAATGGATCTTTGGTTCGGCATACGCTTTTGTTAATTGTTTGTTAAAATTAACTTCGAAAATTTCGAAGATTAGTGACGTGTAACTACCGAAGTTTTCGGTAGACACTCTTGCACTTTCACGAAAGGGAATTACTTATACTTTCATGAAAGGGAATTAATTATATTTATTCATTAATACAAATAAGTGTTAGAGTTTGATTGAGGAAATGTATATCTTTCGTTCCACTAGGTTTGGGGAAGGTCAGAAAAGTATCTATCCTTTAGAAGCTTTATTAGCTCTTGTGTTAACGAGCAATTATAGTAGTAACAGTACTAGTAGTTGTTGCATCCTCATCACCTTCTTACTCCGCAGAATCTACAATATCATATTTGCAAATTGTAGACTTTGGATATAGTTCAAATGCGAACTCTTAGAACGTAAGAAGTGAATATAGTGTTCCCCCATTATAATGGAGGGTGCGTCTGATCGGCTCTGTCTCGCTCTCAGGTCTAGACCTCCTCCAAGCTCACAAGCCCAGAGGAGAAGGAATGTCAAAAACCATAAGGAGGTTTCAGAGAATCCCCACCGGTCAGGCGTCCCCTCGGCAGGTTCTGTAGAGCGTCCCAGACTGCCAGGGATAGCCATTGGAAAGGCATCCTAAAACAGTGTTTCTCCCTTTTTATGCCTACTGTTCCACGATGGATAGGAAAACTTCGAATGAATGAAATTGACGAAGATCCTCGTATAATGCCTTCTGGTAGAATTATTCAAAATGAGAATGACATTAATCGTTCCACCTTTCGAAATCAGGTGACGATTTAGCGCCTTCTAATAGAGATCATATGATAACATTTGTGATAAAGTCATTGTTCGAACATTTTTATTCGCAACTAGACGAGAGCGCTATCCCATGGGGGTATGAAATTGTTATTTCAACATAAAATTCCCCATCGGTGCATTTTTAGATATAGATCTATTCTGATGAGAACTATTTAGATTATTTGTCAATCGAATGAATTATATGGATCTCGTTGAGTGATAAAGCATATATGTATGACTTTTAAGCATCTAGCTCCTACCATGCTTAGGACAAGTCGCCTTAGGACTACGGTATGGCAAGGCATATACACATACCGAAATTTATGTTATAATGGTCAAGTGAATTCCTTACAAAATTTCCTAAATTAATACGGTTTACCTTAATGTAACAGTATTATAGAGGATTCTATTACGCTAGAGTATGAGTTATATGATGCTATCGTGTCTTCGAGAAGTGATCGGAGAAGCATATCTTTATTGGTGAATTGAGAGTAGGATAGAAACATTTTTCTTCGTGTTAGAAGAGGTTTCCATGAATTACCAGTACCCTTCTAAGACTTTCCTTGGAAGGAATATGTTTAAAAGGATTGTTTAGACGACACCTATTTAGTTTCTAGACTTGTCGAAGTCTCGTTCGCTTAATTATGCTTGTATAAAAACTTCCTGAAGTTCGATAATAATTTTATAAGATTCCTTTATTTAATGGAGTAACTGGCAACTCTGGAAAGGGAAGGCCAGACGGCTTTCGAAGACTGCTTTCGCTTTGAGTCTGAGACCAACGCAGTACCATCTTGTTCTCAGTCGTGAGCGGTCGTTTACAGCTCTCTCTCCTGCGGAATGGGATAACTAACCGTATCTCTTCCCTACAATCGTGGTCTTAGCCTCGGATTGAGGGAATACTGAAGCTATCATAAATAAAATATTGTCTGCCTTTTGTTAGGAAGCTTTCAATAAGAACGATATTACAACCTTTTAATGCTGTTTACCGTAGGTAACATATTGAAAAGGATTCTAATTGCAGCAGAACATTATATTATTTAATGCACTCATACTTACGAAAGCATGGCTTATTAGAGTACATACTTTGTGAGAAGAGAGATGTAATAGAGATTCACTTCAAGACTACGGTATGGTTAAGTCTTTCGAGAAAGGACACAACCGTATTTAGAATCGGATATTGCGCAGAAGTTGTATGAGTCGGATGGGAAACATTCTTTTAGTGGGAAATGGTTTCCCTGAATGGATTATACTACGTATATAAAAGTTTTTTATAATAAGAACGGAATTAACATATTAAAGGATGTCGGGTACCATAAAGACACAGATGTTCTGGCACATAACATAAAGATAATTAGTAGGAGGCGCCAGCCTGGCGAAAATTGCGCCAGCCTGGTGCAATAAGCCAAGAGCACCATCCAAAATATTTCTCGTTTGAGCGAGTTATTAAATAAAAGCAATGCAAGAATTTGCGAGTCCGTGAGAACCTCGATCGACGATAATAACTGTTAAAGTATGTCTAACATTTATTGCAAAGAGTTGTGAGAACCTGCGAGAAGTCATCTTCATAGATCTCTTAGCAAGGTAGAAGACGAACAGTCTTCCTGTAGACTGCTTCCTTTTCCTCGAACCATGCCATAAGGAATCATAAGCGCCAGCCAGACGCCTGGCTCCAACTAGAAAATAATTAGTTAATAGATATACCTTAGAGCAAATTATGCTTTCCTACATAGAGCTGGGAAGTTACTCAGTCCCTCGCACTAGAGTAGTCCTTCTCGTTCAGAAAAAAAGGGGGGGGGGGGATACGGAAGAATTAACCGAGGTAAGAATAATTCCCCTTCCGATATACTTGAATTAGAGGAAAATTGAGAAGAAACATCCAACTATGGAAGTACTGTAGAATTATAGGATTCTTACAGCACCTCTTCTTATTTTGATATCGAGATTTCCTGACCACGGTTGCAAGTAATGGGCCATAAAGGCTCCAGCCAGGCTTTAACCAGGCGATAGGCGCCAGCCAGGCGCGAAGCGCCAACCAGGCGCGGAGCACCAGCCAGGCGCGAGGCGCCAGACAGGCGCGAAGCGCCAGCCAGACGCGAGGCGCCAACCAGGCGCAAGACATCAGGATCTCCAATTTCTCAGTATTTGTAGATAGACTTTCCAAGAGTTTCCTCTTTGAGAACTGACACAAGATCAGTTTTTTCCTGACAGGGACACAAGTTGTCGCACAGGAGGCCGTGGCCCTTGTCAGGATTAACTGAAATTGCGGAACTCTCTAACAAGAACAGACTTCTCATGTCAGGTAATATAGTGGTCGCGTGAGCGATTTCTTTCCTGGCAAGAGGAGTTGTTTTGGGAGAAACTTTCTTTGCCAGATCAACCCTCTACTGACAATTATTCTAGATATCGCACAGGCGAACGTAGTACGTGTCAGGATAAGTGGGTTCTTCTGCTTTAAAGACCTTTACATGGTGAAGAGAACCGATATCTTTAGAGGTCTCTCGCTTTCCTCAACCTTATGAGACAAGTGATAGAAAATATATTGGACTCATAAGTTAATCTGGGTGCAGGTTTTAGAAAGACCTTGGCAACCCCCTTTTTTATTGCACGTTTCGGCTAGTCCCTTGAACCATGCAGCTCCTCTTTCTCCTCTTTCATTGTTATTAACAGGATGTTTTATTATCCTACTCCTATGTAAACATATAACAAGGGAGACCTTGTAATGTTTTGGTACTGGAAAAGACTCGTAGGAGCTCTCAGTATTGGGTGAGAGGCTCTTTCAAGTATCTGAACCGTACATTACGGCCTGATGTCCTAGGATAGGAATCTTGAATGATTCTCCTCGATCCTGGATCATTTATTAGGAGAATAGGATAATAATGATTTGTTGTTTTGCAGAATAACGATGATAGAATTTTCCATTCTCTCGTTGCCCAGGCACGAGGATGGGAAGAAAGGATATAAGAGAGAGGTAGCAATATACGTCATCTTTATTTTATAGAAAGGGGAATAAAAGTTAGTCTTTTTCCCCTAAAATATAAACTCTTTACAGATTGTAAGACAAAGGGCGTCAAAGAAAGAGAGGATAATACGTTATGCCTCATTTTAGACTTAGAGAGGTTGAATTCACAGAGGTCACGTTCTTCTCACAGCAGGTTTTGGAAGTCTTTTCCAAGACAGTCTGAATATTCTTTCAGCATCTATTTTAAATGGACCTTAACAACCTCTCCACTCTGAGTCTGTCTATGTGCAGACTGACCAGAAGTGGACATGAATGAGAGGATGTTTCAAGGTAAATGACAGTAGTCATGGATAAGATATATAATTACTGCAGATCGTGCTAGAGGGAATGAGGAAACTGTCCTCTTCCGATACCTCTGTGAACCACATAGCGGTTTTTTCTTCCCCTTCAGAGGGAAGAATCACCTTTGTATATATCTGCTATCAAAGAACGCAGTAAAAGGCTATACTCTGTCTCTATAAAGGGAATTGGAGATAGCAGAGCATTAAGATCTTCGGGATCTTATACAATACCTCTATACAACAAGACTAGGAGATCATATAATTACAATGGGATCCTATTTGGGTCTCAGATTCCGTGTTCTGACAAGATGGAACTGCTCCTCATCAATGTTTCTCTTGGTACTAAACGACCAAAAGGACGAGGGAAATTTGGGCTTGGAATCTGGAATCAAATTCTAGAAAGACTCGGCAATGGGTTCCTGCCTGCATGGTATGTTTGGCAAAAGAACTAAAACCTTTTATTCCTGGATCAACGCTTTCAGATAAAGGATTCGTTGTCCAGGCAATGTATTTACGTTGTCATCTACAAAAGAAGATAAGGTTTAAACGTTTGCTGACAGAGTCTTTGGAATACGATGAGGGCTAAAAACTACTTCCCAGAAGGTTCGAAGAGATATTTAAAGAGCTAGAAATCAGGAATCCTCCCAATTTCAGCTCAGAGTCTCCTTAGACTTCCAGGCTCTTTCCCTGCCTTCGTGCAAGGATAGAGAAGATTTTGCAACGAGAGAACTCATCAACATGTAGGAAGAGTGCTCGTTAGCAACGGAAGTATCAAGTATTATCCTCCTCGGAGGAAGACTGGTCTCTCAGACTATTAGATTTCCTATCGTCTACTGGATGTAGCTGACTAAAATTACCTCCCCTTGTTGCAGAGGCCATAAGCTCAAAGTGAAAGAGACTTTCGGACAATGTAGCGCCAATCAGGCGCCAAATGCCAAACAGGCGTAAAGACGCCAGAGCAAGACAGTCCAAATAAACACTGTCATTGTCTGATGAGGAGAAGGAGTAGGCCTCCAATCTGGCGCAGATGCGCTAGAGGCGAATAAATCAGGCAAATAAAGTGTCCGAGGTGGACATCGCCAGTTTTTCGAGACTCTTAACAAGCTTGAATCTCCAGCAAGTGGGGAGAAGTCAGCCGGCAGGCGTCAGGCGCGGTGAGGCGCCGGCCAGGCGCAGAGTGAGGCGCCAGGCAGCGCCAGTGAGGGCGCCAGGCCAGGCGCCCGGAAGGAAGGCGCCAGGCCAGGCGCGAGGCGCCAGGCTGGCGCGAGGCACCAGCCAGGCGCTAGGCGCCAGGTAGGTGCGAAGCACCACCCAGCAGCGCAAGGCGCCAGGCAAAGCGAAGCGCCATGCCAGGCGCGAGGCACCAGCCAGGCGCTAGACGCCAGCCAGGTGCAAGCCAGGCTCTGGGCTTCATCCAGAAGAGATCTATTTCAAAGAAAGCCCTGGTCTTCTTTGGAACAGTGGAATCTCTAAAGCACTTCTTGAGTAACTTGATGATTCCTTCAAACAGCTAAGAATTAAAAGCGCTTTAAGTGCGATCTTTTAACAATTCTTGTTCTTTCCATAACAATATGTCGTGAGAGACATATTAGCTGTAATAACAGGAGATGCAACTCTGTGTTGACTTCTCTTTGCACGAAGGAGATCAAGTGGGCCTATGAAGAAGATCCTTCTCTCTTTGTTATACGTGTCCACGGATGCGTTGCTGGGATAGGGAGCCGACACTGATCCTTAACTAGTGAATTAAAAATTTTTAATTTTAACATAAGTGTATTATTTTCTGGGGTTATTTGAAATGAGTTTGGGGATAGCTCTTTTCAAATTAAGCACAAACTCCCGTGTTAGGATCAGGTGATCGGGATCGGTGTTGTGCTCCTTAAATTATGCCAATAGGCATTGTGTATTGTCAGGTAAGTGGATAAGACCCCATTGACAAATGACCACTAGATTCTGTCAAGTAAGTGGATAAGACCCCATTGACAGATCTACAAGAACTCTTAGCCATAGGTCACATCCTCGCTGAGGCTCTTGAGACGAAGCAGACTACTAGCAATAGCTAGGAAGTCGACCCTTCGTCTAAACACATAGGAACCAAGGTTTTATTTATTTATTACCTACAACGTATGTTGTTTACCTGTCTATTCAGTAATAGCTGTCTTTTACCCTCCACCAATGGTGTGAATCAGCTATGTATATATCTGACAGGTAAGTTGAATGTATAAAAATGATATTGTTATGATACAATAAAGTTTTATACATACTTACCTGGCAGATATATACAATTAAATGGCCCACCCAGCCTCCCCTCAGGAGACAGCTGGAAAAAAAAAATATGAATTAGAAAACGGTATGGTTGCTATTCCGCCACCCAGCGGCGGGGGGGTAGATCACCTGACCTACCTGCCGCGTGTGCCGCGAAATTCGAATTTCTGTCGGGACGACGGAGTAATAGCTATGTATATATCTGCCAGGTAAGTATGTATAAAACTTTATTGTATCATAACAATATCATTTTATCAAACAAGCTAACCCGAAATCAATTCCACGAGCACATGATGTCAGGGCGCTAGCTATATCAGTTACCGTATATTTCGGCGTATAAGTCGACCCTTTAGCCCCAAAAAATCATGCCAAAATTAGGGGGTCGACTTATCTAACGGTAACAAAAAGTGAATCTTTATTATTTTGGCATATCGGTACAGGAATCCAGGCTTTACAGTTGGCTAATAACAATGACAGCCTTGTTGAGGTAACTATATGTACGTAAATACCAGTATTAAAAAAATTTCACACTGTAATACGACAATAATAATAGTACATTAGAACATCCATTACCTTAAATAAAATGAAAAAATCAAAGTAACTTGAAGAAACCCCAATCGCACAGCAAGTGTAAACATTGCATAGCCTTTTGTAGTACAGTAATTGAGAAGGATGCGTTCACTCTGACAGTTTTGTATTTACCGGGGTATTGTTCAAAAACATTTATGGTATGAAATTTTTATTTATAACTTTAAATAAAATAAAAAAAATTTGTATTTAATAGTAAATATGTATTTAAAATCCTTCAAAATTACTTGAGTCATCGTCACTTGAATTAAACAATTCATAAAACAAATTATCATTCACGGTTTCATCATAAGGATCCCAGTTTGAATCTGGTGAATCAACTGCAGGTTTGTTTTCCCTCAAATGAGCCTGTTTATGCCATAGAAGAACCAATGGTCAAGGAATATTCCAACATAATAATAAAATACCGGCACGTCGTTTTAACAACCCAATCAAAACATTAACTTGAGTGGCAGTTTGTACATACATATATATGTAGGCTGTTATGCAGCGTAAGTTAGCGCTTTGTTTGTTTACATTACACTCGAGTAACGTATCTTTCATTCGTCATTTCTAATCATATTTTCAGGTATTCATCTTTTATATATTACAGGCAGTCCCCGGGTTACGACGGGGTTCCGTTCTTGAGACGCGTTGTATGCCGAAAATAGTCGTAAGCCGGAACATCTTCAAAAATCCTAAGAAAACCTTACTTTTAATGCTTTGTGTGCATTCAAAACTATGTAAACTGCATTCTTATTGCATTTTTCATCAAAAAACCTTTAAATATTGATTACTTTGTATTTTTGGTGTTATATTTCATCTGCCAGATCAGCGTTTGTAGGCGTCGTAACCCTGGAAATAATTTCTGATGAATATAATTGAAAAGCGTCGTAACCTCGGAACGTCCTAAGCCGAGACCGTCGTAACCCGGTGACTGCCTGTACACAGATTTGTTAATATACCGAGTATATTACCTGTATTTCTTATGGTAAGTAGAGCAACATATGTACCGTAATAACATTCAGGTTATTTTATATGATACGTTTTACCCTGCTGCTTATTTTGAGCGTACGGTTGGCCTCACATTTTATAGGTCGACTAATATACCCGGTATTAGTTAAAATCATAAAAATTTACTCAGACTTGGGGGGGTCGACTTATCTTCCGGTCGACTAATACGCCGAAATATAAGGTAATTATTTTCAACACATGAACTTTGACGATCTCAAAAAGTATACAGGCTGGAAATCACCGACAGTATTTAAACGCCACTACCTAAAATCCTTAGAGGCCCTTAAATTCCCAGCAGTGGCAGCGGGGAACACAGTTTTCCCTGACACTGCGTAGCATGGTAGTAATTAGTCTAAGTAGCCTATGTCTCTCTCTCATCTCTCTCTCCTACCTGCCTCGCTAGCATTCTTGACCTTAGCTCGGTTGTTACTGTGTTGCACACTTTAACCTGGTTTTCACCTGGATTGTATTATGATCTTTATTGCTTGTACACATGGATATCTGGTTCAGAATTATTATATGTCTGGTTATACAACCCTATTAGTAGATAAGAACTGTAGTTTAAGGTTATCATTAAAAATCTGCAAAGTATTAAGGAAATTTATTAAGTATTTGTAGATTGAATATCTATTATTAAATAATATTCAATTTCTGGGCTCAGCTCGTGTCGCTGCGCGAAATATCCTTTAATCTATTATTTCTAAGGTAAATGTACTAACACATACCAGAGAATAAATAAATAAAGAAAAAGGTCAGTATAACTGACTCGCTCACCCTCCAAGAGGGTGTCGGTATGAACACTATGGCGAGTGAGACCACTACCACGAGCCAAATGCCAATAGAATTCTCCCACTACAAAATCCCCCCAAGAGGAGAGCCGACCCCGCAGAGTGGGGCAGCAAGTACTACTACTCCATCCATCCCATGCTGCCGACTGCTGCGCCTCTGGTGGACATCCTTTTCAGTTAGCGCACACGATTCACACGTGCCCTTTTTACTCGGTGTTTTTTGTGCCCTTTTCTTTGGATTTATTTACCATGGAGCGTGCAGCCATCGCAGCAGCTAAGTTAAGTACTCAGTGTTTATTGCTAGTTGGTTTTTTCCGGCCCTGAGCCCGTATTTGCCGTTTTTTAGGTATTAATACGAACTCTTGGTCGAAAGCATGGCAGCATGGTTCTGCCTCGTGGTGGGTTCGTTCTTGGTCACCCATACCCAGAACATCCCCTTACTTATGTACGCTCTATTTTAATTATCCGCTTTGTTTAGGGTACGGTCTACACGGTTTTGTCATGCATGCATGTCTTTTACCTTATGTAGGCTCCTTCCATCCAGACCCTAGCCACGGCTCTTAGTATCGGCCTCGGCTAGCTTTGAGTAGACTTGCCTTCGGGTTAGTCGTACACTCCTGGATTTTTTTTTTTTCTCCTACTATGTTTTTGTTTTCTTTCTTTCATTATTATTATTTATTAAATTATTATATATATTTGTTTAGGTTAGTTAGGTGTCTGGCTTGCTTAGCCTAGGTCATGGGCCATTGGGGCCTTTATGCTACCGCTCATCAGTTCGGTTGCTTCCCGATAGCTTCTCTCTGATCAGTTGGTTTGTTTCTAGGCTTAGTTGTCTTTTGTTTTGTTCTTACCGCCCCGTGGTCACTACGTGATCACAAGGCAGCCAGACGCCTGTCCAGTCACCTTCCCCCCCTCCCGCTCTTCTATAGAGTCGGGGGGGGTGCGTGTCTGCACATGCTCGCTCCACATACCCGAGCCTGCCTCCCTCTCTCCCCCAGACGGAGGGAGTAGAGGGACGGGACAGACCCAGACTGGACTCGACCTCTCCGGCTTCTCGGTCCGGCCGGATGGTAACGTGGGGGGGGACTGGCCTTTCCCCCCTCCGTTGCTACCCCGTCGCTCCGTTGCTAGCCTGAGTCTGTATGTCCTCTCGCTCTTTCCCACCTTACTAGGGCTCCTTTACCACCGGAGTCCTGGCATCCAGCGGAAAGGTGCTAGTCCACCCAGCAGTGGACCGGAACATACAGTTGGTCCCTTCTAACCTCTCCGTCTCGCTGAGTTACAACACTCCGCCACGCACTGGACTTAGTCCGGTACGTTCGAGTTTAGGTTTAAGATTATTTAGGTTAAACTATTAAGTTTTATCTTAAGTACCTTAAACCATCCCCCCTCCCTTACCTGTTCACCGGATCTCTCCGGGGTTATAGCCTATTCAGGCGATTAAGGGAGGGTTATGCCCAAATTTTTTTCCGAGCTCCGGCATGCAACGGAGTTCTTCTGTCCTCTAGCCTGTAAGTGATAGTCTTTAAGATACTCATGTGTCTTTTCACTTACAGACCACCAACTGTGAGCATCCGGGATGCGCCGCCACACTTCAGGACCCTTGTGGACACGAAGTTTTGCCGGTCCCATGCTCCATGCGCGACTCCGCACGGGGACATCCAGGTGTGGTACCACGAGACGTGTACCATCTGTTACGATCTGGTGAGCCAGCTCTTAGACGGGTAAGTATTCCAAACTCCGGTAACGGGTCCTCATTTGTTATAGTGCTTAAGCTTTTACATAATCACTAACTTAAGCTTTAAGTTGATTTTAGTTTAAGTTATTCTTAAATCTAATCAATACCCTCTCTTCCAGGCTCCGGCTGTGAGGGATACCGCACTGGCAACCCTGCGGGCCTGGGTCGGCGGTTTCGGGAAGAACGCCGCCAAGGGTATGCCCTACATCCTTGAGAAGAGGTTGGCGGTACTAATCTTCCCCGGAGGCAAGGCGACAGGCTACGGTCGACCCAGCAGAGGCGGCCCCGACTATCGCTTTCATCCAGCAACAGCTGGCTGCCTCATTAACGGACCAAGGCCAGGATATCTCCTCGGAAGTCGCGACGCTTGACATTAATGTGGAACCTATGGTAGGTGTAGACGACCTGTTGGTCGAGGTAAGTTCGTTGGACACCCAAGGGCTACCCTTGGGTGCAACTGGTTCTTCTACTCCTGCAACCTCTCCATCCTTCCAAGGCTTTACGGGTAATGAACTTTATACTTCTCCTGACGCTTCAGTTAGACCCAAGGTCAAGGTCAAGCGGTGAAAACCTTGACGAAGACGTCGTCGTCGTCTAAGAAGACGGCTTCGGCGTCATCCTCTTCTCGTAAGTCTCCGGCTAGGAACCCCGGAGCAGAGAGATCTAAAGCTTCTTGGGTACCGGCTCTAAGTCCTCGAGGACTAGATCCTCCAGGGAGAGATCTCGCACTCCAGCGGAGTCGTCAGTTCCGCTACCCTTGGTTCCAGTTCAGAGCCACCCTTCCACCTCCGCTACAGCTCCGGCTTGGACTCCAACGCCCTGGGTCTATTACAACAATTGGGCGATTTGGTTGGGTCTCTGAAAAATAGCATGGAACAAATGATCTCTCGGTTGTCTGATAGGATTACCTCTCAGGACAACATTATAGCCGGACTGAGCCAAGCTCCTCTAGCCTCTCCTCCACCTTTCAGCACAGGTGGAACTCAACTTCCCCCGTATGACTCTCTACCTCCGTCTCATGAACAACCCATGGAGAGTAGCGTCATACGCCTCCTTCCAAGACGGGCTCATCTCTATCCCGGAATGTGGAACTCGGAGGATTGAGGACTTCGAGTTCTACCCGGAAGACCTTCAGCCCCCGTTCATCGGCTACGCCAGGCTCACCGCCGCAGCTATGACTCGGGATGATAAGGTACCAAAGGAGACAGTCCTCTATTCACGTGACCAGGCTCAAAGAGAATGGCTCAGGTGTCTAGAGGACATGGATTGTTCCAACACGAAAATCCAACCTTTTAAGAGTCCGTTTACGATCTTTACGATGGAAGAGGGTACTCCGCTCCCTTTCTTGACAAAGATCGCGACGACTACTATTCCAGCAGCCCAGAAGGGGGACTCCATGCCTCAACTGAAGGAAGCAGATCCTACATCTCCTTTACTTCCTTCAGCCGGTGAATTGTGGGAAGATTTACCTAACACCTTCTCAGCTGGCAAACTCAAACCAGACTGTGCTATGGAGCAGTTTGGTGAGAAGCTACCTAGGCTTCCAGATAGCCTTATTCAGGCAGAATTCGATGCCAAATCGCGGTTAGCCAGGTCAATTAATTCCATGGCTATGACCGAGGTGGCTACCATTGCCTATGGGTCGGAACCGCTCTTCAAGCTTCTTACCAAATCTTTGACTCAAACGGTGCAGTCTGATATGTTTGAGTTCGCCACTGCTAGGACGAATTGTAGGAAACATGTCCTACAAGAAGCAACAATTGGCCACGAGCCGAATAAGTTGCTTACGTCAAGCATCTGGGGAGCTGACCTCTTCCCAGAAGCGATGGTTAAGGAGGTTCAGTCAGAGGCTACGAGATTGAACCAGAGCCTTAAAGACCGTTGGGGTCTTACGGCCAAGAGACGGCAGGACCAAGCCGGTAAGGGTAAGGCTCAAAGGAAACCTAGACGTTTCCAGCCCTACCAGAAGAAGCAGCCACGCTTCTCTCAACAAGTTCCGGCTGTTCCTTTAGTGCAAACAGCTCAACCTTCCACCTCAAAGGCTCAGTCGCAGCCGATTTATGTTATCTCGCCTCAGCCTCAGCCCTCCACCTCTTATGCTCTCTCTCCAGCCTACAACCAGGTCTTCGAGGGTCAAGCTTCACAGAAGTATGACCGCTCGGGTAAGGGAGGCAGAGGTAAGCGATCCTTTCGTGGGAGAGGATCGGGAGATCCCTTTAATAGGGGAAAACATTTCAGGGGAGGCCGAGGGGGCTACCAGAACCAATGAGGAATTTCAGGTAGGAGGGAGGCTGTTTCACTTTCGCCACCGGTGGAACTTCAGCAAGTGGGCTCAGAGCATTGTCTCGAAAGGCCTGGGTTGGAGCTGGTTAGCGAACCCACCCCCATCCAGGCCTTTCCGCCAACTTCCTTCCAAGGAATTGACGGAGTACGCAGAGGATCTCCTTCAGAAAGGAGCTATAGCGAGAGTCAAAAGGTTAAAATTTCAAGGACGCTTGTTCAGCGTGCCAAAGAAAGGCTCACAAAAAAGAAGGGTAATCTTAGACTTGTCCCGCTTAAACTTAGCCATTCGCTGCGACAAGTTCAAGATGCTCACGATCTCGCAGGTGCGGACCTTACTTCCCCGTGGGGCCGTCACCACCTCTATCGATCTTACAGACGCTTACTATCATATCCCTATTGCAAGACACTTCCGTCCGTATCTGGGCTTCAAGATAGGAGGACCAGACATTCTCCTTCAAGGTAGTTCCTTTCGGGCTCAAAGGGTGTTTACAAAGCTGGCGGAAGTAGTAGTAGTTCAACAACTCAGATCGCAAGGGGTTATGGTAGTAGCGTATCTCGACGATTGGTTGATCTGGGCTTCAACAGTCGAGGAATGCAACAAAGCAACACTGAAAGTCATTCAGTTCCTGGAATATCTAGGCTTCAAGATAAACAGGACCAAGTCAAGACTCACTCCAGAGTCAAACTTTCAGTGGCTGGGCATTCAATGGAATCTATCCTCCCATACTCTGTCGATTCCATCAACCAAGAGGAAGGAAATAGCGAAGTCAGTCAAGCAATTTCTAAGTCACAAACTGGCGTCAAGAAGAACTCAGGAAAGGATCCTGGGTTCACTCCAGTTTGCATCAGTGACGAACATCCTAATGAAAGCCAAACTGAAAGACCTAACCAGAATCTGGCGTTCACGAGCGAATGTCAGGTCCAGAGACAAATTATCCTCAGTCCCTCTGATTCTAAAGAATCGGCTCCGGCCGTGGGCGGAAGTCAAGAACTTGTCGGTGTCAGTGCCCCTTCAGTTTCCTCCACCAGGGATCACTATCCACACAGACGCGTCTTTAAGCGGTTGGGGAGGATATTCCCAGTTCAAGAAGGTTCAAGGAACGTGGTCACCTCAGTTCCGTCAGTTCCATATAAACGTACTGGAAGCAATGGCAGTGTTCTTGACTCTAAAAAGGTTACGTCCGTCAAAGTACTCCCACATAAAGCTAGTCCTGGACAGCGCAGTGGTAGTACATTGTATAAACAGAGGAGGCTCCAAGTCACGTCATCTAAATCATGTCATGGTAGCCATCTTCTCCCTGGCGGACAAGTTCAGTTGGCATCTCTCCTCCACTCATATAGCTGGAGTGAGAAACGTCATAGCAGATGCTCTATCCCGATCAGTACCTCTAGAGTCGGAATGGTCACTGGACAACAGTTCGTTCCAATGGATCCTTCAGAGAGTTCCAGGTCTTCAGGTGGATCTATTCGCATCTCAAGCGAACCACAAACTCCCGTGTTTATGTGGCCCCCCCCAACCTGGACCCTCTGGCCTATGCCACGGACGCCCTGGCTCTAGACTGGAACAACTGGGAGAAGATTTATGTCTTTCCTCCAGTGAATCTTCTCATGAAAGTGTTAAACAAACTCAGGACATTCAAGGGTCAAGTGGCTCTAGTAGCCCCAGACTGGCCGAAGAGCAATTGGTACCCTCTAATTCTGGAACTGGGTCTTCACCCTCTTCGGATCCCAATCCCAGGCTCTCCCAGTCAGTACAAACGAAGACTGTGTTCGCTTCCTCAGGGATTCTCAAAACCCTAACTTTATGGATTTCATGAAGTTTGCAGCAAAAAGGGATGCGAATATTGACCCTCAGAATATTCTCTTCTTGGAATCCGATAAAAGAGATTCAACTTTGAGACAGTATGATGCTGCTGTCAAAAAGTTAGCAACCTTCCTGAGAGAATCAGATATTAGAATCATGACAATCAATTCAGCTATATCCTTTTTCAGATCCTTATTTGAAAAAGGCTTAGCAGCTAGCACGATTACGACAAACAAGTCAGCCTTGAAAAAGATTTTTCAATTTGGGTTCAACATAGACTTGACGGATTCCTACTTCTCGTCTATTCCCAAGGCATGTGCTAGACTTAGACCTTCTGTAAGGCCTACGTCAGTATCATGGTTCTTAAACGATGTTCTAAAGTTGGCTTCAGAAACCGATAATGACACATGCTCGTTTATAATGCTCTTAAGAAAAACCCTATTTTTATTAAGCTTAGCCTCAGGAGCTAGAATTTCAGAATTGTCGGCTTTATCCAGAGATCCGGATCATATTCAGTTCCTTCCCACAGGGGAAGTGCTACTTTCTCCGGAACGTAGCTTTATAGCTAAAAATGAAGATCCTTTGATGAGGTGGGAACCATGGAAGGTACTACCCCTTCCACAAGATGTATCTCTTTGCCCAGTTTCAGCCTTACGAGCCCTTTCTGTCCAGGACCTCCTCATCCTCCTCGGGTCCTCTCTTTAAGAGAGAAAAAGGTGGCACTTTATCTATTAAAGGCATCAGGCAACAAATCCTGTACTTCATTAAACAAGCCAATCCTGACTCTTTCCAAAAGCCCAACATGATGTCAGGGCAGTAGCCACCTCAATTAACTATTTTCAACATATGAAACTTCGATGAGTTGACAAAGTATACTGGATGGAAATCGCCGACAGTGTTCAAACGTCATTACTTAAGTCCTTGGAAGCTCTGAAATTTTCAGCAGTAGCAGCGGGTAACATAGTTTCCCCTGACTCTAACTAATCTTTAGTAGAAGATCCAGTCCTCCTTTCTACCTGCCTCACCCAACAGTTCGTCTATTCCTGCCTTGTTCATTTACGGTCACCTTGTGTCTTAGCTGCTTTTATGGTGATGTGGTGGGTGTCCCTTATTTTTTTGCTAGGGACACTCGCAATGATTATGGATATTGATCTCATGGATTGTCATCCCCTTATTTTTTATGCTAGGGGATACATCTTATTTGTAACGGTTACGGGTTTTGTATATTAAGTCATATACATTCCTTTATATATTATTTTTGTTGAGTTTGTTTTGTTCAACTTATTATGTTAATTGCTCTGGAATTTTGATACATAGCTTTACACAGATACCATTTTTGTACATATATGCCATATTACCTCGTATATATGTAAATTACCTTAAGTTAAGAATATTATTAGAATTAAGTGTAATTTAAGCAATATTTCTATTTTGTATCACTGTGTATATGTATCCTTATTAGCAATTATATTCTTTTACTTATATTTTATCTTTTATTTGAGACCTACTGTTATTTTGTTGATTTTGTTTACAAATCTTGTGCTATTTCTCTGGTACGATTACGCGCAGCGACACGAGCTGAGCCCAGAAAAGGGATTTTGACGTAAGGAAAAATCTATTTTCTGGGCGATTGGCTCGTGTCGCCAGCGAAATCCCGCCCTACCCATCCCATCGCCCAAGATTGTCTGCTAACTTCAGGATGGCCACCAGAGGAGCAGTCGGCAGCATGGGATGGAGTAGTAGTAGTACTTGCTGCCCACTCTGTGGGTCGGCTTCTCCTCTTGGGGGGATTTTGTAGTGGGAGAATTCTATTGGCATTTGGCTCGTGGTAGTGGTCTCACTCGCCATAGTGTTCATACCGACACCCTCTTGGAGGGTGAGCGACGTCGGAGTTAGAACTGACCTTTTTCTTTATTTATTTATTCTCTGGTATGTGTTTAGTACATTTACCTTAGAAATAATAGATTAAAGGATATTTCGCTGCGACACGAGCCAATCGCCCAGAAATAGATTTTTCCTTACGTCAAAATCCCTTAATTATACAAGTTTCAATTTCCTTACAGTAATTTATCTACACTTACTTTCCAAGCTGGTGGGGCCAATTCTCTGTTACTATTTCACGGAGCGACACAGGGTAGGCCCAGAAAAGGGATTTTGACAAAGGAAAAATCTATTTCTGGGCAGTGACCTGTGTCGCCCAGTAAAACCCACCCTCTAATTTCCACACCCTAATCTGGCCGTAGCAGTAGTGGGTAGCGGAGGCCTAGAACGGCTCCTCTGTAGACGAGGGATATTGAGAAAGGAAGAGACTAAATGGCAGGGGACCTCTGGTAGTGGTCACACTCGCCCCAGATACCATACCGACACCTTAAATAAAGGTGAGCGAGCCAGAATATTCTGGCATTACCATATAGCTTTTTTCTCTGGTATATTTAGCAATAGTATTTATACTTAGAAATGAGTGCTAAAGGAACCATTTCACTGGGCAACACAGGCCACTGCCCAGAAATAGATTTTTCCTTTGTCAAAATCCCTTTTTTGTGAATGTCCTGCACCCTAGGCAGGGGCAAAACATGCTTTAGTAGCATTCAGAGTACATACTCCTTCACTTCAAGCTCCCACTCTCGTAGTAGGTGACCCTTGGCTATACTGCCATGCCTCTACAAAGTAAGGCGAGTGCCAATAAGAGGTGGTAACTTCCTGTAGCAGCTCTCTTACAGGTAAGAAACAAACAAGCATTTTTACCAGTGCTGGCAAATTTTCTATACTCCAAGTTATTACATTGCCTAATATTTTGGGGGAATACATATGTCCTTGCATCCCACCTCTTGACAGTGTGAGAATCAGCTATTTAATTACTGGGTAAGTTGCATATACAAAAATAAGATTTTTTATAATAAACTAACATTTTATATATACTTACCTAGTAATTAATGATCAGAGGCCCACCTACCTCCCCTTGCAAGTATATAGGGCATAAATAAATTGTCAGTTCTATGCCAAGTTGTTCCTCTCTCCCCTGATAGTGGGCAGGGCTATTATGACCAAAACACAAAAGAATCGCTACTGCAGATTTCTGGTTAGCAATTTTCAATTATCAGGGCACGCCCAAGAACGGGACCCCTGTCATTAACCGGGGGACTGCCTGTACTCGCACATTCTCTCTCTCTCACTTACCATACACCTTAGGCAAGATGCTACCAGTCTCTCTAGGGGAGCAGGGTGAGCTACACAACTTCTGGAGCAGCCACCACAGGCCCCAAGGAAAACATGTCCAAGGACCTGTGGGCAACACCCCGAAGGTAGAAGGACATGAATGTGGTTTGTTGGGACCACACTCCTGTCCTTAAGGGGGCTGGCTGGCTAATGCCATTTTTTAAGGACAGGACTTTGATATTCATACCACATAATAAGGTGACTTGGGACATCTCCAAACCGCATTTGATTTTCGCCTCTGACCTTCGGTTTTGTGACCCCAGGGCGATTTATCCTGAAAATAACCATTTTTCAAATTCTATCTCTTCCCTTGATATTTAATACTATTAAGACCTGGGATTACTACCATATATAGACCTGATGTAGACCTCCAATCGAATGAGGAGTTTTTTTTCTAAAAGTAATTTTTTTGCTAGATATGAATTTTTCCAATATGGTAAAAAAAATAAACCCTATAAATCAGGAGAAAAAAATTTATAAAAAAAAAAAAAACAAAAAAAAAAAACGAAACAAAAATTGGAAAAAAGGGCTCTATTTGATTGTTCTATAATGTCTTTCTGAGTTATATACCAAATTCCAATTTCATACAATCCACTTACCTGTCAGATATATACATAGCTAAGACTCCGTCGTCCCCGACAGAAATTCAAATTTCGCGGCACATGCTGCAGGTAGGTCAGGTGATCTACCGTCCTGCCCTGGGTGGCAGGATTAGGAACCATTCCCGTTTTCTATCATATTTTCTCTGTCGCTTGGAATGTAAACAACGTTTGCAGTTCCTCCTGACTTGATTTTTGGATTTCATCGCCATTGATCTTCTGGGCTATCTTTTGCAGGGAAGTACTGGGTCTTTGGTTCGGCATACGCATATTAATTTGTTTTAATAACTTTGGCTTCGAAAATTTCGAAGAATTGTTTACGTGTAACTACCGAACTTTTCGGTAGACACTCACATAGTTTGCAAAAGGAAAATTTTAATATTTATTCATTAATAACGTGTAGTAAATGTTAAAATTGATTGAGGAAGTTTAAGCCAACTTCCTTCTTGAGGAAGTCAGAATAAATAGAATTAGTTCGCTTCCTTTAGAAGTTTTTATAGCTCTCGTACTAACGAGCAGTTAGAGCATTAACAATACTAGTAGTGTTGTATCCTCATCTCCTTCTTACTTCACAGAATCTTCAAATTCATATTGCAATTTGAAGACAAAGGAATGTAGCTCAAAATACGAGCTATTGAAAGGTAAGAAGTGATTTTAGTGTTCCCCTTTGCAGTGGAGGGTGCGTCTGATCGGCTCTGTCTCGCTCCCAGGCCTAGACCTCTTCCAAGCTCCCATGCCCAGAGGAGAAGGAAAGTCGAAAGCCTTACGGAGGTTATAGAGAATCCCCACCGGTCAGGCGTCCCCTCGGCAGGTTCTGTAGCACGTCCCAGACTGCCAAGTTCGCCATTGGAAAGGCGTCCTATAATAATGAGGGTGCGCCCGATCGGCTCTGTCTCGCTCTCAGGCTAGGACCTCTTCCAAGCTCACAAACCAGAGGTGAAGGAATGTCGAAAGCCGTAAGGAGGTTTCAGAGAATCACCTCCGGTCGGGCGTCCCCTCGGCAGGATCTGTAGTAGCGTCCCAGACTGCCAAGGATAACCGCTGGAAAGGTATCCTATAATAGTGATTTCGTTATCCGATTCCTCATCAGAAAGGGGGAAGTTCTGACGAATTTTCGAGACCTTCTAAAGTTCTTAGAAATCTCTAAGTAACTGGATTATATCCCGGAATGTATTACGGAAGTATATCCTCCCCTTTAGATCGGATACGGAGAAGTAGAAGTAGCTGCGAAGATCCTGGGAAAGTTACTACAGCAGATATCTTTGTTGGTTGGAGTACTAAGGAGGGTCCTTCTCGGAAAGAGGACCTCTTCCTTCTGGAATCCCGTCCGCTAGAAGTCTCTGAGAACTCGGACGAGGCACCTATCAAGAGTCTTGGTGGATAAGGAGAAAGAAGTTTCATATACGAAGAATTTTCTTGAAGATGCAAGATATTATCTTTCTCACAACAGACTGCTCAGGACCGCTTCAGAAAAAGCGTCCTGCGAGAGTGTTTCTCTTCTTCTGCTTCTCCTTCACTTATATGAGGGTGGAAAGACTCGGATCTTTCCAAGCCCCTGAAAAGGCTTTGGAAGAACCTTCTTTGAACTCGAGCCAGAGCGCTTAACTGATGAAGCTCCCTCGCTCGATCAAGAAGGTGAAGTTGTGTCGACGTCCCCCTATATGGACGTACGGATCATACTCCTACGAGGTTCTCCCTCCCCTCCCATTGAAGAGGGGCGCGGGAGAAGCTTCTAAGAGTATCCTACTGGCTGTTCAAGAGAAGCTAGCCTCCTTGGTAGGAGTTATGGCTAGACATCCTCCTCGTAAGAAGGACGTTTCTCTTCCGATCAAGAAGTCTCGTCCTCTCTCTCCTGCCAAAAATGAGGCGTCTTTCAGACATGAAGCTTCATCTTCTAAAACAAGTAGAGGAAGATTTTCAGTCTAGTTCGAGAGCGAGAGAGGCATATGCCAGACAAGATGTCGCACAGAAGACGCCAGCTAAACGTGAGGCGTCTTCTAGGCGCGAGGCGTCATACAAAGGCGTGGAATCAGCCTGACGCGAGACTCTAGCCAGGACTTATTCCGGACGTGAAGCGTCATCGAAGCACTAGGCGCCAGCCAGGACGCCAGTTGAGTGCGAGACGTCTTCCAGGCGTGAGGCGTCTTCCAGATGTGAGCAGTCAGCCAAGCGCGAAGCGTCAGCCAGGACGCTTGGCGGACGAGAGGCGTCATACAGGCGCAAGGCGTCTTCCAGATGCGAGGAGCCAAGGCTCCAACCAAGCGTCAGCCAGGCGCCAGGATCTCAAGCTTCTTTGTGTTTGGAGATAGATTTCACAAAGACTCTCCTATTTTGAGATTTGTCACAAGTTCAGTTGGTTTTCCTGACAGGGACACAAGATGTCGCACAGGCGACCGTAGCCCATGTCAGGAGGGACTGTGACTGTGGGAAGTTTTCTAACTAGAACAATCTTCTCATGACAGGGAATTAATGTTCGCCTAAGCGACTTCATCTCTGTCATGAGGGTTTGTTTCGGAGAAATAGTCCCTCTCTTTGTGAAGAGAGGCTCTCTCCTTAGGTGACTCCCTCTCTTCTACCAACATTTGGAACAAGAGATGGAAGACATAATAGACTAGGAAGTCAAGGAGGGTGCAGGTCTTTCAGATTACAAGACCTTAGCAACCCGTTTCATTACAGCTTTATGTCCATGTAATAGGAAACTGGAATGATTCTCTTCGATCCTTGCTTCTTGTTGGGATCTCCTTCGTCTAACACTAAATTGTATTACAAAGATAGAAATTTTTCCATTCTCCCTCGGCCTCGGAGGAAAGAAAGAATGTAAAAGAAAATCATCCTTTAGACTACGGTATGGTCAAGTCATATGCACACACCGAAGTAGACTACAGTTTCTTAACATCCTTACATAGGTTTCCTAGATTAATGATGTTTACCTGAAATGTGCAGCTTTATAAAGGATTCTTATACGGCAGAGCACGATATGAGATAATTATCTCATGCTTTTTAGAAACGCATGAAGACAGCATAATCTTTTTAGAATCGATTTTTGCTCAGGAGAAGATGGATGAGTTCGATGGGAAACATCCTTTTCGTGTCAGAAGGATGTCCCTGGATGGACTATAATACGTTTTGATAGCTCCATCCCGGCGCAAGCCAGAAGCGCCAGAAGCGTAAGGTTCACCTAACAGGATCTTTTCTCGATTTAGCAAATTATTAATCTATAAGTCCATCAGTCTCTATCTTATCTCTAAGAACATCGAGAATTTCTCTTTTTACTCCACTGTTCCCGTTTATAAATAGAGGCTATTGAGAACAAGAACACGGAACGAAACGATATCAAGAGGTTCGTGGTATCAGTTTGCACTTCCGAGACAACCTTCTCGATCAACGATAACTGTTAAACATCAGTATAACATTTATTGGAAGAGTTGTGAAGTCTGAGAGAACCTTCTTTATAGATCTCTTTGCGAGGTGTAATAAGGACTTTCTTCCTACAAACTGCTGCCTTATTCTCGAACAAAAGGTAACAATACGCCATCTTTACTGTTAATGGGGAATAAAACTTTAGTCTTTTTTCCCCTAGTTATATATATTCTTAACAGATATTAAGATAAATGGGCGTCAAAGGAAGAAGATGAATGCCTCATTTTGGCCATAGAGAGGTTGGATTCACAGAGGCCACGTTATTCTCTCAGCATGGGTCGGAAGGGTTTTTCTAAGAGATTAGAGATTTTATCGGAATCTATTATAAATAATGGACCTGAAAAACCTATCCAATCTGAGTCTGTCTGCGTGCAGACTGACCAGAAGTAAACATGAATGAAAGGATTTTCAAGAGAAGCTTGATAATTCCTTCAAACATAGAGTGGCTGAAGATCGTGCTAAATGGAAGGGGGAAACTGTCCTCTTCCGATACCTCTGTGAACCACATAGTGGTTTTCTTCCCTTTCAGGGGGAAGTATCACCTTTGTATTTTCTGCTTTCAATGAATACAGTAAATGATATACTCTGTCTCGACAAAGAGTATTAGAGATAGCAGAAAATTAAGAACTTCGGGATCTTATACAATACCTCTATACGATAAAGGTAGGAGATCTTATACTTAGAATGGGATCCTATTTTGGGCCTCTGATTCCGTGTTCTGACAAGATGGAATTGCTCCTCATAAAAATTTCTTGGAAAATTTTAGGAGAGAATTCTTGGTTTTCTCTTGGCCCTAAACTGCCAAGAAAATATTGAAGTTTTTGAGCATTGGAATCTCGCATCTTATTCAGTGGAGACTTGGCAACGATTTTTTTATCAGAATCTTTGTTAAAATAAATTTAACCCTCTATTCCTGACTCAACGATTTCGGAGAGAAGTTTCGTTGTCCAGACAGGATACTTATGTTTTCTTCTACAAAAGAAGAAATGGTTAAAACATTTTTCCTACAGAGTCTTTTGAATACGAGGAGGACTCGAAATAGATCCCAGAAGACATTGAGAGAGATACATTAGAGCTAGAAATCAGGGGTCCTCCCAATTTCAGCTCGGAGTTACCTTCGGCTTCCAGGCTCCTTTCCTTCCTTAGAGCAAGGATAGGGAAGATTCGGCAACGAGAAACCTCATCATCATTTCAGAAGAGATCTCGTTAGCAAAAGAAATAATCACGAAGGATCCTCATCGGATAAAGACTCTTATCTCTCGCACTGTTAGATTCCTATCGTCTACTAGATGTAGCTGGATACAATCACCTCCCATTGCCTGAGAGGCCTAAAGCTCAGAGTGGAAGAATTTCTTCCGTTCTTCTCCTGTCCTGATGAACCATTGTGATTCTTCAGGACTTTCAGACAATGTAACGCAAGCCAGATGCCAAGTGCCGTAATGTCATTGTCTGATGAAGAGACAGAGCGGGCCTCCAACCTGGCGCATATGCGCTAGAGGCGAACAAATCGGACAGATAAGAATGTCCGATGTGTACATCGCCAGGCAACCTCGAGACTCTACCAAGCTAGCTCAAGCAAGTGGGAGGGATCCAGCCAGGCTCCAGATGCTAAAAAAGAGCCAACCTGGAACCAGGAGCGAGGAGTCAGCCAGACATCAGGCAAACTCGAAACGCCAACAGGTGCAAGGCACCAGCCAGGCGCGAGGCGCCAGCCAAGCGCGAGGAGCCAACCAGGCGTGAGGCGCCAGCTAGGTGCGAAGCTCAAGCCAGGCGCGAGGTGCCAGCGAGGCGCGAGGCGCCAGCCAGACGCAAGGCGTCAGCCAGGCGCGAGGCGCCAGACAGGTGCGAATCTCCAGCTAAGGTGCGAGGCGTCAACCAGCGGAGAGGCGCCAGTCAAGCGAGAGGTACCAGACAAGCGCTAGGCTCCAACCAAGAGCGAAGCACCAGCCAGGCGTGAGGTTCCTGCCAGGCTTCAGGCTTCAGACGGGAGAGATCCATTTCAAGAAAGCCCTGGTGTTCTTTGAAACATGGAGATCTCCTAAGCACTTCATAGTGACTTGATTCCTTCAAACAGCTGAGAATTAAAAGCGCAGGAAGTGCGCGCTTTTGCAAATTCTTGTTCTTTACATAACAATATGTCATATAAGACATATTAGCTGTGTTGTACGGTAGAGGCAACTCTGTGTTGACTTCTCATTACACAAAGGATGTCAAGTTAACCTACGAGAGATCCTTCTCTTTTGGTTTATACGTTTCTGCGGATACGTTACTGGGATAAGAGCCGACACTGATCCTTAACTTTGAGTTAAAGTTATTTAACTTAGTGAAATTATTGGGGTTTTTGAAAGGAGTGTGGGAATAACTCTTTTCAATTTGAGCGCGAACCCTCGTGTTAGGATCAGGTGATCGGGATTGGTGTTGCTCTCCTTAGTTATGCCAATAGGCATAGGCGTATTGTCATATAAGTGGATTAGCACCCATTGACAAGTACCTTTTAGGCTCTGCCGAGTAAGTGGATAAGACCCCATCGGCAGACCCACAAGAACTCTTGGCCACAGATCACATATCTCGCTAAAGTTTCTTGAGGTGATGCAGACTCCTTGGCAACAGCCATATGAAGTCTACCACCTATCAGACAGGAACCAAGGTTTATTTATACCTACAACATATGTTGTTTACCTGTCTATTCCATGTTAGCTGTCTCTTACCCTCCACCAAAGGGTGTCAATCAGCTATGTATATATCTGACAGGTAAGTGGATTGTATGAAAATGATATTGTTATGATACAATAAAGTTTCATACATACTTACCTGGCAGATATATACATAGCTAAGACTCCGTTGTCCCCGACAGAAATTCAAATTTCGCGGCACACGCTGCAGGTAGGTCAGGTGATCTACCGTCCTGCCCTGGGTGGCAGGATTAGGAACCATTCCCGTTTTCTATCATATTTTCTCTCTTCCACCTGTCTCCTGCGGGGAGGCTGGGTGGGCCATTAATCGTATATATCTGCCAGGTAAGTATGTATGAAACTTTATTGTATCATAACAATATCATTGTTATAGCTTTAAAACTAAGTGAGAAGATAGATTTTGAAGGTCAATAAGTATAGTTTTGAGATACGGGCGTTCAAAGTTTTCCTTCGTATTTCTATAAAGACAATGTTAATAAATAATGATTGTTATGAATGTATATTTCTTTTTTGTGTATTAATAAACCAAAACTATTTTATTTATCATAATCATAAATGATGATCCCTTTGCTCATATATCGTAGCCTGGGGCACTGCTTGAGGCAAGATGGGGCACTCCTTCTTATGCAACTCTCTCTCTCCCCTTCACTAACTCGGCTTATTACAGCGAATTTTCTTCTTCTGTATGTTAGTGAGATGTTTTCCTTGTATTTTCCTCTTTGGCATGATGAAATTCTTGCCGAAACAAAGATAAACAAAAGTAAATGCAAGAGAATGTCAGAGGTGAAACTCGAAGGTGTACTCTCTTTTTACAAAGACAATTTAATAAATCATGATTATTATGAATTTCATATTCCATTTTGGGTATTAAAAAACCAAAACTTTGTTATTTATCATAAATGAAGATCTCTTTGCTCAAAGATCGTAGCCTTGGGCACAGTGTGACGTGTGTTGTCAGGCAAGATGGGGTCATTACTACGCAACCCTTACTACGCAACCCTCCCCTCTCTCTTCACTAACTACGTGTATATTATGATATTCTGTAATAATACTTGAGCGATTTTTCTTCGTCTGTATGTTAGCGAGATGTTTTCCTTGTCTTTTCCTCATTGGCATGATGAAATTCCTGCCGAAACATACATAAACATATGTAAAAGCAAGCGAATGTCAGTTGAAATCGAATGTGTAGACTACTTGAAGTTTGTGCTCGCACTGATGGTTGGACTTGGTAGTTGACTGAAGTGAAGTTTCCCTTCTCGACTCGGGGAATGTCTACAGATGCCATTTCTCCCAATTTCTTTGACAATAATTATCAAAATTTACGGTAATAGAAGAAATATTG
Source organism: Macrobrachium nipponense (assembly GCF_015104395.2). Lineage (NCBI taxonomy): Eukaryota > Metazoa > Arthropoda > Malacostraca > Decapoda > Palaemonidae > Macrobrachium > Macrobrachium nipponense. The sequence continues at coordinate 132,705,946 of NC_087202.1, read as the reverse complement.
CATTTTCTTGTACAGATCAATGTTTTAGGCTTATTGAGTTACGTTCACTAATTACCCTGTAACTACGAAAGTAAGAGGAATTTTGACGAAATATTTTGTATACATATTCTCAATTGCCATATGAAGCTCCATGAATTTTTTCATGACTTTGCATTTTTTGGCCTATACCACCATATATAGGGGTTCCGGCCGGCCCCCTTAATACCTGTAGAACCGACAGGTTCTTCCAGAATGCGAAGAACAGACCAGTGCCTGTAACCTCATGAAACCTTATTCGGAATGTACCCCCGTCTACCCCGTCAGAGTACACTCGCTTGATTGTCTCATGAAGCCAAAAAGAAATTGTGTTCATGGACACCTTTCTTGGTGAAGCCAGTGCAGTAGTGCCTCAGGTTATGAAGTTAATCCGTTCCGAAGCGGCCTTCGTAATCTGATTTTTTCGTATCCAGAACTACGTTTTACATGTAAATTGTCTAATTTGTTCCAAGCCCTACAAAAACACCACAGTAAATTTTATAATAAAGCTAAATTGACCAGTAAACAATGAAATACAACAATTTGGACCATTCAAGCACATTTTAGCAGTCATATCCAGCCTGTTACCATGGACTTGGCTCACTACAAGACCTAATTCCGTTTTTAATATTCTAGTTAATCTCATTATTTGTCATTTTCCAAAGCTTGTCCCTGGAGTTGCAATCTTGTTGAACATCATCTTGGGAATAGGATATTCAGTGTGAACATGTGCTTGGTACCATCCCTTCTTTAGTTTGTCCAGAATTCCAGAATTCCCATAAAGTTGTTTGTTGATTGACCCTTGTACTTCTGAAATTATCAGCTCATATAAGATATTGATTTTAAGTTAGTATGAATACATAGTAAATTAAATGTTAGGAAAAATTACAGATATTTTACCATGAGAGTAACTATATATATTTATTTCAGCCCAGATGTATCTTATTGTGGCTATACTGTTCCCCATCCAATGGATAAGAAAATACATCTCCGCATCCAGACAAACAAAATACCTGCCCTTGATGTCTTGCACACAGCCCTGAAAAATCTTAAAGCTGAAAATGAGGCTATTAAGAAAATTCTAAAGGTTTGTAAAAGTCATTACATTGTTTATAATAATAAATCCTTAATTTGTAGCCATTTTCTGTGTCCAAATCTTCCTATAAACAATTATTCTTCCAAGGAAAAAAAAGAGCTATAGCCTTGTTCATTTGGTCATGGGCATGGGCTGCAAATCTGGTAGGTCCTAACTCAAAACCATTTGGATTTTGATTGACCTATATTTATATTGCATAACCTTCGTTTCATTGACTTGTATTTGTTCAATGATTGTGTGGTTCGTATCATAGGCTTTATCTTCTTTTTCATTAAGTTCTTGATCATACTCTTCATAGTGATTTTATATAGAGTGCTATATGCATTTTTGTTTGCTAGTGAGTAGGTAATTGTTTGTGTATTATTAAGCCATGGAGTGGCAATATGGACATGGTTTCCTATTAGGTTGGTGACATCTTCTTTTTGATGTGTAGGCATCATGTAAGTTTTTATTGTCAGAAAATACTAACTTAAGAGTATTATTGACACATTTCTCTATTCCTGTATGTGGATAGCTTTTTCATTAGGATGAATTTTACTTACTGTTAAAGATAGACAACCATCTCTTTTTACACTTGGTGTGGTTGGCATTCAAAATAAAGAAGATTGCTTTGCTGACTAGGATAACTGTCTAGTTCACCTGGTCTCCATTAGGTGTGTCTTGAAAGTTTCAGTTCTTCTAACCACTTTTCTGTGCTGCTATTTGCATTCACTGGTTAAAATACATTTCATTTGTTCACACAGTTTGTCTTTGACTGGCAGCAGCAACAAAAACATCATATTGCAATGCACCACCTGAACACCTGAATTAGCCCTGGTCACCTGACCAGCCTGAACAATTCCCCACAAAATTACCAACGCTGCAGGTAAACATTGTTACCGAGTCACCTGTCCACGGTTGGCAGCGCTGCCGCCAGCAACCGGCCAACAGTGACTACTTACAGTAATCACTTTTTGTTCGCCCGACTGCTAAGACGTGTCTTGCAGCGGCGAACCTTTTGGTCATAGCCCGACCCCCACAGCTTCCTTGGATAAAGCTTTTGTTGACACCTGCTCAATTTGGAATTACCTTGGATTTTTCTCTGCTTTCCGATATTGAAGATTATGACTTGGACCGAAGTGGACTCGACTGCAAAGGATTCCCCTCTGGCAAAGAGGACTTCGGACCTTCCCAGTGAAGATGCAGCAATTCATCGCCCCTGTACCACCTGCAAACGGAGGATGAGTACTCTCAAATATGACTGGCCTCTATGTATTGCTTGTAGGAAGATCCAATGTAATCTGGGTCGTAGATGTGATGAATGTAGGGACTGGTCTATGAATCAGATGCAGGCCTATATCAAACGTCGGAAAGCTCTTGCTTCAAAGAGTAAGGCTAATTTGGCTTCAAGGATAAAACCCAAGGTAGAAGATGTGTCTAGTGACTTAGAGTTGGTTCTTTTTAAGAAGCTAGAAGACAGACTGACATCGAGTATGTCTGGGTTATTAACTAACTTAGTATCTAAGTTGAAAGATGCAGGCTAGTAATAGGGAACAAACTACTAATCATTCTTTTCCAGCTCCCCTGCCTGTTCCATAACCAGCCCTGATGGGTGCTGGGGGTCATGGCGTTCCAAAAACTGAATGGGTAGGAACTACCGTCCCCCCTGGCACGGAGCAGGCAGTGTCTGCAGCAGAATTCCCCTATTCCCCTGAAAATGTAAGTCTGAGTGAGATATCAGAAGTAGGATCGATACAGACAGCTGAAGTTGGGGATCATTTAGGTAAGGTATGGTTCCAAGGGCGGTTTCCTTCAGATCCCGTAGGTAGTCCAGGTAAGGTAGGTTCACCTTTGAATCCTGAGGATTGTTTATTTCAGGCCAATTCTGGGCCAAGAATGAAATCTTCCCTTCCTCCTCCTGGGAGTTTGGACTTGTTTCCTTCGCCATGGGCTCCCTTGGATGCCCCCTCTACCTCTGAAGTTCCCTTCCCTTCCCCCCCTTGTGACCAGGAACTTTGCTGTAGTGGGGGGGCTTGCGTGGTGCAATGAAGAATTGAGCGATGGTGGTGGGGTGATTTATTCATCCCGGTAGGTACTGTCATGCCATTAAGGTCAATTCAGAGCATCCTGACTAATCCTGGTACTCTGTATCACGTCCTCCTATTTTCATTATTTCTCTCCTTCCTCTGTCCGGATGGATTTTGTTGATGACCTTAGCATGAATTTGGACACGCTCTTACTGTTCTTTGGAGTTGAGGGAGGGTGGAGTGGGACGGCATGCCTCTCCACCCGTAGAACTGGAGTACCCAACGTGGTCGAGCGAGGGGAAACTTTTATGTCAAACCCTGCATTTGGTGCTGGGTCTGATCTCGATGGACTGACGACCCTCAAGGTACTGAATGTGGGGTGTATATCTAGGTTGTACCCCTAGGGTGCCCCAGTAAGGGAATTGCATCCTCTAAATGTGGCTCCATGGTGGGTATGGGGAAAACCTAGACGAATCTGCTAATTATCATTATATGAAGACTTTAAAACCCCAAAATCCTGATGACCACTGCACGGAACCAGACATGGGAAGGACTCTTCAAACCAGTGTGGTTACACTGGCACCATATATTCCCCATCAAGGGAGAAGAAATTTTGTGGGAAGAAAATCCTTAGAAGAATCTGGAGGATGTGTCCCTAATGAGTTTGATAAATATCTAACTATTACCTTTGAGGATAAAGTTATGAATATTTTTGAAGTACATAGGGATATTGTAAAATGCTGTGGGAGGGAACCTAAGATATTGCCACATGGTAGAAATAAGCTTTTGGTAGAGACTAGATCATTAGAAGAAAGTGAGAAATTGAAATCTCTGAGTTTACTGGGAGGAGTTCAGAGCGAATGTAAACCACATGATACCTTCAATCATACCAAAGGAATTATATATGCTCCTCATCTTATGATTCATCCTGAAGAGGAACTGGAAGACGAACTTAAAGATCAGGGGGTATTGAAGGTGGAAAGACTGAAAAAGAAAGTAAATGGGGCATTGTGTCCTATGCCACAGTTATTATTAACTTTCAATTCTTCTAAATTACCAAATTTTGTCAAAGCAGCTTGGTACAGATATAAAGTGAAACAGTACGTGCCGAGACCCAGGAGGTGTTTTTACTGTCAGGAATATGGGCATATAATTGGGTCATGTAGATCCAAGTTGCAAGGAAACCCTGCAATTTGTATAAATTGTGGAGAGGTTGAGCATGGTGATTGCCATGCTGAACCAAAATGCATTCATTGTGGGGAAGCACACCAGTCATCCTCGAACTCGTGTGATGTTTTCCTTTTTGAGAAAGAAGTACAATATACTAAAGTCCTTGAGAAAGCTACTTTTGCAGAAGCCAGAAGAATAATACTGAACAAATATATAAGACCAGGGGTATCTTTTACAAGTGTTGCTGCAAATAGACAACAATTGAGAAGGAGGAAAGTTAATTCAAATACTATTTCAAACTCATTTAGAACAGGTGGAAAAATTCAAAAATCCCATGTAACAGAAAGTAGCAGCAAAAACAACTTGGGTAAAGCTCAAATTAAAATGTCTACGACTTCAATAGCATCAGCTTTGGCTGGTGCACCGGCCTCTTTGGAGGCAGCATCAGCTTTGGCTGGTGCACTGGCCTCTTCAGAGGCAGCATCAGCTTTGGCTGATGCACCGGCCTCTTTGGAGGCAGCATCAGCTTTGGCTGGAGCACTGGCCTTTTCGGAGGCAGCATCAGCTTTGTCTGGTGCACCGGCCTCTTTGGAGGCAGCATCAGCTTTGGCTGGGGCACCGGCCTCTTTGGAGGCAGCTTCAGCCTTGGCTGATGCATCAACCTCTTTGGAGGCAGCATCAGCTTTGGCTGGTGCATCAGTTTCTTTAGAAGCAGCATCAGTTTTGACTAGTGTAAGTAATTTGGAATTTACATCTGTCCTTGCTGATGTGCATGCCTCTTTTGGGGAGTCCCCCTCCTTAGCTGATGCAATGGCTTCTTGGGAGCCTGGAACACCAGCTACGGAGGCAGCCAGCCAAGAACCAGAAGTTGCTTCCTGTATGCAGGTAGCAATGCCAGTCCCAAAAAGAAAGGAGGCTGAGGGTGGCAGGCAGTCTCCCTCTAAGAAAAAACAAAGTAGGATTCCCCAAATTCCTGGCAACCCTACGAAGACAAAATATCTTCAAAGAGGCCCTATTATCAAGGCCTCTAAACTCAAGTAAATTCTTAAATTTTCTTCAGTGGAATTGTCAGGGCCTGAGAGCTAAATGGGAGGAGCTCAAAATGCTAATTTTTGAGTTGTCTCCTGTTTGCATAGCTTTGCAGGAGACTATGCTCAGCAGTGATTTTATTCCTTGTCCTAAAGAAATAATGTTGCTTACCATTCACTCTAAATCAAAACAATAGAAACCGGGGTGGAGCAATGTTATATGTTCTCCATGATACTCCACATAAGCATTTTCCTGTTAATTCTTCTTTGCAAGCTGTTGCAGTGCAAGTGTTTCTGGCTCGTAAATATACAATTTGTTCTGTATATCTTCCACCAAATGTAGCTTTCCCTAGTACTGATTTTTGTAATCTCATCAGACAGCTTCCTCTGCCTTTCGTCATCCTAGGTGATATGGGGGATTTAATTACTAATGAGAGAGGAAACTGCCTGTCATCCATTATTGAAAGTGAAAATGTTGGTGTTCTAAACACTGGAGAACCCACCCATTTCCATGTACAGACCGGTACTTTAACAGCCATAGACTTGTCAATATGTAGTGCCGATGCCATTATGGACTTCAATTGGCGAGTGATCGATGATAGGTATAGTAGTGATCACTTTCCAATTGTTTTAAGCACTGGATCAAGTCCTCCATGTTCAAGATTACCCCGTTGGAGTGTAAAAAGAGCTGACTGGGCAAATTTTGAAGAGCATAGTTCAATCGAAGCTACAGCAGATGAATTTGGATGCATTGAGGATGCTATGGAATTGTTAATTACTACTTTATTTGCAGCTGGACTTCAGTCAATTCCAAGAACATCAGGTCTATTTATGCGGCGACCAGTTCCATGGTGGTCAAAGAAATGCCATGAAACCCATAGAACTATGAGATCTTGTTTTACTAGGTATAAAAGACGGAAATGTAACTATTATCTGGTAGAATTTTGTAAGGCTAAGGCAAAGTTTAGGTTTGAAATTAAAAATGCACGAAGAAAATCTTGGATAAACTTCATTTCTTCCATAAATTGCAAAACTCCCATCACATTAGTGTGGAAGAAGATAAGGAAAATAGCAGGAAAGTTTGTACCTAGCCAACCACCTGTGTTAAAAATAAATGGCATAAATGTAGGAGATCCAAAAGTAGTGTCAAATGAGTTTGCCCTACATTTTGCTAAAATATCTAAAAAAGATAATGAGAAACCGTATGCAAACAGCAGAAAGCAAATGGAACAGTTGTATTATCTTGATTTCACAACAAATAAAGAGGAGTCTTATAATATTCCATTTACTATGAGAGAATTTGAATTGGCTCTCTCAAAGTGTAAAGAATCTGCTCCCGGTCCTGATGAAATTTCATATTCTATGATCAAGCATGCTGCTCAGAATACTAAAAGATTTATCCTCAGTATAATAAAACAGAATTTATAAAGAACATTACTACCCTTTATGTTGGGAACTAGCAAGAGTCCTTCCTTTTGTCAAGCCTGGAAAGGATAGTTCTTTCGTAGGAAATTATCGTCCAATTGCCCTAACATCTTGTTTGTGTAAACTAATGGAGAAAATGGTGAATGCTCGTTTAGTGTGGTATTTAGAGCGAGGAAACTTTTTCTCTCCGGCCCAATGTGGTTTCCGCAGTATGCGATCCACTGTTGATATCTTGGTTAGAATGGAGTCTGCAATATGTGAAGCCTTTTGCCTCTAAGCACCACTTTATCACGGTTTTCTTCGACTTGGAAAAAGCGTATATGATACTACGTGGCGGTATGGAATTCTGAAAGTAGTCCATGAATATGGTTTAAGAGGAGAATTAGCTATTTTTATCAGCTATTCTTAAAAATCGTTATTTTCAAGTACAAGTAGGAGCAGTTCTGTCTGAAGTCTGTAAACAAGAAGAAGGTGTTCCTCAGGGCAGTGTGTTAAGTGTAACACTTTTTGCTCTAGCAATTAGTGACATAGTAAAGCAAATACCTGCTGATGTTATGCACACACTCTTTGTGGATGACTTTTCTTTATCTTTTGCAGCTGCACGTATGTCAGTAGCAGAACGTCATCTACAAATAGTAATAAATAAGGTAGTGAAATGGGCTGAAGTGCATGGTTTCAGATTTTCTTCATCAAAGACTGTAGCTATGCATTTCTGTAGAATTAGAGGGATACATGCAGACCCAGATTTATATGTTAATGGCCAGAGAATATCTTGTGTTAACGAAACAAGTTTCTTAGGAATGATTTTTGATACTCGGTTGACATGGCTTCCCCATATTCTAAATCTCAGGGCTAAGTGCAGAAAATCCTTGGATATCTTGAAAGTTTTGTCAAATACATCTTGGGGAGCAGATAGACTCCAGTTATTGAGATTGTATAAAGCCTTGGTTTTATCAAAATTAACATATGGATGTGAGGTTTACACCTCGGCTACCCCAAGTCGCCTTAAGATTTTAGACTCCATTCACCATACTGGAATTAGGATTGCTACTGGAGCTTTTAGGACTTCCCCTATAGAGAGTATGTTAGTAGATGCTGGGGAAATGTCCCTAGCCTTACATTACCAGGCTCTTCTGGCTCGAAGCTGGTTCAGATTCCAAAGACTTCTTGGATCCCTAGTATGCCATTCGCTAAGAAATGGAAGATTTGATAGCTTTTATGAAAGTCATCCAAAGATGCCACGTCCATATGCCTTTTCAGACTGAAATCAACCCTCCAAGACCTGAATATTCCAACCCTCCAAGACTCCTGAACATTCCAGACAAATGTGTACTACCGGTCAAGGCATCTGTATCTCCCCCTTGGAAATTCCCAGCAGTAGAGTTTTGTAACTACTTCAATCAACCAAAAAAGAATGTCTCTGATAAAATATTACGTTACACCTTTTTAGATCATATGTCACAACATGACAATTTTATCCCAGTTTTTACCGATGGATCCAAAACCAGTGCAGGCGCTGGTTTTGGCATAGTTTTTCCGTCCTTTGAGCGTAGTGGAAGGCTCTCAAGTAATGCTTCTGCATTTACTGCAGAATTATATGGAATTTTAAATACTGTCAAAGAAGTTTTAAAAAGTAATGATAAGAATTTTATTTTGTACTGTGACTCTAGAAGCGCTCTAGAGTCACTGAAAGATTTTTATTCCAAACATCCAGTAGTTTTAAGTATTCTGGAATGGTTATTTTTAGCTAAGCGGAGGGGTTTTAATATTGAATTTTGTTGGGTTCCAGCACACGTTGGAATATCTGGAAATGAACGCGCTGATGCAATTGCCAAGGAGGCTGTTTCTCGTATTGAGCCCAGATCATTTAAGCTGCCGTGCAGAGATTTATATACTCCAATTAGAGAGAAGCATAAAGTACTTTGGCAAAATATTTGGTCAAATTTAACTACAAATGTAAAAATGAGAACAATTGCACCTGCAATCAATCCTTGGCAGTACGATTTTATGCCCAGAAGGTTTGAAACGGCTCTGTGCCGCCTGCGTATTGGACATACTAGGCTGACACATTCCTACTTGATGAGTCGTGATCACGAACCATACTGTGAGGATTGCCTGGTTCCACTGACTGTTATGCACTTGCTGGTTGAGTGCCCCAGTTTGGTGGAACAGCGCAATCAATATCTATACTATGGGAAGGAGAATAATGTTTTTAAGTTGTCAAAAATTTTAGGAGCAAATGGGATTTTTAACATGACTGGCTTGTTTGGATATCTTTTTAACACTGGTATTTTAGATAAACTGTAATGCTTGTGTGCACCTTGCTTTTATTCTTATTGAAATTGTGTGTATGTATGTGTGTGTGCATGTACGTATGTGTATGGTATGTATGTGTGTGTGTATATGTATGTATGTATGTAATAATTTCTTTTTTATATAATTTATTTTTATATATTTTATAATTGCCAGTATCTTTTATCATATTTTTAAAATAATTCTGTTTAATTATTATTATTAAAATTTATAGGGTCTTTTTATATATAGTTCGGCATCAATGACCTAGTTGTCACGATGCTAGATTAATATAGTATCAATCAATCAATCAATCCCTTCCCTTCGGGTATTACGTCAGAGCCATTGTCCTCGAACATTGAACAGTTTAATTTGGCAGAGTATAATGGAAACATTTTAGGCCTTTCACAAGGGTATAGGTCTTTAGTTAGGCAATGTTTTATCTTAGGGTTTTGTTACATTCAAGATCATGTTCTAAAAAATTTCCCAGAATCCTCAAATGATATGCTTTTGGATTTTCAGGGGGGGTAAGGAGTCTATTTATTTTCTGTCCCTTAAAAAGATGTCATCATCGTCAGTTTCTCTTCCCCGGTTTTGGTGGGTTCTGTTCCTGTTTCAGAGTTTTCCTCTGCTCATCCTCCGGCAGGTTTCGAGACTTCACCTGTTTCTGTTCCTCTTGAAAGTAATTTTGCTTCTAATTTGACCGTGTCACGTTCTGCAGGTTTTTTATTTCCTCGCTTCCTTCTCAGGTTACTCCTTTTAGTATTCCTTCTTCTTCCACTGGTTTTGGTGTTTCTTCGGCAGGTGCGGCAGTTACCTGTTCCACTTCCTCGATTGCAGGGCCCAGGATAGCTCCGATTGTGTCTTCCTCTATCTTCCCGTCTCCCCCTGTCCTTCCCAAGGTGGAAGAGATCTCACTAGATCTAGGTACTGGTATTGGTTCGTTTTCTGGTTTGGTATCGGGTCGTTCAGATTTCCGGACTTTGTCGGGTCCAATGGTTTCTCAGCTGGGTGTCGAGTATGTCCTTATGCTGCGGTATCTTCAGCTCCAGGTGTATGTATGATTGGTGCGCCTCCTTCGCTTGCTCGGGAAAAATCTCCCTTGGATAGCACTGGTTTGGTTCTTGCCAAGTTGTTGAGTCACGGTCGTGAGGTGCAAGATCTGCACAATTCGGGTGGTGTTTTGCCTCTGCAAGTTTCCTTTCATCGTCCAGTGCTGTCCACTCTTCCTGGTAGGGGAACTGATTTTGCGCAACATTTTGTAGTTGGTGCCAGTGCGGGTTTGATGTCTTCAGCTGTTCATTCATTAGGCGTAGGTCAAGAAGGGTTAGGTTCTCCGTCTGTTCAGGGTGGTATTCCGGAAGTCTGTCTTGCCTCTGCTTCTCCTCCCTCTCTGATGTATGAGGAAGACGTAGATAGAGATTTTGTGGTAGAGGACTTGGGTCCTCCCCCTTCTGTAGCAGGCTGTTCTCTTGCAGGAGACAGCGAGTATAGGCGAATGATAGACCTCACTCACCGTTTGTTTCCTCAGTCGAGAATTGATGAGGAACCCTTTAAACCAAACCAAACAATGTTCAAAGAACTGTTCTCTACCAAACCTTTGGTTTTGCATCCGTCCTGTAAGTTGCCTTGGTTTGGTCGTATTGAGCAAACCCTGAGGGAGGAGGCGGTAGTGGGGGTGGGTAAGCATGATTTGGCTATTATTCCCAGTCACAAACCATTAAATGGTGTAGCAGGTAACCCTTCTTCAGGTTTTAGAGCACCTCTTAACAAGTCGGTGGAGGTGCTCCTTTCCAAGGCCCCGACAGGGAACAGATTGGTTGGTATTTCGTTGAGAGAAGCGGCTTTGCTTGAGGACCCCTTCAGGAATCAATTGGAGGCTCTCTCCCACACTATGTGGATGCTTTCGGGACTCATGGGCGTCTTAAAGCATGAAGGGTATACCCCTTCAGATCCCGGTCTCTTTGACAACCTTATTACATCGGTATCGATGGGGTTAGCTCATCAGGCTAATGTCTCAGCGAGTTACACTACCTTTGTTGGCAAGAAGAGGGGAGACTTTTACTTGAGCCATCTCCCCCCCTCATTTCCTAGAGATTCATAAACAGGTTCTGTCCAGGGCTCCTCTCGCACTCTGACAGTCTCTTCAAGGAGGAGGATGTCTCCTCCATGGTAAATTTTGTTTCCTCCACTTTGGTGGTTGAATCTCAACAAGCTATGATTCATGTGGCCACTCAGAGTGCTAGGTCACCTAAAGGTGTGTGCGTAGGTCTTCGCCAGGTAAGCGCTTTGGGTCATCTTCCCCGGCTAAGTCCCCCAGGAGAGTCAGGTTCTCTAACAAACCATCGTCTGCCTCCACAAAGCCCTCTTCTGGGAAGAAGGGTTTTCAGAGATAGGAGTGACTACCCTCGTCGACACCAGTAGAAGGTTGCTTGTCCCCCTTCATAACAATCTGGGAGAAGTGGAGTGCAGAGAGTTGGGTGGTGGAGTTCTTAAAAGTGGGGTACAAGATCCCTTTCCTTTGTGCCCCTCCACTATCCAATTCCCCGTTGGTTCTCGCAAGCTATTCCCCATTTTCCATCAAAGGGATGACTTTGGCGACGGAGATTCGTTCTTTGTGGGACAAGGGAGCCTTAGAACTAGCTCCCTTGACTCCGGGGTTTTACAGTCTGATCTTCATAACCTCCAAGTCGGATGGTTCTTGGAGGCCCATTATAGATCTTTCGGGCCTGAACCGCTTCATAGTTTCCACAAAGTTTCACATGGAAACAATTCAGTTGGTTCTGAGGTCATTCCAAAAACATGACTGGATGGTGTCAGTGGACCTCAAGGATGCATATCTCCAAGTTCCAATACATCCGGAATCTCAGAGATTCCTTCGTTTCTCGGGTCCACTGGGAACCTTCCAGTTCAAGGTCCTAAGTTTCGGGCTGACCACAGCACCTCAGGTGTTCACGAGGGTGATGGCTCCAGTTTCTGCTATTATGCATTGTCAAGGCTTCTGTATGAGGAGGTACCTGGATGAGTGGCTATCCAGGCTTCTTCCAGGGAGGAAGCTATAAGAGCAAGGGACTTCCTTTTAAAGCTCTGCAGGACTTTAGGAATTTGCATCAATATGTCAAAGAGTTCCTTGTCCCCTTCACAGACCATTACTTATCTCGGCGTGAAGATTCAGACACCTCGTTTGAGGGCTTTCCCGATGTCAGAATGAGTATGATCGGTTCTGAGTCAAGTCAAGTGCTTCCTCTCAGACAGGGCTCAACTTGCAAAAGAATGGAGAAGTCTTCTAGGGAAGATGTCATCACTTTCCCTTCTAATTCCAGGCTCTTGTCTACGGATGCGTTGTCTGCAGGTACGTCTGAGGAATCGCTGGGACTTTCAGGAAGAGAACGCAGTGATAATCTGGGACGTTCCTGCCTCGAGGATCTTCGGTGGTGGTCAGAAGTTCATCTGACCACCGGAGTAAGTCTGGCCCTCGCAATTCCGGACGTTCATCTGTACTCAGATGCCTCAAATCAGGGTTGGGACACAACCTTGGAGGAATCTCAGGCCGAGGGCCTTTGGAGGGATTTGGATCGGGAGGAGTCCATAAATGTCCGAGAGTTAAGGCCCATAGAGGAGGCGCTGTTAAACTTCGAAGTCCTGATTCGCGGGAAAGTTGTAGCGCTCTTCTTGGACAGTGCTACAGCTCTGTCTTACCTGAAGAAAGAGGTGGGTAAGAAATCATCAACCCTCAACTTGATTACGCAGAGAATCTTGCGCTGGTGCGAAAGTCGCCAGGTCGCACTGCTTCCGCAATTCGTCAACAGGAAGTTCAATGTCCTGGCGGATGCTCTGAGCCCTTCAGAAGAGGTGTGGGGAAGTGAATGGACTCTAGCACAAGAGATAGGCCTTTCACTGTTGAAAAAGTTAGCACAAGAGGTAGTCCTTTCACTGTTGAAAAAGTGGGCGGCCATGGTAGATCTTTTTGCGACTAGAATGAACTACCGTCTCCCAGTGTACTTCTCTCTGGTAGCGAACACAATGCCTTGTGGGATGGACACTATGCTCCACCCTTGGGACAACCTCCAGGTATATGCCTTCCTTCCATTCGGCCCCATTCTTAAGTTCCTGATGAAACTGAGAGGTTGCAAGAATATGGAGATGACCGTAATTGCTCCATTTTGGCTTCAGAGACCTTGGTTCCCAGACCTCCTAGAATTGCTGTCCAAGCCGCCGATCCTCCTGCCAGAAAGGAAAGATCTGCTCAAACAGCCCCATTTCCATCATTATCACAAAAACCTTCACGTGCTCAAGCTAGCTGCATGGAGACTGTGCAGCAAGCAGCCCGAGATTCTGGTCTTTCAAGAGGGGTGACTCGACAAATTTCTATGTCTGAGAAAGTCGACCAGAAAATTATACCAGGTAAGGTGGGTGATGGTGCAGGGGACAACAGCATAGTATTTCTCTCCCTACAATAGCAAAGGTGGTGGATTTTCTTCTTTTCCTCAGAAAATCCAAGTCTCTCTTTTACTCTACTATCGCAGGCTACAGATCCATGTTAGCTAGCACCTTTAGATTCTATTTACCTGAGATTTCTAATAGTAGAGTCCTTCATGATCTCAGATCTTTTAAGATCGAATGTCCGATCATTCTGCTTCAGGCCAACCCTTTGTGGGATTTAGTGGAAGTTCTAAAATTGTTAAGCTCACAAGCTTTTGAACCTCTGGAGAATTTTTCCTTACGAGAACTTACTAAAAAAAGTTTTGTTTTTAATATCATTGGCTCAAAATCAATTTTGTTTACAGGGAAGGATTTGTACCTCTTGTATCTTCTGGAGTTTGTGGCTAAGTCAGAGTCAGAAACTAACCCCCTTCCGAGGGAGTTTAAAGTTTCATCTCTCGAGGATTTCGTCAGAGGTGACGTTGCCGAAATGTGTCTTAGTCCAGTGCAAGCATTTAAATATTACCTGTCATGCACTTCCAAATTATTGCCGCGACCACTGTCCTTATTTGTTTCGCCTAGGAATCCCTCAAGACCAGCATAAAAAAATGCAATAAGTTTTTTCTTAAGGGAAATAATTTCCCAATCCGTTCCCAGAGACACATTTTCGGATAACAGTATTCTGCGCCCTAGAGTGCATAGTATCAGGATTATAGCGACATCATCAGCCGTCCTGAGGAATTTTTCAGTAAGCAGGATTTGAGAAGCAGCATCTTGGAAATCAGTTTCAGTATTCACTTCTTTCTACTTGAGAGATGTACTGTTCGTTTCAGAGGGGGGTTACTTGCTAGGGCCATTCGTAGCGGCTAACTCAGTGTTATGTTAGTTGGCAATTAGCTCAGGTTCAGTAGGGGAGGTAGTAGTTTTATTGATTTCTCGTTTTTCATAGGTTTAGTCTGCCTACTTTTCATGGGTTATGTCTGGGTTTGGTGTACCATCCCTGGTAAGTGTTGTTTTGCATCAGCTCAGCTCCTTCATCGCGACTTGGGGATTCATCACTCTCCATCAGTGGACATCAGGAGAGATCTGGCCTTGGAACTTATTTACTATACATGGGAGGCTAACAGCCACATGGGAGTTGTTCAGTTCCACTCCATACATGAGAGGTATATGATACCACATGGGAGGCTTCTGGAAGGATCTGCCCTTGGGACTTATCCTCTCTACATGGGAGGCTGTACAGCCACATGTGAGGTGTTAGTTCCTCTCCACATATGAGAAGTTTATGATACTTCATGGAAGGTTAGAGGTGACCAAGACGAGACTTAGACTGATCAGACTAATGTTGAGGTACTCATTCCTTCCGTTTCTCACCTGAGCATTGATTGAAGGTGAGTTAATGGTATGAATCCAAGGTAATAGTTTAATGGGTTTATACCAATGTACATGGGTTGGTCGGGCTTAAACAATGAGTGAGCCCACCTCCATTGAAATGTTGTAAACCAGGATAATTCAGGTGTTCAGGTGGTGTATTGCAATATGGAGTTTTCATATTAAAACTAATATTGTAATACCTACATGAACACCTGAATGACACCCACCCTCCTCCCCTCGTTAATGATCAATGATTTAGCGATTGACGTAAGTAGTCACTGTCGGCCAGTTGCTGGTGGCAGCACTGCCAACCGTGGACAGGTGACTTGGTAACAATGTTTACCTGCAGTGTTGGTAATGCTGGTAGTTAGAATTTTACCTAAGTGTGGGTAATTTTGTGGGGTGTTGTTCGGGCTGGTCAGGTAGGTATTACAATAGTATTAGTTTTAATATGAAAACTCCATATTTTGCAGGAATGATTTCTGCATTAAGAGAATGTGGTCAGAGGAATTTATGAATAAATCCTATAGATATATATATGAAGAGAAGAGAGTCAGTTCATTGAGGGAGCAATGAATTAAAGCAGGGCATGAGTCTTTTACTTCTCTCCTTCTACATTTCTGGCTCCTCCTCATTCTAATTAACCTCCTTAGTCCCCTATGCTCTTCTCACTTCCACCTCTGCCAAGACCAGAGCCTGCTACCTCAGCTCTGCCAACTGCCCCCCCCCCTCCCTTCAGTTCAAAAAAGTCTATTGTGAAGTTGGAGCTGAATGTTAGTCTTTTCCTAGAATTTGTTAAGGGTGTGACTGAATTTATTTGGGTAAACAGTACATTCTGTTTCCTGCTGTGCTTGACTAAACATCAAGTGCTTATTTTCCAGTTATATCACCGGATTTCGGTAGTGTTACAGAGCCACCGGAACGCATTCGTAGCCTTTGAGTACGATGAGTCTTGTCCTTTGTTTGTTTAATTCAGATTATCATCAAGCCGGATATTTGTATTCTCTGGGAATAGCCCTTGGATGTAACTCCATTCAATTATGCTTATACTTTTGCATATGGATATGTTTTACTTACCAAGTTTTTATGTTTAGATTTTGTTACCGGACATTGGTCATTAGCCTGACACTGGTAAATAATTACCTTAAAATAATTCTTGAATGTTATTCCATTCTTGTATCATAGAACCTTTGCAATTATTAGTTACTTACCAGGATTAGGCTACATGCAAATTGCTGGTTTGTAATTACCTTTAAAAGCAATTTGTGAAGGTTGCATAATTCCCTCTGGTTATACCTGGATTTTGGGATCTTGTTTACCCCCCATAGGCTATTAGAGTCACAAGCCACCGGTAAATATAGTTTCCTTAAAGTAATTTGTTAAGACATTCTTTTAGGCCATACGTTTGCATTAGGCCAATACATTTTGCTTTGTTTACCGTGCTTGTGACACTTATCACTTAACTTTGCAGAGACTGAAAGTGTGGAGGTTGAAAGTAGTAAGGAGAGAATGATGATAAATGTTTGGCTACGGGGGCTTTGGGCTCTAGAGAAGACTTGCATGGCCTTGGCTTATGGAGGTATTTCCTGGAGTCACGCAATTGTCAATGTTTCACATCTTATCCGTTAACCTCAAGCTTGCTGGGGGCACTGGGAGCACAGGTGGCCACTTGGGGAGTCATTTAGACTGGAGCACAGGCAACTCGAGTCAATTAGTGGGTCACGTAATCGGTTACCAATTGCAATTACTTTCATTCCTGATAATTTTTATAATGATTTCTTTCTGAGTAATCAGTTATTCATAAATTTTCTTTTATATTAGAGTCAAATTTGCTTTGAGACTTTAATATGAAAACATTTGATGATATATATATATATATATATATATATATATGATATATATATATATATATATATATATATTTATATATATATATATATATATATATATTATATATATATATATATAGATATGTGTATGTTATGTGTGTATGTATGTATGTATGTAGTATGATATGTATGTATATGTAGTAGTATAATATATATATATATATATATATATATATATACCTATGTATGATATGTTTGTATATATATATATATATATATTATATATATATATATATATATGACTGGTAAAAATGTTGTTATCAACATAATTCCATCTAATAAAAGAAGCCCATAAAAACACAAAAAATAAAGAGAGAAGTACTATATTTCAGAGACTGCTGTCTCCCTTTTCAGGTAGATGATAACCTTCCTTTAATCTTCTTCAGTGTTGGTTGAATGAAAACCTTGTCAATGATATCTGAGTCCCATGCTCCCTTTGAGATATTCATTACCTGCCTCTCTTTAAACAAGGCCAATTCCATCCTTTGACTTGTACTGGCAGTTGCTGCTATAAATTAAATGTGACAAATTCCAGTTTATTCTACGTTTATGTTCATTTATATGGTTGAAAATGGCCGAGTTCTGTTGTCCATACCTAACTGACCGTTTGTGCTGTATTAATCTCTGGGGAAGTGAGTTTCCTGTAAATCCGATGTAAGATTGGTCACAGTCCAGGCATGGGATTTCGTAAACGCCTGTGTCCTTGGGGGATGTCTTTTGTTGGACGTTAATCTAGTGATAATGTTTCTGAACACAAAAACAGCGTGGCTAAGCCCTTGAAGATTCCTACGAAGACTTTAAGGCTTTTAAGGCGTCAGTTGGACCGTAATCCTTCAATTACTGCAAAGGAATTGAAAGAAAAGAACCTTTAGCTCCTTAGAAACGTCTCTGTAAGGACTATTCAGCGCAATATCCAGAAGCGTCTAGAATATTCCAAAGTGAAAGCGCAAGTCAAGCCCCTCGTGACTGCTAGGCAATGTCGCCGTCATGTTCAATTTGCCAAGGACCATAAGGACTGGGACCTTGTACAGTAGCATAAGGTCCTTTGGACCGATGAAGCAACTTTCTGCGTCAGTGAGAGCAAGCGCACAAAGGTTTGGAAGTCACGCACTTCATCAGCGTGTGACCCGCCGCTGACCGCGACCAGCGTTGAGCACCCGCCCTACATAATGGTGTGGGGCTCCTTTGGCTACGGTGGACTAGGGAATCTTGTGCTTCCTAGATGCCAAATGCTTAATTCTGAGCATTATATTAAGCTGCTAAAGGACAATTTAGCTAAGTCTTTCGCCAAAACCGGATGTGAGATCCTTCAGCAGGACGGCGCCCCTTGCCACACCTCAAGGGCATCCAAAAAGTGGCTCTCTGACAACGAGGTTGACTTTATCCATGATTGGCCGGAACTGATCCCTGAAAACTTTGGGGAATCTTGAAGCGCCGCCTTCGTAAGGAGGATACGTCGACAATCCCCAAGCTTGAGATTGCAATAAGTAAGGTCTGGGGGGAAATACCCCCTGCCCACTGGCAGAACTTGGCTGATTGTCTTCCACAGCGACTCCAGAAGATCACCAAGTCCAAGGGCTTCCCCATCGGGAAGTAGCATTGACGGCGTGTTAAACTATATATATATATATATAATATATATATATATATATATATATATATATATATATATAAATTAAATTTATTTTCTGCAGGC